>NC_082595.1:101959020-102268083 GCF_030936135.1 Gavia stellata | reverse complement strand
GAAATCCTTTCCTGAGCAGAAACTCTCAACAAAATCAGTAGGACCAAAGATGTAAGAATGACTCACGTAAAAGTTTCAGGGCTGTTCTTTCAATCTACATATCTAAAAAATACCTGTTAAAATGCATCAGATCAGTTTGCTTTGTATCTTTTCTTGCCAGCATGAAAAATGTCTTGATTACTGCACAATCACAGTCTGTCAAAGAATAGCTCCGATTTGACTTAAAAAACTTCATAATGCTGGCTTAGCCACACAGACTACACTTGCCTTTGGGATGAATGAGATACTTTCTGCCTATCAAGCTGAAATCCATGCAGCAGTTCTCTGATTTTAATGAGCAGAAAATCTTTGTTGGAAAGACAGGTTAGACTTGATTTTTTTTTTTAAGGTGAGAAAATACTGTCAGTAGCAGTGGGAAGGAGTTGACATGTGTTCACTGGTTACAGCACTTACAAGGTCTTGTATATGAAAAAAGGATTACAGCAGCATGGATTTCACTTTTGTAGACCTGGAAAATTTAGTTACAGGTTCATATCGGTGAACAAATGCCATGAGCTGATCCCAATCCTATTGATGTCATGGGGGATTTTGTCATTCATTTTCTAAGGAACAATTCTTACTTATTTTCTTTATTCCATGCCCAAGAATCTTACCTGAGTGGCTCAGGGATTTAACTTTGCAACACGCTTCCAGGACATTATAACACAGACAGTGCAGAAGGCCTGATTTTAAAGATGTGTCTTAGTAGAGACACTCATATAAGAACAGGGAATGAAGCCTATTGTGTAGATAGCAGGCAGACAAGGAAATCAAGGACTGCAGACTGGATTTAAGGGTGGCAACATGAGCTCCTAGTGTAAAGCAAAAGGGGATAATGTGATTCATGGATGTATGAACAAGGAAGCAGTGAGTAGGAGTGGGGAGCTGATCTTATCTCTCCTCACTGCTCTGGTAAGACTAATATTGGATAGTGCAAAAAGTTCTGGTGCCCATATTTTAAATGGGAAAAGTTGGAGACAGGTCAGAGAGAGGATGAGAGAAAATGTCTCTCTCTAGTGAAAGCCTGGAAGGGATCTGTCTGCTTACCTTATCAAAAAGATGGAGACATGACTTGATTAAAGTGTACAAGTACCACCACAACAAGATAATACTGTATGCAAAAGATCTCCTTCATCTAGTGGAGAAAGCATAGGAGGAATCAACGGCTAGAAGCTGAAGCCAAACAAATTCATACAAAGAAACCCAGGCATGCATTATTAATAGTAAGAGCAATTAATCCTGGGAACTACTTACCAAAAGTAGGGTTGGATTCTCTGTCTCTTGATGTTTTCAGATCAAGATTGGATGTCTTCCTAGTAGAGATGCCCTAGGCAAACCCCTGTGAAAGGGAAGCAAGGTGAGACATAATAGTCCATGATACACCATCAGCCCAGTTGACTGGATGATCCTGTTGCTACTACTCACTGGCTCTATCTCTGCTAGTAAATTGAAGTGTCAGGACCCAGGCACAGACTCCAGAACGTGATCACCTATGCTATTAAATTGTTACGATAGTCTCTCACATGATGTTGGCCTGGGTCAACTAGCCTTCTCCCAGACACGCTTAGCACAGTTTGGGCATGAGTATAGTCCAGAGCTATAGGAAATTGGGACATGAGCACCCTATTTTGGAGAGAAAAGGAATATAATGGTGGTACGTACTGACCAGACCACCCTTTGGTTGGCAAAATCCATTTTTGCCTGTATTACTTGCAAAGGCTTGAGTTGGCTGCACAAGGTTCAATGCCGAGCAAGAGAAACGCCTGTGAATCAGATATTCCAGAGCCGCCTCCGAGTAGGTGGAATGATGTTGACACACTCACAGCTTTGATGAGCCCTAAAAGGGAAAAAGGAAGAATGTTTTGACATATTTTGAATATTCAGAAAGGATAATTGTTTCCTGCAGTAACTGACATTCCATAGGAGTAGTGTATTCCTGCCGGTCATGTCCATACTAGATAGAGACATTGAAGTAGTGCTTCCCACACAACCCTCACAATTAGGCAACACGGAGCCTGATAACTGGAATCTTTTAAATGTCAACATAGCTTCCTATTCCAGTGCTCAGTCGGTGCTCATTAGCAGCATTGAGTTAATGTGTTTTGTTGCTGATGGTGATGATGTACAGGGACCCAACTGCTACCCCTCGATGCCTGCTGTAATAGGAAAACAAGGAGTGCAAGTTCATTACAAGATTTAATATCTCATCTCAGAGATCCCAGAAGGATGCTCTTCACTGTTTCCAAGTGCTGGAAGCATTTCTTGCCTCCTGAATGTTAAACAGATACTATCCCTCAGGCTTTTTATAGAAGAAAAAATCTTATATACTCTGACTAAAGTTTTAGCAGGCTCTAAACAATTTCTACAGTGAAATTGCATCTACAATGCATGTTTTTCAGCACTGTTGAACCTGACATCAGAGTAAATATTGTGTTGGCCATAAAGGCAGTTGGGCAGTAGTTGCTGGGCTACCATCGTGCACATCAGATGTCCCTAATGCATACTTTGGTCTGTTGGGAGACATGAGATAAAAGACTGGCATTATAACAAGCCTCTACGTAAAGACATCCAGACTTCATCTTCATTCATAAATCAACTAACACAGAACCCCCAAGAGAAAACAAAAGAGTATTATCTTTCCTTCTAGTTGAGGAAATCAAGACAGAAATGCTAGGTGGTTTTGGTTCAGAAGACATTCAAAGAGAACTGAAGGGCAGGTCTCCATTGCAGGTCACTGTGCAGAGACATCACATAGCTTTATGAGTGCTGCATACCTCCAAAACAGATGTTTTCCTCCATGCCGGGTACCACAGTGCCAGGACTAACTTAGCAGATAGTGTCTGAGTGAGGGAGTTTAGCATTAGTTTACATATCTCCACAAAACACCCAAACCAGCCTTGTGCTCTGTGTGTATCACAAGACTCTCTTGCCCAAGAAAACTGAGCGATTCTAAGTCTCTCCGAGACTTGCCAAAAGAGCGCTACAGCTGCAGCAAGGGAATGCAAAAAGACCCTTTTCAGTTCTCTTCTGCAAGCGTAAAGATCCTATGCTGACAACAAGGTAATCTATCTCAGATCAAGGTTTATTATTTTTGTGAAACTCAGATCACTCAACACCTGGAGGCAATTTCCTAAGCATCTGCATTTTTACAACGTGAAGCCAAGGTGGGATGAAAGGGCAAAACCCAGTCAGCTCTCAGAAAACCTGGCACTCCTGGGCTTTGCAAGTTTGCCTTAGCTGAGTAAAGTTGTCATTTGCAGGGTATCCGTGAAAAGCGTCTGGTTTAAGTGAAGCAACACTGTGGTTGTGATTTTCCCTTCATTATACAGAACACCCATATTTTAGAAAATTTCAATCACATTTCATCCTGGCCTTAAAAAATTAAGTTGTCATAAAAAGTGGATATAACACTGAAAAGCAGCACTCTGAGCAGAGGATACGATTATACTAGCAAAGTGTAGAGGGGCCCATGGGCTGGCCATCGCTCATCCCCGACCTGGGGCAGCTTGCACTCTCGGAGAGACAGCTCAGTCCCAGTTCAGGAGCTGGACCATTGCCAACAGGCATTTTGGATGTGGTCACTCAGTTCTGGGGGAGAAGGTTGCTTACCTGTGTGGACATGAGGCATGCTGCGACTCTAGACCATAGGGCAGAAAGCAGTCCTTGAACTTGTTCTTATTCACAATGGTGCCATCTTAGGATTTATCTTGCCAGGACATGAGAGGACAAGACCAAATGAGGCTCTCGGCAGCACTTCAGATATGAGGACTTAGCAGGAGGCAGTGAGTTACTGTAAAAAAGTCAAGATTCAACTTAGGACACCAAGTTCAGGTGTCTACATCTAGGTGTCAACACGTGAGGCAAAGGAGCAGTTCAGTTTTTACCAACTGAGACCTTCTTGGTGCCCTCTCTGACTTCTGGACAACAGTGAAAAAGACTTTGGGTCTTTTCTTTGCTGTTTCATTTCTCACAGCACTGCATAAATGTCTTGTGCACCCCAAGATATTTTTCTGGGCAACCAAGCTTAGTCCATAGACTTGGGTTCTGGTGACCTGGATTGCTCGCTGGGCTTCATTGGCTGTACTGACAAGCTCTCCACTGACCAGGATGGTCTCATATGTAAAATGCATACTACATGTGGTTTGCATGTAATCACTGAAGTTGAGGAGTCTTAAAGTAGAGCTGAAACCTACCCCAACTTTCTAAAGGATTACTATTTAAATGCGTAATAAATTTCATTAATTTAAAAAGGCAGACAAATAAAATCATATATTGGTCTTAATTAAGATTATTGTAAAGAAAAAATCAGAATATTACTCTTATTTTTTCTATTTAAAGCACAGAGAGATACAGATATCAAGGGCTACCTCTTTTCCATACTTTGTATTACTCTTCATTCTGCCATTCTAGGTACTGAAACTTTGTCTATGTGAGGTGGTATTGCATTTTTAGAATAGGCCGTGGATGGATCGTGTCTGTGGATGCAGCACTGGTCTCTAACATTTTTAAAATATTTTTATAGAGCACAGAAAGCAAAGGTGGTAATAAATTCCCAGGTCATACCTAGCCTGCTACTGCCTTCTCTACAACAGTGGCAGTGACTCTTCTCAGATGGACGCGCTGCAATGTGAGAACTTCCAACAGAAGAAATGAAGGGGCAGTAGCAAGAAGAGAGAGGCTTGGCAAATGGCTGAGTAAGAGACTTTACTAGGCGTATTCAGACTTGCCAAACTGAGCCCAAATACATGACCTGGCATCTGTCAGGATGTGTCCATGTCCACTATATGCTCAGTCTCGTGATGGACATGTTGTCAGGAAGAGGAGTCTGACTCAGAGATCTCTCCTCCACTCTGCTGTTGAGCGTCTGCTGGATCCTGGGAGCATCCCTCACCTCTTTGCGCCTCTGCTGGTCATCATCCCATTTTTTTTTCTCATCTGCTTACTTTTGTAACACTTTCAGCATGTGCTGAAAATTGGGTCCAATTTTGAACTGTGCCTCCTTGAAAACTGGAGCAAACCTGACCCAACCTCCCATCCAGAAACTTGGGAGACTAAACAACACTGTGCACCCCAGATAGAGCAGTGTTTTCCTGGTCACAGCAGTGAGCTTTAACAAAGTGTTTTAAATGAGCAGAACTTTATTAGAGGGAAGGGAGGGAAAGAAATAGAAGGAAACATTAGTCTGGGAAACCTGTATTTACAGTCAGCAAGCCCCAGCCTTGCTCCTCAGCATGGTATTAAGGAATTAGCCTGGACCCAGCTTTCTGCCTGCAGCTGTGACAGTGCCGAAGGGGCCCTCCTCCCTGGTTGCACTTCCCTTGGAATGTGCCCGTGCTCAGGATGGTTCAGTGGGGTGGCTGGTCAGGCCATTTCCAGGGCTGTGAGTATCGCATGGACAATGATCCCAGCCTCACTGCTGGTGAAGGATGTCCCCATGGAGCCCCTCGGCTAGGGAGATGCTCCCAGTTGCTCAGATTGGCGTCTGGTAGCCTCCATGCCATGCGTTTTGCCATGGGCTGCTGTGGCTTACAGGAGCCCCGCAGCTCAGCAGTACCACCTCTTGCTTACAGCTGGGGACCTGCTCCCATCTGCAGTCATCACTCTCTTAGGCCACTTCCTCACCTTGTCAGGGCCATCACCATGCTGGTATCCACCTGGAGCTCCCTTGGGAAGCTGGGGGTGGCTCTTCACCAGGTTCACCAATGGGGCCAGAGGACTCCACAACTTTTAAGATGCCCAGCCATCATGCTTACAAGATTTCTGGGTGCAGAAGTTGTCTCCTACTATGTGTTTTCACTGTAGCAAGGCCAAAAAATACAAAGCTTCTACCTATTGCTAATGTAAGTAACAATGATGGTTTCAATAATACAATGCTACGTGGTCCACGAGAAGATTATAACTCTACCAAATGGCCAAAAGTGATGGGAGTGCAAGCAGGGAGGTGGACGAAAAAAAAAATAGTGTGGGTAGTGAACTGTTGAAGCAGTGGCCTCTTTGCAATGGAGAATGTGGTTGATAACCATCACCCATCTAATGCCCAAGAAGAGGGATGTGTGCTCAGGTACAGGGGGAGGCATGATGCAAAAGGAGAGTAAGGAAAGGAAACACAGGGAACAACAAGGGGAAAAAAGGATGAGCAGAGCACATGATGTGAGACAGGGCGGGAGAGCAGGATGAGGCAGAGAAACAGCCTATCTGAGACATGGGTGCAGCCGTTTCCTACCCACAATGTTCCATCTTCCCTGAGGATACCCCCCTCTCTTCCTTCTCCCCCTTCAAGTCTTCACTACCACCACACGCTGTGTGCTCGGGACTGCAGACCAGGACACCTTCTGCCTGGACAGCCACTATGGCACCAGTGCTAGTGACATACAAAAGAGCCTGGAAATCCTCGTTTCCAGCCGGTACCTCTCCTCCTCCCCCCTCAGCACGCTTTGGCACTGATAGGTGCCTTGAAGGTCCTTACATCAGGAACGAATTGCATTTGGTTCAGGTTTGCCAAGCGCTGTTATAACCCATGTTTGTATCTCTCCAAAGCCTTTCTACCAGGTCCCAGGATGTATTCTCCCTCTTATTACGTGTTACAGAAATTCCCTTCGAGCTGTGTCCCCTCCCTGTGCACACAGAGCAGCATGCACAGGGTTAACTGAGCTCTTCACAGCATTCACATTTTTGAAAAATAGGCCATGGGCATTGTAGCTTTCAGCACGTTTCCTCCTGTGCGGAGGTACGGAGCCGGAGCACGCGGTGGGTGGCAGACGTGAGTGACATGGTGCAAAGTTCAGGCTGGTCTGACTCGGCTGAAGCTGCAGCTGAGTCAGAGGCAGCGGCACTGGCTCAGCCCAGGAATGGAGAAATGTCTCTGTTGGGTATGATAGTGGAGTGTGGGAGATGTTGGGAGGTGAAAGCCATGGCAGACCAAGCCAGCAGCAGGACCCTAAGAACACTCGTCTCCCACTGCCCCCCAGCCAAGCTGCCTCCCTCCTGAGGATGTGATTCATGGAGATACAGTAATCAAGGGAAACGTGAAATATTTGATATTCCCCCCCCCCCTCTCACAGCAAAAAATGCATTGGCTTTCATGTCCTGCAGGCAGCTCGCTCACTTACATTGTGCATTCCTCGTAGTAAGGAAACAACCAGCAGTGTTTCACCGGAGAAAAGAAACACCCGAGCTGTGCCAAGGGATGACAAGGAGAAGAACAAACACTCCTCAGCATCCGTTGGGAAAGGCTGTCCTTGGGGCTGGGACATGCTGGCAGCCTGGGGGCATAAGGCTGGAGTGACAGTGTTGTATTCCCTGACACTGACAGTAAGGAGTCGTGGGATGACACGGAGACTTTCCCTGTGGAAAAGCCCAGGTTCACATTTAAAAAAAATACAGATCAATCTGCTGCCCCGTGCACAGCTTGGCTCTGTTACGACTTGTGCGTGATTTTTGAGCAGCCCTCCTCACGGCTGGAGAGGCATCAGCCATTTTGTGCTTAGGCACAAATTAAAGGATGTCTTGTCTTTGTTTTCCCATCATCTGTCCTCCCTGTACCACATACAGCTACCTTTTCTCATCCTTACTTTGTAAGGAAGGGCAAAGCACCCAAGCATCCAAGTGCATTGCATCAAAGACAATGCTTTTTTAAAAAAAACAACACAAAACCCCACCCTGGGTATGCGGTGAAAGGCCCTCCCTCCCTCAGGTGGAGATGAGGTTTTGGGACTTTGCAATATCAATCTGGCAGTTTGGGCTCCTGTTTCAAAGGAGCTTCTCCATCACCAGAAGAACCACTCTGGGCAAATCCTACCTCTCCTCCTTCTGTAAATTACTGTGATGAGCTCACTCGTGTGCACTGGATCTGCATTGCTTGAAGTTCGTAACAAACAACTTAGTGAAATAAAATTAGCATTTTAGCCATTTCTTTCTCAGATTCTCATTTCCTGACTTCTCTTTGTTACCTTTGTAGGAGGGAGGAAAGCAAGTGAGATCTTCATCCTTTCTGGCTGTGAGGCAATGAATTACTCTTTTTAATTGTGAGGGTGTTTTGCCATAAATGGTTTAACTTCTAGCCAGGATGTCTTCTGCATCTCCCACTGCTTCTCCAAACCTTTGAGAAATAGAAAGTGTTATTGCTGCATGGGCTCCCTAACTCCCACAGTGTGCTACCTCTGGAAAATACTCCCATGGGGATACCTGTTATGTCAAGTGCTTTTTTAAATTATAGGGGCTTTAAGCAATCCTGTTCCCTGCCAGTCCTGATTATATTGCTGTGAGGACAGGCAGACGGCCGACATGTTGTCCCTGTCGAGGCTGCCCCTCTGCCCCCTTCCCATAGGGTCAAGGTGGCTTGAATCCCTGCCTGCCCCAGCAAGGCTCTTTTTTGGGGAGCAATTTCATTTACCGCCTCTGTGACCGCTTCTTCCCCTGCTGGAAAGTAAAAGGAAAAGAAATCAGCCCACAAGTACCCTGGCAGCTAGAGAGGGTTAAAAATTTCCTCCAGAAACCTTCTTTATCTGAAGATTTTGGTTAATATGAGCCAAAATGGTTTGCTAGAACATGTGTATCCCCTTTGGAGGCGGGAAAAAAGGAGAGGTTTTTTGCTTAACACAGGAGAAATTTATTCCACCAAGGTAGCTAACAGGTCAGTGTCAGGGACCTTTGCTGAGACCAGAGTTCAAATGTCCTTTCTACAAATAGCTGGACATGAGGACAGGGACTCGACCTTTCATCTACCGTCTAAATCAAGAGTATAAAAAAACCCATTTCCTGTTTAGTCAGAGGTTGAATGAATAATTAGAGGGAAAATTTTGGCTTGGGTTGAACCAAGAAACAGAAATTTGGGGTTTCTGGAGAAGAGAAATACTTTTGTTACCATCTAAGATATTTTTGAGCTAAACCAAAATGTTTTAAGACTCTTGGGGGAGATAGAACTTAACCCTTCAAAGGCTTGCTTTTGTAAATTTAGGATAATTTTAAAAGTCAAGATGCCTTTCTGCAATGAAAAGTGAAAAGTTATGTTTGGCAAATGCCAGGAAGAAATATCAAAGTAGTATTTTCAAAAAATATGCCTCCATTTTAAGAGTCAATATTTTTTTGCCAAACTTAACCCAGATCTATAAATAGATTTGGTCTTTCTAAAGGTGGGGTTGTTTTTTTCAGGAAAAAAAAGTACTGTTTGTAAAATGAAATGTAAAAAGCTTCCACATTCTCTCACCACACCTGGAATAAGGACCTTGACCATTTGGCTATGCTGGAATAGGTGAGGGGCTTCTCCCTCACTCATATTCTTTTTTCATCTCCAAAAATAGTGCTTTCCTCCTGTGGTGAAACAAGAAATCAGTTTTCTGGTCAGAGCTCTCGCCAGGCTGTGCCCTGTCTCCCAGGAGGGGTGAACTCCATTGCAAACCTACTTTTCCATTAAATACCTGACCAACGCATGGGAGCGGTTCATGAACAGGAACACTGCCAGCAAGCCCACATGCATTCCCAGTCCTCTGGCATCTCACCAGGCTGCTGACAGAGAAAGAGGTGGCAGAGGAATTATCTAAGACAGTGGCACAGTCTCTTGTGGACTAATTCCAGAGGAAAGCAAGACAAGATTATCCTCCAGGTTTGAGGCTCTTACTGTCCAAGGAAGAGAAAAAAAAACCCTAATGAACGATTTTTGGTGAGCTAAGTATCAGGGCATGTACCTGTAGGCAAACGCATGTTTAATTTCTTGAGCTGGGTATCAGTTACACTATTGTGAGTAATATCAGCCGGATTATGATTATTTCGCCACTCCTGCAAGCTCAGAGGATGGCAAGCCGAAATCGTTGCCCTTATCTGTTCTGCCTGTTTGCTCTTGTGAAAAGTGAGGGACAGCTTTTCGAGTGGGACAGGTTTTTGAGGGCTCATTGTCAACAGCTGTAACCGCTTTCAGCACAGTTCACACCCAAAGGCAGGTGAGCAAGCATTATTTTCACTTCCCTTGGAAATGTACTGAGAAACGCTGGAGATGAGATTTTATGTAATGCAGAGATGTGGTACAGCATTCCACAGGCCGTTCACTGGACCTCGTGATTTAGACTAGCACGAAAAAGCAAAGTTACTTTATTAAAAGCTCACGCCTGCCTCTACAGTATCATCGAAACAAAAAGTTTTATGCAATCTCAGCATCAAGCATGCCGGTTTTCAAGGTCAGCGTGATGCACTGATGCACATGGGAACTCCAGTTTCACAGCCACTCCACGTGCCATAAATTCACACAAAAAATAGGCTTTCCCTCTATTTATAGGGCCAGGATGTTGTTGTGCCTATGATTGTATTTTTAGATTTTACAACAGTTCCCTCTGTGAGCAGAAACCTTATTTCCCCTAAAATAAATACTACGAAACCAAAATAAATGCCAAGGGAATACTGCCTTCAATATAAACTGCCTAAATCCTGGGTCCTTAACCGGTACGTTGCTTGTATAATAACCACTGAGTCAGAGTATGACCCTGAATGCTCGGTCGTTACCTCCCCCGGTGTTGTGGGGAAAGCAGAGGCTCATCTCCCCAGCTGCTAATTCTCAAAAGTGTGTAGTGAAGTATAACATACGAAAGGGCAGGAGTAAGCTTTACATCATTTTTTAGTTCAACGACTCATTCATTCAAATAAGATTTACGAAGACATTATGCAATTTTGCTGTATGCAGTCATCAGGGGTGTGTAATGAATATCTAATTCACAGACTGAAAGGTTTAATTGGATGTAGATCATCTTATGACTATGGTCAGAAAGCAAACAGGGACTGTGCACCAAATAACAAAATGTGTTGAAGTCTCTGACTCAGTTGTTGTCTTATATAAAAGAGAAATGCTAGAGAATTGTGAAACCTGTTGAATTATGCAAGGAGGGAGTTTATTTACTTTCATTGGATTTATAGATTTTTTTGCACTGCTAGTAGCTTTTAATTACCCATTACATTTTGAGCACTTGAAAATCAGAAATAAGAACTGCAGGTAAATTTGTCCTTGATACTGCTTTTAGAGTAATGGAATATTAAATCTATCTGTACAAGTTATTTTCCGGTGACATTTTAATTCATACATAATACAATGAAAGAGAAAAACAAACAAACAAACAAAAACCTTATTCACTCATTTCTTCCTGAAAACTTGTCAGAAAGACTAAATAAACATTTCTCAGCAATCACATAACAGCATTTTTACTTCTACCAGAAAGGTTCTCCCACTTTGAAAAACTCCAGATATATTTATTTATGTTACTAAAGAGCATTTCAGAAAGTTATTACACACAAGCATCTATTTTCCAGCCTGAAGTTTCCTGGGAATACTGACATAGTTTCTTGCAAATAAAAGGTGGGGAAAAGATAAAAATCTAATATTTATTCCTAAATGTATAAAAATCTAATGATAAAAATTTGGCACATGGATTAATTGGAAGAAAAAGCTATTTTTTTCACGTTTAAAAATTCTAAATGTATCATCAAGAGGAAAAAACAGAAACTTAAGTATGCTTCATTATCTTCCAAAGCTGTTCAGCACTAATGGCGTGAAAGACACAGTGATTTGAATTTTTTTACACAGACACCTGCAACCATTCATTTTATAGAAAATACCAAAAGAAAAACAAGTGAAAATGCATTTGATAATGACTCATACTTCCATTTGTAAACATGGCACAAGCACTCAACACAAGGAACGTGTGGACGAGGCATTGTGGGACATGGTTTAATGGGCATGGTGGTGTTAGTTGATGGTTGG
This sequence comes from Gavia stellata, assembly GCF_030936135.1. Lineage (NCBI taxonomy): Eukaryota > Metazoa > Chordata > Aves > Gaviiformes > Gaviidae > Gavia > Gavia stellata. Next base: position 102,256,304 of record NC_082595.1, on the reverse strand, counting down.
ACTTGATGATCTTACAGGTCTTTTCCAACGTTAGTGATTCTATGATTCTGTGAAATGGAAGTCAGATCTGGGGAGTTATGGAAAGAAACATAATGTACTTTAGCACAGAAGATTGCTGATTATTTCAAGTAATGCTGAGCCCAGTCTCCCTCGTCCCTTAACATAGTCACCGTGCCCATGGCAATGACAGTCACTGGACTTAACTGAATTCTCATTTACATTTGTGTTGCTACTATTGGGTTTCATTTACTTATTTGGTTTATTAGGTAGTTAACCAGTTGTGTGAAATGAAGAGTGGAATTCAGGTGTCTGTGATTATCAATACCAGTCTTGCTCAATACTTGGGATTGTGTCACCGTTGATTTTATTGACCAGCAGGGACTACAGAGCCTGAATTGTGGTAAGAGGGAAAAAAAAGTATCACATTTGTGTTCCGGTATTTTTACAGTTATCAATTTCCACTTTGTCTGCACTCTGCACATCCTCAGGGTTGCAGCAATTCTTGCTGATGGCTGATCTCAGTTTAGTAATTTCATTTCTCTGCTTCTCATGTAGTACTGTGACGGCACATATAAACAAAGCATGTCAACTTGATTTGAGTATTTTGACATCTCCTCTCACATCTTTACAGCGTGATCACAATAATAAATCACTACCATTATTTATTATTTGCACCCAAAAGCCTTGGCCAAGCTCAGTAGATGACTGTAGTAACTTTTTTCTGCATAAGAGTGATGATAGGTCTCTGCCTCAAAGGTGCAAGATGACTATAACAAATAATTAGTGTAACTTCAAGGTTTACTCCCAAAGCCAGGTTCTCCTGGGCATGGTGCTGTGTGGTGTTGGGTGGGTTGGTTTTTGGTGTGTTGTGGTTTGTTTTTTGTGGGGTTTTTTTTGTTTGGGTTTTTTTTTTTTTTTTTAAGGTTGGACTTGATGATCTTACAGGTCTTTTCCAACCTTAGCGATTCTGTGATTCTGTGATTCTGTGATTCCTGGTAGGCAGGAGGAGGTGGCAGGATACAGAGGGTGTTTTGGGGCTGGATGGCGTGGTGGCCCAGGCCAACACCGTGACGTGGCTACCGACGCCTGTGCTTGGACCTGTGCCCTGCAAGTGTGGAGTTTGCTAGTGCAAATATGCCCGACAAGGCCTGGCTTCCAGCTCCGGCAACCTACCCCCAGCAGTTTACAAACCAAGCCCCAAATTACGTGAAGCTCACTCATCCCACCAACACATATTTATGCCATCTTGCCACTCTCGAGAAAAGTTTTCAGCCAAGTGGTGAAGAATTTGATGCTAAACACTGAAGCAAAAAAAGAAAAAGGATAAGAGCCAGTGGCGAAGAGCTGCGAATCCCGGCAGTCTGCGGTGCCTCTTGCTCGCCTACCCCAGTTTTGGGTTACACCGCGTGTGTGACTCAGCCGGGGAGAGTGAGCCCTGGGAGGGGTCGGAAATAAATGTGTTTGGAGGAGGAAATTGAAGGAGGAAAAGTGTTTTCTGTAGGGGAACAGAACGGTATGCGGGACTGCATGGTGGAAATCTAACATAAGCCTCTTGCAAGTCTAACTGCTATGATCCCCCACGACCATCTTCTCATTCCTTAAGTAACTGAGGCTTCAGTTCAGCAAAGCATTTAAGCCCAGGCTTCATTTTATGCTGTCAGTAAGTGCTTTGCTGAACAGGGGCTTAAAGTATCAAGCTTGTTGGGAGCTTTATCCCACCTAATTTTAGACGTTTGCAGTGCAGATACCTACACCAGAGCTGCTGACCCTGGGCTCTCCTCATTATTAATGGGGAGAAATAATCATTTCTGGGGTGATGTTCATTAGGCCTACTCTACCTTAGAATGAGAAATACCATTCAGTAGAAGTGTTTGCAACCAGAGCTTAAAATAGCTAGATCAGATGTAAACATCTACAATCCAGGTACCTGCATTCATATACCTGAACCACAACAACCTCTGATGACAGATAAGTGGAAAAAAACATACCAGTGGGAAGGTATCAGGCAAATGCAAACTGAATTTTTACAGAGAAAGGAAACCAAAAATTATTTTCTTGGTGAGAAAGTTACAGTTTTAATTGTTTTTAAGACAAACAGTGGAAGAAAAGAATAGGCCATTGTGATTCCCTTGTTTAAGGCATAATTTCTTTCATACTTTCACTGTCTGAAATTGCTCCTCTGCCTCCATGGGTTACTGAGGGCTCCTGCTCACCAGCCTAACTTTTAGAAAGCTGCAGCTAGGTAAGATTAATCTTCTCTTGTGTCAGACAGATATTTTTGGAGGAGGAATCCCAAACATTCAAGACATTTCTGCAGAGCTATTTGACTCAGAACTCATGTTTCTCTGAACATTGAAGACCGCTGCTCTCCCTGCATAGGCAACTGGGATGTAAACTTCTGGGGATCGCTGCAAATATGGGAATTCCTGGAATCCCTGTGGGAAATAACTGCAAAACCTTTAATCCTTATTATCTCTGAGAGCACATATTTTTGTTTGCTTGATTAGCAGTGGGAGAGGATGACCGACTAGCGTGTTGGGCAGTAAAGCAGCGCACTGTTTCGCTGTTTGCCCGCCACAGACTGCCTCTGGGAAGATGCTGGTTCCTGGACAAAGACCACTGAACAGAAGAGCAGCAGCAGCCCTTGGTGCGCAGTGGTGGGGGGGGTCAGGGAATGTGTGGCTACTGCAAAAACAGCAGCAGCAATTGTAGTTTTTGAAAGTACAACATGGAGGCAAATACACTTTGGTTAAACTTAAGGAGTTGATGCTTAATGGGGTCTGACGCTTACAGCAGGAGTCAAGGACGACCATTCAAGCACTGAACTGAGGCAATAAGTTAGGAGTAAAATCGCTTGACATTTCCTTCTATGAACAGCGGAGACAGACAGCTCCAGAAAACAATTAATCCTATCCCAAGGAAAAGATTTAAAATTTGTGGGTTGAATCACTCTTTGAATATAGCAGCCTCTTTATGATTGCAAGCAAGTCACCACATCCTTAACGGAGGTGGATAGTCCAGTCCTTAAGTGTTACTAATATAAATTACATGTTTCCTAGCACTGCAAAAGTCTTTTTCTCTGCATTTTTACGAGGTCTACCAAAATAAGGACCATGCTGAGACTGCTGCTTCTATGTGCTATCACAAGGCAGCTGATAACAGAGCTCTGGGCTCTGTGAAACCTGTGGAGGGAAAACACAGGTACAGGATTCTTTCTCTTTTGACGTTTAAAGCTTTCCGACTCTAATACACCTTAGAGCTTCTACCACAAGCAATAGCCTGGGAGCTACATGGGGACCGAATTTGGTAAAGGGTTTATTTTACTTGGGGACAGATTCTGTCTGGGTCTTCTGTGGGACTCGAAGAAGTGGAAGTGATTCACTGACAAAGGGGGGGACAGCCGTCTTGACTCACAGTTTCCTGATCTAACCACTAGACAACTCCTCTAGCAATTCCTCAGTGCATCAAAAGGATAGATTAGTTTCTTAATTCCTTAAACATCATGAAATGGTTGTCCCAGATTATACATCTGGCTTACCATACTGCCTGTTGAGGGAAGATCTCTAGGCTTTATTCTGCAAGTTTGTAGAAAAAGTGCCAAAATAAGTGTATTTGCCCAACAATCTTGTTGATGCTAATGGAGCCAAAGTGCCAAGTCTGCTGCACTGCTTTTCTCATATATACAGGGCTGGGAGCTTTGGGGTTGATATACTCAAATATCACTTAGTTCATAAAATTCCAAACACAACAGAACATGTTTTTTATGCCTAATTCTGTAAGATTCTGGACGATGGCTAAGAAACACAAAAGGATTAGGTCTGCGTGAAAGCAAATTTAAGACATGACTGTTCAATTAAATCTTTCTGGAGTTTCACTTTCCTTCCAGTAAACAGAATTTCTTTGTATCTATGGCCACTATAAATTGTTTCTAGATCATACAAGGATAATTAAAAGAGTGCTTTATGAGGCATGGATGCCAAAAAACTTGTAATTATGTTGAAGCTGTCAGCTGTACTTGAGAGTCTTAAACTAAACTCCACTGCTACCAGACTGTCTCATATATGCGGTTTCTTTTATAAATTATTTCCCCTAGAGAGAAAATAGACTATTTTCGAAAACAGTTTGCTTATGTTGACAAATCAGTAGACTGACTCCACAGGATCCTCTTGCAGGAGCCTTCAGATTCGTAGCCCGGGCAATGTCTCCCGGTGGCTGCCTTGCAGGCTGATTTTAGTTTTCGGACTGTGCCATCTGCTGTTGGAATTGCAGATTTCCCTGGGTCTGCACGGTCTGCAGCCGCCAGCTCCCACAGTCCGGCCCTGCACGACTGCGATTTCTTCCCTTGTGAGGGACAGATGTTGTAGGGCGACTCTTGTCTGCTGTCCCCGTCGGAGGCTTCAGCCTTCCCAGGGCTGTTTAGTCCACTGTTGTGAAGGACTGTGCTTTGGCAGACATGTAAGGGCCTCCCTTTGTCCCTGTTGCTCAGAAGTAATTTTATCAAAGGTGGTATGACACTCATAGGATGCAGGGCATTATTCTCTGCAACACTAAATTTTACCAGAAAATCGAACCTTCTTTCTGCTTTTCAGTTCCACGAGCAGAGAAGATGCACAGACAACTAAGGAATGGGCAATTTCAGCTTCCCAGCGTATTCGCTAGCTCTAGGTACTATTGCAGTCGCTGCTGAGGGAGGCTGTAGCTCCAGGCGAATTGAGCGGGAAGGGAAGAGGCATGTTGGAAGCCGACCCCACAAAATGAAAAGCAAAGGGCACCACAGCTGCTCAAAGGCAGTGAGGAGCATCCCTCAGCAACACGGGGATGCTGGGTCTCAAAAAGTGGTTTAAAACCAAGATACTGCCTAGGATGTCCCATGGCTTAGTCTGTCAGTGCCTCTGCCTGATCCTCATGATGGGGCTACTGCCATCCCTGAGAATCAAGGAATTCACTTGCTCACAGAAGCGTTTTCCCGAGGTGAATATGGCTCACTGGATTGCAATGGCCCTGCCTGCTTTTGTCTGGAAGCTGTCTTGGTATATGAGTTAGTAACACAGTTATTCCGGCTGCGTTTCTAATCACACAGAATTACGTTAACAGTTAGTTAATTAATAGGAGGATTTTGCTACTGAGAGTTGTAGGACCTGACATCTTTGGCATCTAGACTGTATAATGAGGAGGTGGTATATGCCTAGGCATCGAACCAAGAAAGGCCAGCACACCACGCAAGAAGCTGTTTAAACAAGCTGGCTAGAAACACTAAGAGACATATGCCATAAGCCCTGGCTTGCTTCAGGATTTAAGCAGTTTTTAAGGCTCATTTTTCTCTCTACAGCATGAAGAACTCCCAGATCAATAAGCATCATTGGACCATCAGGGCATGTTGAATTCCCAGTAAAAAAGTGCTAGCAAAATTCAAAATGCCATCAGTTTTCTGAAAAATTAGTTCTTGGCATAAACACTCTGTTCAGGTGAGTATTACCTTAGTTGCGACTTAGATTGGTGCCATCTTCACTACATCCAAGTGCCCTCCCCGAAGTGCTACCTCGGCAGTGGTGGTTTGGTCAGCAGTGTGATAAATGAGTCTAAAAATTAGCTGCTGAGAATTGAAATAAAGTACTAGTTTCTGTTCCTGGAGCTTGTTGAAGACTGTCATCATTTGTAGATCGGCATCTCAGAGGGGCTGCATGTGCATGAGAACAAGAGGATCGAGAACAAGGAATGAACTCCAACCACTGCCTTATATTATACTTCAGATCCTGTTGTTTATATGCTACTGGGATCACAGAGCTATTACAAACTCGACTGAACAATAGAGATATTTATTATTGAAACTGCATTACACTCTTAACCACAAGTATCTCTTATCTGACAACATGAAAGCAACACCACTTTGGGAAAACTGAAAACGGCTGTGCATTTGGGTAGTCAGATTCCTCACATGGGTAACCCACATCCTCTGCAGGAGCATTTCTGAGCTCAAAGGTCTGCCTGGGAGAACTGGTCAGGGAAATCATCCCAAACATATTTTCAATTTAAAAATTTCAACAAGGGGCATCTTCCTGGCAGTCACTGCAGAACAGGCACGCTGTGCTCCATACCTATCTGTGGCAGTCAGCAGAAGCACTGCACACAGCTCAGGGAATCGGGTGGTTGGTATATAGGTGAGGTCTCCAGGAGGGAAAAGCCATATTTCAAGAGACACAACTGACCTGGAATTTTTTAACCCTACCCCTGCTTCCTGTTATAATTACATCCGACTGCCTCACATCACTAGCATATTTATCTACTGACACTACTGGAAAATGAAATGTCTTACATCTTAGACACAGAATTATGTTAACAGTTAGTTAACAGGAGGATTTTGTTACTAAGAGCTGTATATAATGAGGGGGTGGTATATGCCTAGGCATCGAACCGAGAAAGGCCAGCGCACCACCCAAGAAGCTGTTTAAATCAGCTGATTAGAAATACTGAGACATATGCCTTAAATCCTGGGCTGCTTCAGGATTTAGGCAGTTCTTAAGGTTCGTTTTTCTCTCTACAGCATGAAGAACTCCCAGACCAATAAGCAACATTAATAAGCACAGCTGGCACAACACCAATGCTCCTCCAAGTACCTGTCCCCAAGGCTTCAGGTGCCCATCCTGAGATCAACAGCTCCTGCACTGAAAAGTCACCCCGCTGGCCACGCTAGCCCAAGGCTCGCGGGAACTTGCCCCGATGCTGCTCACAAGCACAAGAAATTTGTAAGTTAAAAGTGAGACTCACAGGGAGCGCAAAGTGTGCTGTTGCCTGGAAAACTTGCTGTCCCTTGTAGCCCATGGGCTGGTGGAGTTTGGGGAATGCTGATCTGAGGAGACAAGCAGATGAAGGATGTGAAAGCAAAGCCATTAACTCCTGAGCCGACATGGCTTGGCCAGAGCTACCCAGCAGAGCTGGGAGGTTTACGTGGCCTCCGAAGGGCGCATAAACCAGAAGGTTATGTTTTCTGGTTGAGAAGTAAAATGGAAAATATCAAGAACATTAAAAAAATCCCTTTTGCAGACTGAAAATGTGGCTAATATTGCTGCCCCTCCTCCGCTTCATTTAATCATCTTAGAACTTGCTTGTAACAGCAAATGATTCATTTTCAGATAGAAACATGATGAAGTGTCAGCAGAGACCCTTGACATAACGATGGCCAGCATTTCCTTCCAGGACTTGAGCTTTTCCCACAGGACATGCCGTTCACTCCAACCCCCTTTTCTATGGTAGCTGCCTTCCCCCACGCTGCCTGCAACCTGACGCTAATTAGAGGAGAACTGTTAAGAGGTTACATGACGCTGAAGACCTTTCCCAGTTTCCCTGACTTCAGGAGGTTTCGGAGCCGGCCTTGGATCAATGGCAGGACTACAAATGAAACAGGAGGGCTGAAAGCAGGAGGCAGAATTAGCTGTGATTTTTTGACCGTGAGGGCTTCAGCGAGAGCAAGCCGTGATGGGAAGCGAGCTCCTCCTGGAGAGAGGCCTCTGGGTCCATCCATCGCTGCCGGTTTCTCTTCAGCGGGTGCACCCGGGCATGGAGTCGCCTGCCCCTCTCCTACTCGCCCCTCTCCTGCCTGCCCCGAGCCCACCACGGCTCTGCCCAGCAGCAGCACAGCTCAGGCAAAAACCTCGCCCTGCCTTACCCTGGCTGCTTACCATTTGCAGCCTGGATTTCCTCCTCCTGAGGTACTTTGCTACCCACATTCCCAAGCTAGGCTTCATAATAGGACTGCCTCTGATCCATGCTGGGTAACTGGATTTTATTTTCCTGTTTTGCATGTGTCGAATTGCATGTTTTGCATGGTATCTAAAGACCACCGTAAGCTGCCGGCAGCACGGTTTTGATAGCTGAGAAAAGAGCCATCTCATCTCTGGAGATGCCTTATACAGTGAATTTAAGCTCAATACCCTAAATTTAGGAAAATGTTACATGAAAGGAACCTGAGCTGTAGGGAACAGCTAAAGGAATTGAGCTTGGCTTAAACACGCACTCCTACAGAGGCTCAGAAAAATACAAGATACTCCCTTCCGAAATACACCTGCCAAACACAGCCCTCCTTTCTGAAATGCTGCATTATTTGCGAATAGATGTGGAGGAACAAGTAACCCTATGCATGGGAGTCTCCAACAGCGCTGCTGCAACAAAATGTTGTTGTACGGCGCGGCTGGCAGGGTGGTGAGAGAACAGGGTGGTGGGATGGCTTTGAATGCTAAATTATGTCATGTTTTAAGAGAGATAACCCCAGAAACTAAACGTTGCTGATCTAAGTTGCAATATAGTTGCCATGGCAATTATAAAATGGGAAACCATTGCGGTCATTGCTTGCATTGTCACATGCCTTATGGTGAAATCGTGGCTCTGTGGGTTATGGAAGGAGACAAAAAATGTTGGGTTCATCCCAAAAGGCTGTGGTTTTTTGGGCAGGGTAAGCAGAGGAACAGCAACCCCAACAAATCCTGCAGGTTGCTCTGACTTTGGCTGGATCCTTGCAGCACAACTCAGGGACACAAGCCTGGGATCTAGACAAAAAAACAGTTTGAAAACCCTCATTAATAGAGATTGCTTCTGCAGAGCCAGATCCAGAAGCTTTTTCATGATGACTCCAGGCCTTCAACCTGGCTGCTCACAGGACAGAGCCTTCAATAAAACAAACCTTTGTGCTAACGCTTACATCCCAGGCAACTACCAACCATGCAGAAGACTCAGCCCTTTGCTGTGACAGCTCCTTTGAAGGAACCAGGGTCACGCATTTTGTCTTACACAAAGGCCAGCAAGCTCCCTGAGCATACAGGGTTCGCTCATAGGGCACTTAGGAACTGGGCACTCGTTTCTGCAGATCCAGGAGACCACAGCAGTCCTCAATGTCTGAAATTTTTGGGCTTGTCTCAACAGCAATGCCCAAGAAGGATGATCTCCTTCAGGTATAAGGAGACCTGGGATTAAAGGAAGAGAAGACAAAGCAATAAATCATCTACATCCAGGTTACATCTGGGGGGCAGCAGCCCCGTAAGTCTCAGGTCTGACTCCCCATGCTGAGAACATTCGCCCCAGCTCTCCTGGCCATCCCTCTGGAGCATGAGCTCTGGTGATGGGCCAGCTCTGGGTACTTCACTGTGGTCTTGTACTGCCAGACTCACAATTTCTCTGCCTCCAATGTGAAAACACAGAACACAAACAGCTGCATGTACACAGTGGGCAGAACAAATAGGCACGTACCTACAGAGCACCATGGAAATACAACCTCCGTAAGCTACTTTTGTTCTCAGGAGGTATGACAGGAATATAAGAAATCAAATGCATTTATAATAATCCTTCATTACAGAAAGTGATACTGCTAACAGTGCGGAAGCAAATTTTAATCCACTGACCACACCTGCCATACAGATACAACGGGACAGACCATCTGAAAGCAACACTAACACACCAGGGTTTTGTCTGCTAACGTTGTCATACTGACCAAGGCTACCAGCCTATGCAACAACCATAAATCTCTCCAGTATCCTCAAAAAGATCTATCTGTAAGTGTTCCAGATTCCCTGTTAATCACAAAAAGATTAAACTTCTTCCCAACATTGTGATGAGACTAGTCTGAGTTGACAAGTTAGACTAAGTGTTGTAGAAACATTATTTCTCCTTTGCAGGGGAAGGAACCAAGTACAGAGCAGTCACCTGCTGGCAACCAGCAAGTCCTGCTAGTTTGTAGATGTCATTTACTCTAGTAATCCAATAAATGTTTTTTAATTGAAATTAGTAAACTGGCTAGGAAGCAGGAAAAACAGGAGCAGACAGCTCCACTGGAGCCCCTAATGCATTGGTGCGGAAAGAAAGCTGAAATGATTCCACAATATATATGCTAGGAACAAGTGAATAGGTTCAAGACGCTGAATACTACCTCTCCGTATGATGACGCAGAAAAAGGATGTCAAGGAGATGTGCAAAATAAGAGCCTCCAAAAATAGTGTGAGACCTGGAGGAAATGCCTTTTGGTGAGAACTATAAAGAGATTTAATATCTTTTATCAGAAGTGAGTTTCAGAGGTAACACACTTGTGACACTGAAGCACTTTCTCAGGAAGAATACAGCAGGTACGAGAAGGATATCTCTGTCAGAGAAACTCACAGAAATCAGTGGTGGGGAACTGAAACTAGATAACATTAAGTTAGCAACAAGATGTAGGGTTTTTTCCCATGGAGGGTGACTAAACATGAGAAAAAATCATGAAGGATGTGGTGGATGCGGTACATTTTTCAGACCTTCATGTCTCCAGCTCAAAGTGGAAGATCCTCTTCAGATACAGAGGTTATGTGAGCATATCTAGGGAAAACTTTGTGGCCTTTGATACCTAGATCGCATGAGAATATGATATTGTGTGAACACTGTGGCGTAAGCCACACTTTTATCAGTGGATACGTATTCATACATTTTTGACACTAAAGCCTCCCTGAGGGTAATGATCGCTTCCCTCCAGTGTGTCAGCTGCACCTCTCTGAATGCTGTTTTTCATAGCAATAAACTGTGTGTCATCACTAATTTACTCTGTATTCACTGTGTCGTGTGCCACTTTGGAATAACACAAGGACGGACTTGATTTTAGGAGACTTGCCTGTAGTCATCATTATCTTGAAAAAATGCACGTGTGCTGCTAGTCTCTGATGAAGGGACCTAGGAAGTTTTTAAAGCAAGAGGTTGAACTGCCTGTCAAAAGAAATAGAAAATTACCAGCTGGTCTCCCAGAGAGCTGGATCAGAGACACAGGCTGAACAAATATGCATATAAAGAACGTAATAACAGTCCTGTCTTCTGCTGCTAGACAATCCATTTTTTTACTGTATAAAATATTTATAATAGTACATTGTAGGTTGCACTCAGCTTTTTTGTAGAAGGGAAGGGAATAAATTCTACCGCCAGTTTCCCAGATCTCCACTGCTGATGGGATGCGCAGAAAACCTACCAGTGCTGCTGTATATTCATGCAGCTATGCGCAGCCTTTCTTCCAGGGGAGGAGCGGATGTAAAGGGTGCAAGAGTAACTTGGGGCACTTAACAACTTCTTTCTGAATTGTTTAGCAGGGATGCAAACCTGTTCGCCTTCAGGAAAGCCAGCTATGAATATTTTTATGTCTGCTTCTGCTTTGCTCTCAAGGCCTTTGATTTTGTCTTTAAACCAGCAGTGTTTATAGTTCTCAAGATGATCGTGTTCTGCTAAACAAGTTCTTTTGTCCCATACTGTTGCTGACAAATCTGCTACTGAAACAATTTTACTATTCAGTAACTTCAGTTTTGCCTCCAACTTTTTCGCTGTACCCTTGGAACTGGTATCGTTGCATTAATGCCTGCTATGACTTTGTCTTCCATGCATGTCATTGCTGTATCCTATTAAAAGCAGTTGCAGCCGTGTTTACCACTGGCTTCCTCCTTCCTTTTGAAGCAGTTTTCTTTGACTGGTCTTAATTAACACATAAGCTGGGAAAGTGCCTTCTTTCCTCCTTTCAAGATGTTTTTGCTTCTTTGTTTTAATTTCACTTCTTCAGCTGAATAGATGTTTCCAGAATGTTCTTTATGAAAATGAAAGGGAAATTGAAGCTTGCACAACTTTTTATTGGTGAAAGAAACCCAAGCCATGGTTCTTCTTTGTGTTACCATTGTGTGCTTATTTGACTCCGCTTCTTCTCCCTATTCAGAAAAGCCAAGTTACATGATTAAAGTCCTCTTCCAACGTAAAGACTTTGACAGCAAACAAAGATGGATCACTTACCAACTGAATGAATCATGTAGAGGAAACCAAGGCAAGTGATAAACATATTTACTAGGGGAATCGGTTAAGAATGGTATGCTGAAGATCAGTAATTAATTAACACCAATTCCACGTACTGAAACAAGAGATTGAAAAGCTATTAGGTAATTAGTAAAAATCTATAAAGCTGTATTCTCAAAGCAGCCACAGATGCCAAAAGAAAATGCTGGACTGCTAGGCCAGATATCAACTTGTCAAGGAATTAATCATCTTTCTTAATGGCAAATACCTGGCCACATGGGCAGCCATGCAAAGAGCTGAATAGTCTGAACAGATGGAGCAGTCCTTTCTCATTACCGGTTATTGACACGCTTTGCCAGGCGTGCAGCTAGCACGTGCCTCAGTTTCCTCACCGATAAGCTAAACAAGCTCCGTAGTTCATCAGCTTCACGTGTGTCCATGGAAAGTCACTAGTGCACCAGGGCTTCAGTCAGGAGAAAAAATGGGAAAAGTCTGTGAATTACGCAAATATGTTATGGATACATCTCCTGCACATCAGCAGATCGACCTCAGGATTTGGTGCAAATGTCCCTTCCAGCCTGTAAATAGCCGTGGGGTTGTGAGATCATCTCAGCCTGTGAATTAGCTTCATTACAGCAGAGCAAGAGGGTCGCAGGTGGGAGCAGGGCCCCGTGTCAGGAGTCGCTGCCCAGGGGACACGTCCTCGCTCTGCGTTTCATTACCCGCAGATGCCTGAAATGGAGACCTGCACTTTGATCTCACCTGCGTCCGAACACCCTCCCGCCTGCACCAGAAACAACTCCCGACCGAGGGCTCAGAAACTGGCTACTGAAAGGAGAGCTGCTCCGTGTCGCTTAAACTGATCCAAAACCCCATTGTTTTCCATGTAGTTACCCCTAATTCCCATCGTCTCAGAGAGGGGAGGATGAAGCCTTGTAATTTTATGAGAAGGGTCTGTTCTGAACAACCTGGTAAGCACCGATTGCTTCTAGTAGGGAAGGGGCAGCTCATTCTCTCCCCTTACTCAAGGCTTTCTGAGCAGTGGTTAGACACAAAACTCACCTGCCTGGTTTCAGCTACAGTTCTCTGAACTGTCAGGGAGGCTGATTAAAGAGTATTAAATACTGCCAAGAGGTCTTCTCACTGCCCCTCAGAAGGTGTTTTTGCTGAGGCAGTTTAAAAGCTTCCTCTTTACGCCTCTGGCTTGTGTGAAATCACTGATTTTTCTATCGCATCTGTTGCTGTTGATTAAACACGAGCAAGGCTACAGAAACTCAGCGTCAGCGTAGGGTACTGCTCTGAGCTTCCGTGGGTGAAACCTTAAGTCTACTGCTAATACACCAGGTCACGATCTTGTAATTTCTGTGAAATGCTATTAAAACAATCATTTTGTGCCCTAATTTTTTCAGAGACATTTTCATTTTTCCCACAATTCAAGAAAAAATATAGAATTGAAATAAAACTTTATGCTTTGCTTTTAGCATGAAAACTCTGCTTTGCATTTATCATGAAAATTGGTCAAAAAAAGACTTTCGCTTTTTTTTTCCAATTGTGATCTGGTTTTGTCAAAATCAAACTGTTTTCATGAAACCTTTAAACATTAATAAGACTAGATTTTTCCTCAGAAAAACTCCCAAAGCCTACCTTCATCATTTCAGCACCTCGAATTACTAACTGTGCATGCAGAAGCAGACGGGTTCAAATATGGCCCATCAGGCATTGGTGACTGCACTACTTTGTCAGTGTACCTTTTGTCAGTGTACATTGACTGCGTTTTGATCTGCAACAAATAGATGGTTGCAGCTCCTGATTATCGACCTTTCTTTCTGAGTCTGAATGGAGAACAACTCCATGTCAGACATTTCCAATTAGTTTATGTATGTCACACATAAATAGAAAAATACCTTCTCAGGCTTGCAATAAAATTTCAGGCTTTCCATATAACATGACATCATGACAGTTTGTGCTATTTTCATAGACCAACACTGTACGTGATATACCATTAAATAAGCCTGTATTAATACTAGAAAAAAGTCTAATATGGCGATGCTTATCTTTGAAAATAAATGCCATTACAGGCCAGCCACAGTAATTGCCTTTATTTTAAAAAAAGAAATAGAAAGAAATGGTGCAAAGCAGTAATCTCATAGTCAATTAAGCAATGCCGAATCCTGAAATGTCTTTCAGCTTATGTTTCCCTGGGAAAAAGAAAAGCAAACTAATTTAGATGAGATTAAAGTAGTGATACTTATATATGATCCAAGGTATAGATTGTATGCTGTTTAACAGCTCAGACCTGGAGAGATGAGCAGAGAAATCAAGGGAATCAAGGGAAAAAATAAAAGACACGTATCAAATTAAAATGTCATAAAACTAATCATGTAGGTGCCATCTTTTAACTTCAAGGGAAGCCCCCCATCTCTGACATTTGCACATGACTACTCAGTTACCAGCTTAGGGCTCCAGATAGGTACAAGATAGGCATATTTGCATAAGAAATCAGCATCAGGGCTAAGAACAGAAACACTGAAATTTCTGAGGTTTCAGACCACAAGATTAGTCATTGCCGAACAACAGACTTTAGAAGATAAGCAGGACGAGGCAGGCAGACAGAAGACAGATAATTTGTGGGATCCATGTTTAAACAGAAGCTTCCCATCCCAACAACAGCATTCCAAGCACCACCATACCCCCGCGGCCCTCTCCTGTGAACTAAGCATTTCTCCCTCCCTCCCAAAACCTTCTCCCCATAACGCCATTCAACACATCATTTTATCGACAATTTTCCTGTATTTTGTCTGGAAGTTTCCAGAGTGGTATGACACCTATTGTGCTTTCAAAACCTAGACCTGTTCAGGATGAATTGGAATTAGGTCCAGGACACGGGAATAATGAATCTTTTGTCCCTGAAGAGTTCACAGAATCACAGAATCACTAAGGTTGGAAAAGACCTGTAAGATCATCAAGTCCAACCATCAACTAAGACCACCATGCCCATTAAACCATGTCCCACAATGCCACGTCCACACGTCCCTTGAGTTCGCAATCCAGTGGAAGGATGGATAATGAGCCTTCCCCATTGCTGTTTCTTGCACAGGTACGCATTTGGGTTTGAGCTTCAGTGCTTGGATCCGCACTCAGGAGAAAGCAGTCCCCACTGGGTGTGAAATAAAGCCAAGACAGACAAACCCATTCCCTTACCAACCCCTTCTCTGCTCTGGGTTTACTACAAACATGATTTTTTATGCTGTTCTATTTAAATAAGCTTTACTTACTATCTTCTTTGTAGTAATGCTGCCTAGCCCTGGTGAGCCCCACTGAGTTTGTGCCAGGTGCAAGACATGGCCACGCTGAGAAACGCTTCTGAATTAGAGGTTCGTTCCTTCCCTTCATTGCTATTCACTGCTTATTTCTCAGAGGTTGTCCCTCTAGATTGGCCAAGATAAAATACAACTTGTCGCTTTAAAAGAAGCTCTGTGACTTTGAAAAAAGACTTTCACCTGCACTTACTCATCAGGTGGGTGGAGAAATTTTCCATCCAGCAAAGCAAAGAGGTTTGTGGTTTAAGGCACTCTGCTCAGCGTTCTGGTAGCGGTGATAAACTGTTATTTCTCTGAGGATCAGCACCAGATGAGAACGCATCACGCGCTGCATTACACAGGCAATCCTTGTAATCATCACTGGGATGCTGCTCGATAACGACGTATTTGTAATCAGCGCCTGAGAACAGACGTACATTCCTAAACACTCTTCTGTCTAGACTGGGGAATTTTGCACAAATGCATCACTTGAGAACATCCCCGTGAATCCCGATCCTCGACCAAACATCTGCTCTCAAATTAATGCGGATGCCCGCAGCTCCGCTGCTTTCAACCGCGTCGCCTTCGCGTGTAATGTCCCACTTTCATTCTTCCGCAGAAAAGATGCATTCAGCGCATTAACTCCTTCCTCCACCCCCGGAACAGTCCCCCCGCGCGGCGATCGGCAGCGCCCGGGGTCCCACGCCGCACCTCCCCCCCCCGCACCGCGCAACCGCCCTCACGGCCAAACCCTTTGCAACGAGACTCCCGTAAGCACAGACGCGTCCGCGCCCCCCCGAGCCCCCCCATCCTCCGCCGCGACCAGCCGGTCCCCCCGCCCGGCACGGCTCCGCAGCCGCACTGGTGCCCGCTCCCGGCTGCGGCAGCGAGCGCGGCTCCGGCACCAACTTTGCGTGCGCCGCGGAGCGGAGCGGAGCACCCCCGCCGCCCGCCCCGGGGGAGCGGCGGCGGCCCCGGGGGCGGCCATGCTGGGGCCGGCGGTGAGGCTGGCGCTGGGCGCGGGGGAGCTGGTGCCGGCGGCCGCGGCGCTGCCGGGGCGGCTGCTGGCCCTCCTCGGGCCGGCGCTGGTGCTGGCGGCGGCGGCGCTGCTGGTCCTGCGGGGCCTGCGACGCGGCCGGGCCGCGCCGGGGCCCCTCCGCCGCGCCGCCGGGGAGGCGGAGGAGGAGGAGGAGGAGGAGGAGGAGGATGGCCCCGTGGGGGCCGGCGGCCGGGCGGCCGGGGCGCTGCCGGCGTGGCAGCCGGAGGAACAAAGGCGCACGGCGCAGGTAAGGGCGGCGGGGGGGTTCGCTCACTCCCCGTCCCCGGCACAGGGCCTCCCCGGGACGAGCATCCTTCCCCTTCTCCTCCCCAGCATCTTTCCCTCCTGCCTGTCTTGCGCTCCGCAGTCCCGCCAGGCAGCCCGGGCTGCACGCCCTGCTCCCAGCCCCGCCGGGCTACAGCCATCCCATCCCATCCCATCCCATCCCATCCCATCCCATCCCATGCCACCATCCCATCCCATCCCATCCCACCCCATGCCGCCATCCCATCCCATCCCATCCCATCCCATCCCATCCCATCCCATCTCACCCCATGCCGCCATCCCATCCCATCCCATCCCATCCCATCTCACCCCATGCCGCCATCCCATCCCATCCCATCCCATCCCATCCCATCCCATCCCATCCCATCTCACCCCATGCCGCCATCCCATCCCATCCCATCCCATCCCATCCCACCCCATGCCGCCATCCCACCCCATCCCATCCCATCCCATCCCATCCCATCCCATGCCGCCATCCCATCCCATCGCATCCCATCCCATCCCACCCCATGCCACCATCCCATCCCATCCCACCCCATCCCATCCCATCCCATCTCACCCCATGCCGCCATCCCATCCCATCCCATCTCATCCCATCCCATCCCATCCCATCCCATCCCATCCCATCCCATCCCATCCCATCTCACCCCATGCCGCCATCCCATCCCATCCCATCCCATCCCATCCCATCCCATCCCATCCCATCCCATCCCACCCCGCACACCTGGCAGCCTGTCCTGCCTAGCGATGCTGCATCCCAAACCTCTCTTTGGGTGGTTTAGGGGTTAGGGGGTTCAGCATTCCTCTCCCAGCCCTGTGGTGGCATCAAACTTACAGCGCACGGCAGCAGGTTGCTAGAGCCCCCGGCCTGGGCTTGCTGGTATTGGCCTTTCTTCCGCCACTCTGTCTAACACCCTAACTCCATATGGGCTTGATCCTGTTTGCAGGGAATTAAGAAAACTCCAGTTAATGTCCATCATATTAAGAAGGAGGACACAAAGTATAGTGTAAGTGTAAGACACATATAGTATCTCTACTATGGTGTTAATACAATGTGCTAACAATGTGTATTTACTCTGAATCAAAGCTTCGTTACTACTGCATTAATATGTGCTAGTAGCTGTGAGCTGATGACCATGGCCACCTTGTTGAATATATGTTGTGAGTTTGATATGATGCACTGTGATGAAGTTTCTGTATGACATTATCATGGTTGTGTCGCTTTGACTTGCTGTAAGCTGTCTGTGGCAGAAAATTCCAGTATAAATTACAGAAAACAATTTCACCAAGGTATTGCAATATGGAAAGTAAAGCTCTCAGGAGAACATACTGAACATAAGTATGCACTTAAAATTAATACATCAAGCATTTCTGGACATTTTTATCTGTTACTAGTATCTCCTAGGTCTTGCTTTTGAGACAGACGAACAAAATTGCTGGGGTTTTTTTTTTAGGTGGGCTATTCTTCATGCATACAATTGTGTCAGGCTTTCCATCATAACACTAGTTTTCAGGGTTTTATTATTTTGCCACAGAACTTTCAACTTTTAGTTGTATTATATTTTAATAGGCTATTCCATTTTAGTGTATTTTGTATTTAATCAGTGAGGGCAGAATCTTGGCCCGACAGCATAGGTATCCCTGAAGTAAAGAACAACGAAATCAAAAAGCAATCCAAACAGAACTGCCCGTGTCAAGAGATGAAGAGGGATTTCAGTAACAATTTTATTATAGCTTTATAATCATCAATACAATCATCAATACTAGATAACTTGGCTGCAGAACAAATTAAAATTTTGCAGAGCCACCAATTATTGGAGGCAGCACGGGACAGAAAGGGGTGAGCACCCACCTTGTTGTCAGAGACAGACCTGGTGCTGTAATGGTGATGGGGTTATTAGTTCAAGCTGGAGACGTTGATTCAAATAGATACTTTCTGGTCAGAGATGCTGTACCTCACAGGCCTGAATAAGAGAAACCAAAGAAGAGGAGGAGGAGATAAACTGAAGGGATAAATTTGTTTACAGTCATCTGCAGTTTCTAACATTAACCTCATCTTTTGCTGCACGGAGCCAATTCCTACTCTTCAGGGGCCAGACTCTAGCAGTCACATTTACACAGAGTAGCATCATCCTCTACGTGAGACCCACCGATTATTCTGTAAGTGCAGTGGAAGCAAAATATGGTTCTAAGGAGGTGGAGGATGAGAAGAGGATGATCAAGAAAAATAACTTGAAAGATCCTAAGGAAAGATGACCAGGGGAATACATCTTACGTGCTGAAATGAAAAAATCAGGCTTGTCCTCCCATGACAGTACCCTGCCCTTTCTCTTCTCTGTTTGTCTCTTTTGTTTTCTTTTCCCTACCCCCTTTTCCACTGCTCCTTGTCATTTCCCATCATGTTATCTCTGTCTTTGGAACATCATATCCTTGAGGCAAAACCTTTATCTCCTTACGTAAGTGTAAAATGCTGCATGCTGCTTTGGCACATAGCTGATGCAAGAATGCCAGAACAGCGGAACACCTTTAATATGCTGAAATTTGCATATGAAAATCTCTACCAAGGCAGCATCAGAGATATTATTAATAACAAAGTCTTCCACCCATGGACATGGCCAATGCCATAAGCTGGGGTGCGAGGTATTACAGGATGGGAGCCCCTCTCCGCTGCGCGCTCAGGTACAAAGCCAAGAGACAAATCGCCTCCAGTGCTCAGGTGTGTTGATACATCCCAGCAGCCAAACATCTGCATATCCCGGAGTGGTGGATAAGTCAAGATCTTAATTAAAAGAAACTAGGCAGTTAATTATTTTTTCAGTTTGGGAAGGCGTGTTTGCCAGTGATTCCCAGCCGCTGCCCCATGGGTGGGCTGTGAGACTGTCTTCGCCGGGAATCTGCTCTTACAGGGCTGCAGTTCCTCTGATGTGGGACTGATCTCCTTTCCTCTGTGTGCCCCTCTCCCCCATAGCAACAGGCAGCCAGCGCCTGCCCAGGGTGCCTTCGCTGGTGGGTGCAGCATGCCCTCAGCTCTCTGCAGGCTCCTTCCCAGCCTGCAGCTCCCAGCTACGGCCCAGCCCTCCCCGCCGCCTCTGTCCAAATCCTTCCCAGGTCCAAGTCACTAAAATGCAACCAACGGTGCATGACTATGTTAGTCTCTCCCAATGCCAGTGCTGCTGGCAGGCAGCCTTCAAGCCTTTCATCTCACTACTTGTTAACCTTGCGTATAGTGGACTAACAGGATGGAGTGATTACTAGTCTCAGAGCAGGCTGTGCACTGTAAGACCCAGTCTGAATGGCTTTCACAGCCCATGTGAAACAAGTCTGTTGAACAAACTTTGTTCAAATGGATGCATGCCTCAACACAATCATGCAAGCACATTTTGAATGTGATCGCATTATGCATCACACATAACAAGTTACATTCTGGCTGTTACCACACACAAAAAAATCTCTAGAAATCACGCTGAAGGGTGTTTTGTCTTTTTCAGGATAGCCTTTTCCCTAATAAAGAGTCTTTTAGGAAATAGGTAACAAGACTTGCTGGAAGCCAACTGATCTGAACAAGGTTGCTGTTGAGTTTCAGGGTTTGTGTTTATTCAAAGTTTTTGGGTTGTTCTGCAAATTGGTCAGTTCAAAAGAAGAGCTTTTTGCACAAATGCAGTGATCTCATCTTCCTTAGGCAACTTATAAAAATATGTATTATCTGATACATCCCAAAAGAAAGCTTTCTGCTTTTCAGAAGTGTCTTTATAAACTGGAGATACTTTTTGCCTCTTGCAGGGATGGTTTAACACTGCCAGAACTAACTATCAATCCCCTCAGCTCCAGAAGTATGCAGATAGACCATTGCTCCTACCTTTTCAGGTTGTAAGGTTCTCTTCATGCCAATGCAACACAGTTACACAGTTATTTTCATACAGCTGTCTTGGATGAGAATTGATTTCATAAGTAACCTGGAAGGTACTGGAGTTTGGTAATTGCCTCCTTAAAATGGAGCCTTGATCCTTTGTTGTAATGCTGCTCTAATAAATTAGAATAGGAAATCCCAGGAAACTGATTTCTTCATCCCTCCTTGCAACAGTGGTTTTAATCCACTCACACTGGGGAATCTCTTCTGTCTTTCCCCAGACATCTCGTCAGATGATAAAAGGAGCTGAGCTGAGGCAGGTACCTGTCAGCTCCCCGTATTTATGGCTGCTCTATATGGCCTCTCGTGTATCTGGGAAGGTTGGCCAGGAGCAGGATGTGTAACATAGGCAGTAGCATCTTAGGGCTTTTCTCTTGGAATTGCCTTTTGGAGACGAGTGGCAATAACTGCAGTTCTGGCTCCTGCTACTTGTCGTCAGCCTGTGTTTGTTACCTGTTAGTGCTCAAGGGGTTCCTACGGGCAACTTTGTCCCTGGGAATATGTGCAGAGGAACAGGTTTTCTGAGCTGATGGCCAGATCCTTTTCCCCGAGGTTCTTGGAGCATCCATTTGATGGGAGCACCACCTCTTTCCTCTGCCAGGCGCCTTAAATGAAAGGAAAAATTGCACGTATTGCAAGTGCGTATTTCCCATATAATTCTGACTAATCATTGTGTGTGTTTCCCATGAAATTTTCCCTTCCAACAGACTCTTCTTTCCTACTGGGAACACATCACATTTGTTTGAAGTGATTTTGTCAGGTGAAACTTTGTATTAATGCATATCAATAATAGCTATTAATAATAAGGTGATTAATATTTACAATATTGATCACAAACCAAGATCCTGCTTTTTTTTCCCTCTCCTATGCAGGTACGTGTGTGTAATGTTGTGAGCGGGCATGCCCCAAAGAAGTGCCTGTATGTTCTTCTGCCATGCATGAAAAGCCTCTTAGTTTCCTTTGCTAACCAACACAGTATGTTTTTGTGGCTTCCCATTGTCACCTTATCGGATACTGCCATTGTGTTATCCTTTCTCCAGCTATTAGGATTGAATGAGTAATTTTCCTTGAAGCCGGTGCCTTCCTGTCCCTCTGATGGACTCTTGCTCTGCCTAAACCCCATCCTTTCTCTTCTGACAAACGCAGGCTTGTCCTTTCCCACTGACCTGGTTCCCATTGGCTTGGGAAATAAGTCTCCCAGGGTGAAGTCTATCATCGGCACAGGACACCATGTGGCAAAGCCAGACTGGCCAGGATGTCTGCTTCCATTTATGAAAATCTGATTCAGAAGTAACGAAACTCAGTTATTAATGACAACTGGTTTATTTCCCAATGCATTTCTCATACAGATTGCTCATTGTCCGCTGATGGAGCAATACCAGCTGTTGGCTGGCCGCAGCAGCACTCTGGTTGCTCACCCTGTGGCTGAGCCTGTGCTTCTGTGCACAGGAGAGAAAAACCCATCTTCAGAGAGCAAACAGTGGACTGCAAGTGGTATTGCAAACATCTGACTCATAGTGTATAGTGTGGGCAGCAAAGACCAGATCTTCCAGAGGATGCTGAGAGAAATGGAGACCTTCTGCTCAGTTCTCAGCTCGTTGAAGGTCTACTGAGAAAGCTGAAGAGTGCAGCAATATCTTGTTCAGTAGTAACACACCATGTTTCAGGGAGGTTCCTTAGTGCCCTAGTTAGAAAGTCCTTTCCTTTTTTTTTTCTTTTTTTTTTTTTTTTTTTTTAATTTTCTTCTATTTTTTAATTTAGTGCATGTTGGTGTTGCTTTTGCTGTACCAGTGTAGCCTCTGGCCTAAGTCCACCACATCTATCTTGTGGTGTAACACAAGGTGAAAAAATATTTTGGTTTTGCACTGGAAATGAGCACTAGGAAACAATTTAACTGAAGTATTTCTTAAACCTGGAAATGGTTTTGTATTCACAGACCCGCTGCCAGAATGGGGTAGTTTTTGTATCCTTTCATTTCCAGTGTCCAACTCAGTTATTTGGAGTTTTCTGAAAGTGGTAGCCAAAAACAATTTTCTGAAACTTTATTCATGTTCTTAAACAAATTCCCTGATTTCCAATAGGTAAAGCATATAATAGCTCCCCTTGGGTTTCATTCGCTGCGTTTATTTTGTCCTAGTATCCCTCTATTGGGGAAGCCTTTGCATGCTTTCTTAAGGAAGGCAATTTTAAGCACCTTCCCCAAGTGGGAGAAAGGGCAGTTAGTGAACCTGAATCACAGAATCACAGAATCACTAAGGTTGGAAAAGACCTGTAAGATCATCAAGTCCAACCATCAACCATCACCACCATGCCCATTAAACCATGTCCCACAATGCCTCGTCCACACGTTCACGTAATTTTTAATTAATCCTGTAACCAGTTGGTGGCACTGAGATTTGAAAGCAGACTTCCTGACCTGATGGACACTTACAAAGGTGTTTGGTTTTGTAAAAATGACTAGTCTTATGAAACTATTGAAATGCATAAAGGTAAGTGTCTAGGGGTACAGTTTTAGGGCTTCGCATACACGGCTTATATATTGATGATTAAACCCAGTGTTTTTTAACATTTGAAGACCTATCACTTTGCCTTCTTTCTTTGTGACTTTATGTAGAACTATATTAACAGCGTAAAACAAATTAAATGCTAGCTCAAGAGAATAAAGGTTTCAGAGCAATTATCAGAAATATAACCTTCGGTTACGTAAAAAGGAAAAAAAAGGCAGGGGGTGGGGGGGAAATCCTGTTCCACTGGATCACAAACCAAATGGCCATGAACTAAAAATAATCTATTGTTCCACAGAATGTGAGTAGAAATTAATATGCTAAGTCTGATTCCACTAAAAGTCCTGATTCTGTTTCTCTGCATATATTTAATGTATTTGGAATTGCACTGATGACTTTACACAGTCACTTAATGCGGCGGGTTTAGATGTGTTCTCCCTGTACGAAACTACATTTTTCGTTATGAGAAAAATTACCCTGACAAAATTAATTTCTCTTTAATCAGTCCATTAGATTAAGTGCAATAAAATAGTGAAAATTCCTTTTTCCTTTTCAGAATGGCCAAATGGCACGATAAAGGAGTATGAATAATCCCATATCCTAAAGGCTCCGAAAGGGAAGACTAGACTAGGGTGGGATTCCTCAGCCATGCAGCCTGCTTGCTGCCTGAAAAGGGGTTGGATAAAGGCAGGATTTAATACAAAAGGTCAGGTTAGAATACCTTTCCACTGAAAGGAAGGAAGTTGCTACTGTTACTGAAGGATGATGGAGAAACAACAGATACTTCAGGTTTGAAAGAACATCACCGGGGTGGTGGGCTATTGGTGATCTTCAGTCAGTGGTCAGGTTTGGTATTTTTCTTGCACTCAGCTGCTCATTAGGAAGGCTGCAGCAAGGGTCAGGAGTCCCGGGCGGGTATTTAGGGCTGAATAGCAGGTCAGTCATCATGAAGACCCTGGGATATAGTAAATGACTGTCAACAGTATATTTTTAACCTCTTAGTCAGTGATGGAGAGAGGGATGTTTACCTAGCAGATGAAATATCATTTAAGTAGGAAATGTTGTGCTCATCTGGTAAAAGTATAGAGTAGTCAGACTGGCAAAGCATTAAAACAATGCTGCAATTTTTCCAGCTTCTTGCTTGCTGTCATTTATATGGAGAGAAGTTCCAGAAACGTGATCCTGCCCCAGCTGAGACAAGTCTGTCAGAGCCAATATAGTTTGCATCTTCCTTAATTCTCTGTTGCACTCAACATTTTCCCTCTGGAGTTTTCCCTGCCTCTGTGAGGGCTCTGTACAGCCTCGGGCTGTGCTTGCTTATGGCAGCCTGGGGGAGGAAGACAGTTGCATATGCTTAATCTTGACACCTCCTCGTCTGTCTGCGTGTAGTCCCTCATGCTTGCAGAAACATCTTGATGTAAAGAGAGGCTAATAGGAGGTAGGATGTCTCTTATCCTCTGTGTGTGTCTGAAAGAAGGCAACAAAGCATCCTCCTTGCTTCGTAAGTCGGTGCTGCCGTTTCTGTTGCGGATGGTGGCAGTCTTGCTGAAAGTGGCTTAACTTGGGAGGTCCATTTGCAAAGCCTTTAGAAAACGTTTACGATCTCATGATGAGATCTGGGAAATCACCAGGAGGCTTTGCTGAGATTGGAAAGGAATATTGTGTTTACACGTTGTGTGGCTTCCCCCATTTATCCCTTTGTGTATTCATGCTATAAAATTCAGTTTTCATGAAGTCCTATGTCATATAGTGGAAAACCACCACCCCCAACATTTTATATTGCATAGGAATTGTTGTTCACGAAGACGTGATCTATTTGTATTCTCATACATTTAATCGGACAAAAGCATATCCTGAGAAAGAAAGAATTATGTAAGCTCAAGATCATCCCTATATAAGTGGTTCAAATTTTCACCAAAATTCACCTGATTTTGTATTTTATGTCCTCCATCCTATGTCAGAGGCTTCTTCCCTCCCTGCTGCAGGCACAGTGGGATATTTTCCTTGAGCAGAGCAGGGTATGGAAAATGGTCTGGTCTGTGGTGGGGTTTATAGGGTATGCCTCTAGTAAATGAACCTGAGAGTTTCAGAAGAGAGATGACTGCCTGTGGGAAGAACCAAAGACCGCCTTGCTAACTATTACAAAACGTGCTGGGTTTTAACGCAGAAGTCATTATTTTGCTAGTGAATGTTCAGAAGAATATAACTGTAAACATACCAAATGACAGCTAAGGGAGATGAAAGAGATGTGGACCACTTGGTTTAAGTTTATAATTTGAAGCTGGTGGAATTACTGACAGAATTAGGCAGATATTTTGGCGCCTGTTATTGTGGTATTTTACTGGAAGACCCAGAATCGGCGTTGTCTGTGTGTTCAGAGAGCGGTATGTTGCAAAGTCTGCAATTTTGGGGCTCCTCCTCTGAAGAATGGTGGGGGGTCAGTTGAACACCAGCTTGCTGGGTCCATGCTACACCCTTGTACGCTGCGAATTTGTAACTGGTCTGGGTTTCCAAGCAAGCACCTCCAAGGGCAAAGCATCTGCCAGCGTGCAGGTGCCTGGTGTGCTGTCTTTAACATGCACAACAAATCAGACCTTTCTGAGACTTTTGAAAAATAGTTCTAAAATATCTTCAAAATACGAAAGAACTAAGCATTAACAGGCTGAAGGACTGCAGCCCCACTGGGTTTGCTGGGGACAGGCACGGGCAATCACCCCCAGGATTTTATTTGCTGGTAACTAATCATTGCAAACGTCAGCAGAGGTTATTTTTTGGTGTCTAAGAAATAACTCTGGTTCATCTCCTGGAAGAAGCAGCTTCAAGTCCTGATGACATTTCCGAATGCCTTTGGGATAACACAAAAACTTGTTGCTCTGTGGAAAAGAGTTTCCTTATGTCCCCGTGTGTCCGTGTGAGAGCTGTAATCTCGCCCGTCGCAAGGTGGCTCTGAGTCTTTGCCTCTCAGATCTGGGGTGGTGTCCCCGTTGCCTAAAGGGATATGGCCACCCAGTGAGCCTTTTTTTTAAAAAAAAAAACAAGTTTTAGCTTTCCTGACTTACCGTACGGTGTCTTGCGGAGTGTGCTGATTTCTATCTCTCTTTTTCATTAGTTGCACATGTTGTTCTTCACCCTGCTAACAGCATCTGTGGTGGCGCAGAGCGGGTACCGCTCCTCTGCAGCTGAATCACAGCAGGTTTCATCTGCCAGCATGCGTGTGGATAAACCCTGCCACAGCGTCTCCGGGGACAGAGATGACTTGTGAGGGTGGGGCGGAGGAGTAGAAGGTGGAAAGCATCAGCAGTCTTCCCTTCCCCAAGAGGACCGTGGGCACCTGAAGCCCCTTCATCACCAGCTTGGGAGAGGGCGTCCGCTGTCTCCTGATGCCGAGCGGCAGCTCTGGGCTGCAGCCAGGGGTTTTGCTCCCTGCAGGGCTGCCTTCACCTGCCAGGCATCGGGGCTCCCCGCCGCCCCTTGCCCCAGGCAGAGGTGGAGGATGGATCAGGGACTACGGTGACAGGGTCAGGCTGTGTCAGGCTCTCCGCTGCGATGAGACTGAAGAAGACCTGTGAAGCATTGAATGGGGGTTATATTGCACAAGGAGGGCAACCTGGGCAAGGGAGAGGAGTGCCATACATTCAGCAGCATGCTCCTGTGCGTGTCAAGGGGAAACAGGCACCTGTAGAAAAGGGGTCTGCCTTCTCTTGGGTGCTGCTGCCTCTGGGTAGCATGCAGTGGCCTTTGCTGGCACAGCCCATGCTGTCTCAGCTGCAGATTGACACCCTCCCACCCCTGTAGCTGGAGGCTGGCCATTATCAGTGAATTCTGAGGCAGCTGAGACATTAATTAAACTGTAATTTGAAAAGTCCTTAAAGTTTTATGGTTTACTTTACAGGATCTAGGTAGGATGAAAGCTGTTCTTTTAGTTGGTCAGATAGACTTGAGGTGGAACATAAGGTCCACCCCAGCCAGTAAACAAGAATTAAAATAAGCCTTCTCCTGTCTATACTGCTTTTTTAAGACAGGCTTACCCTATTTGAAAAACAACTTTGATCCTAGACAAATCTTAGGATAAACCACAAATATGTCTGCTTTGGAATAAATCTATGTGGAGTTTCTGGATTTACATTCATAAAGGCTTAGCTAACACTAATTAATTTGGAATAAATTAACTCAAATTGGAACAAGGCCACAAATTCGAGCCCAGATTTGTACTGGGGGTTATTTAGCTGTGTCTTTCAGCCTATCATAGGTATTATAGGAAGGTATTGAAACAGTTGTATTCGTATGTGTATTTACACATACACACATGCATATATATATTCATCATGCATTTTTTATTGTCCATCTTCTAGGTTCCAGTGAATGGCCAGCTTATAACATCAGTCAACCTCAGAGAGAAAAAGCTCCTCAAGGTACCAGCAAGAGTTTTAGAGTTTATATATTATCTTTCAGGAGACACTTGTTTTAAGAATGTTCCCTATTTGGTAGTCCTTTTTAATGATAATTTGTTGTTTGTGTTGTTGGAGCACTTAAAAGATGACTTAGGAACATAAGACCAAGTAATTCTCTGGCACAGTCACACCGTGGAGCTTGTCACTGCCACCACAAGTGGGACAGTCTTGTGGTCCAAGCCCAGAAGTGGGAGCTGGGATCTCCTGTATTTCAGTTCCAGCTCTGGCACAGGACGTTACCTTGGGTCCGGGCAAGGGTTTTGTCTCGGTCATTGAGCAGTTGCACTGGTGTGAAGGAGAGTGTCCATGCTTTACAGACACTTCCAAGTGAGGAGCAGCCCCCAGCCTAGGCAGGGAAGTGTGTTCCTGGCAGGGGTATCCTGCCTTGGGAAAGTCAAGAACGGCTGTGTTAAAACTAGAACGTTCAAAATTGAAGGCTTAAGGTTAGCTCTACTGTTTCATCAAGCCGTAAGAAAATGGCCTCGGCCACTGCTGTGCCCTTTCAGATTAGTGTAAACTACCGATACCTTCATTAAAAGTAGGCTGTTCCATGGGGGTTTTTTTTGGTTAAGTATAGGCAGGGTCCTAACTCTTGATTTCAGCATTGCTGATTGTAAAGAGGGAAAATAATTTTAGGTTTTCCTCCTTCATAGGAAGAAAATTAGGACTTAGGAATGATGAATACAGATCTTACTATAAAGCAGGTGCCTGAATTAAAATGTGAGCTTTCTAACCTAGCAGATAAGTCCAGTTTTGTAGGCCAAAAGCTATAGCATTTAGTGGTTTGGAGTTTGCAATAAAATCTGCTCAGGAAGGCTTTTGCACCCACTTAAAGACTCCAGTGACCTATTGCTCTCTCTGAGTACCACCGTGTGGTCTCCATTTCAAAACTCTTGCCCTGATTCTTTTTTTCTTCATGATGAAATGTAATAAATACCTGTTTTATCTTTCTGCCATGTATCTCCTGTATACTGTAGCCTAAGAAGAAGAGGAAAGCCCAGTGCTCAGACAAGGAGGTGCCAAAAGATCTGCTTTCTGTGGAAAAAGACAAGCTACAAGAGGAGGAAGGTGACAAAAGATCTGGTTCTTCTGTTATCTGATTTATATTACCAAATAACAACATGGGATGGAATATTTCAAAAGGAAGGTCTTCTCTACTATTCTACAGTTCTACATTATTGGGAAAAATTGCCAGTTTGAGAGCTATTTCTGTCATCTGCTCCTTACTACGTGTAACTATGTGGACAGGGACCCTGTGCTTTCCTGCCACACTTCTCAGGTCCTTACTGCATTCACAGGGATGGCAAATCTGTGGATGAGGAAGCATCTCTGAAGTGGCCAGAGGTCCACTGGGTAGCGGGGTCCTGTCTTCATGCTCTTGCTGTGGCCTCTGCCATGCTGATACACAGCTGAAGCTGTGGTCTTCCCAGGCAGCATTTTGTTGTGCCCGTGATTGAGGCTGGTAAGGGCTCTGGGGTAATATACAGCCAATTTCTCACACGCCCATGAACAGAGCCAAGATCTTTGGTTACAAGCAAATCTGCAGAGAAATCTGGCAGAGGCTAGCAAGGCTCAGGGAGCTAGAATTTCACTGGAAAATACATTGCATCCCATGAGTCCCCCTCCACCTCTCCCCACCAAGGGTCATACTGAAAACAACACAATCTAAGCTTTTCCGGGCTTAAAAGATTATAATGCGATTAGTGTGGTGGCGAGAGCAAGAGAAGCCTTCGCTGCTGTTGGAGCGGAGTCCTCCCTGGGGGCCCTTGTGTCAGCGGCAGAGTGCCTGCAAGGCTGCCGGGGGAGAAGGGGAAACAGCAGAGGCTTTCTTCAAGCGGATGTTTAGTTTTTTGAACGGATGAGCCAGCTGAACTGCTTCAGGTGTTATTCGGGGATGCTTCAGAGGAAGACAGTGCTTGTTTCGGTGAAATCCAGGGACCGTGTTTTTTCCTTTATTAACTCTTTGTGCCAGTCCCTCCCCTGACTTGTTGGGTCATGGAGAGCATGGGTGGAGGCAGAACGTGGCCCCATCGGTGCGAATGAAAAAGTGCAAATCAGCTGCGTGGCAGAGGGTCTCCACATCGCAGAACAAGTCCTAGGGTATGTTTAGGGCTAGAGAAAGCCGGTAAATTGAAGCTTTGTTTGATGGTTAAGATTTTCATGAACTTGTCTCCGCTGTCAGACGTACAAGGCGGTTGATGCTTTGTTGCGACATCATCCCCGCGGGAAAGGGGTGTCACATCAGGCTGACACAAAGCACAGAAGAATATGTGCAGTTACATGAGTCAGGACACACGACCGACAGGTTTGTGATGGGGATTTCTTGTGTAACACGTTTCTGCAGAGACAGCAAAGGCTGCGCACGGGGGAGATGCTGCGCGAGGCCGGGGGGGGGCAGCACGCGCTGCCCTGATGCCGCTTCTGCAGAGTCAGCACCAGAAACTGCCCGAGCCGGGTTTCCCGTGGTGCTGAGACATAAAGGCAGTAAAGGAAGTTTCTTGTTAGCTTAAAAATGAACTTTGCTCTGTGTTGTAGGAGTTTGGCAGACCAAGATCAGCAGCCGAGAAAAGAGACACTTGAGGAAGGAAAGGCTGAAACAAAAAGGTAAATCACAGAATCACCGACTCACTAAGGTTGGAAAAGACCTGTAAGATCATCAGGTCCAACCATCAGCTAACACCACCATGCCCATTAAACCATGTCCCACAATGTGCCAAATGTACAGGCTCAGTTTACACACCTGATCCGGCTGGGCTCGTCACCCCTTCTCACTTCCCAGCATCTTTCTGTTTGCTCTATTTGTCATTCGGCAGCAAAATCTTTGCGCCTACTTAGGCTGTTTACTTAGGAAAAGACAGCTTTGGGAGCCCTTACTTGGAAGCTTGCCTTTTACTCCAGGCTTTCATTAAAACACATAGTATTACCCATAGGACTTTGAAAGCAAATGTCTGTTAGATCTGAGATCTGACAAAGGTTTGCTGTAATGTGGACTAGTTACTTTCGCGTGACTTGACAGTTTTCTGATAATGGGTGTATAAAAACCTATGTCATTTGCTCAGTTCCAAACAGGTTCTTTAATCCAGGCCTGCTCAGAGTAAACAGCTATAAAGGGGGGATATACTCTTTTCCTAATCAGATAAAATGAAACAATGTTTTGTGCTCACTCCACATTTTTCCTCTGGGGATTTCAAAATGTCTGCATGGACTTATGCCTATATACATTTCTACTAATTATGTTATTATAACCGCTGTATGAAAGCAGGTCATGGAATTAAGGCATTTGGAAATGTTTCAATTATCTGTGATAAAATTATTAATATAATAGACAAACCTGTAAGTTTAATATATTAGGGTAATTTAGACGCTAAGATGGAAGTTTGGGATTGGGAGACACAGCTGGATGAATGTGGGTGTGCACTGTCTGCAATAAGGCTATCTTAAAGTGCTCTCAGATGCTCTACTAAAATTGAAGATTGGGGTAAGTGAACCGCAAATTTTAATTTAAAATATACAGACATTTTGGGACTACTTTCTCTATCATTGTGATTCTATAAATCAAGAGTTAAATATTTGCATGACAGCCTCTAAGGGCTTAAGGTTCTGAGGTCTCTACTTGCTCTCCAGCAAAGTAGCTGGGTCCACATTTGGCTTTATTCATGACAGTTGGCCTGTTGGCGTCAGGGATGCCAGCTGCATGTGCAGAAGGTTAACCACGCATTGTTTAACACGAAGCCCATGCAGGCGTTAAGTGCTTTGCTGGGCATGGGCAAGGGAGCTCAGCAGACTAAGTCGCAGTTGAAGCACCAGAAGTCCTTGGTGCACTCCTGGAGCCTGGCTTGTACAGGAGGCTCAAGCAGGTGATCGTGGTGGTCCTGGTTAGTATGGACATTTACAGAGCAGTGAAATGTGCTCTTCCAGGAAGAAGCCCTAACCCTGCCGAGTGCTGACTGCTGTTTCCTAGCAGGAAAGAAGCAGCAGCATTAAGGTGTGTGAAGGTGGGGTTGATGGCAGTCCCCTCCCCACCGGAGTCACAGGAAAATGGAGTCCTAAAATGCATTGGGAGACCTTTGGAACAAAAGATGTTGGAAATAATTGCCATTATTTGTAATATCTGTATGCCTGGCATTGATTTCTCTAGCAGCCTTGACTACCAATATCCAAGAGGTTTACCTTCTTTTTCCTTGGAGGTCCTGCTGTCCTCTTTCTCTCCCTTTACTGCTCTGGGTCCCCAGCTGGACTCTGGAGGCATTGAGCCACCCTTGCAGTCAGGGAGGGATGACCAAGGCCTCTGCAGTGCAGCATCATCTCCTGTGGGACTCACTGCTGGACTGTGTGGTGCCTTCCTTCTCACATGGCCTTCACGTTTGCTGCCTCAGTGTCCCATCCCAGGGGCTCAGCTTTTCTGTCATTGTATCTGTACATAATTTCAGTTGGAATATAGCCATTACATCTGATGGGTTTAGATCAGGCTTTGCTCTGTTGTTTCCCCTGTACAAACACTTCATTGTAATTAAAAATAACGATGACCCTGTGATGATGTTTATTCCCAAGAAGACCCCAGCAGAGCATCCCTGGGGAGCTCGGCAGTTGAGCCAACTTTTGACTGGGATGAGAAGGGAGTGGTGTGGCCACTCACAGAGGACACCAGTGGTGGTG
Source organism: Gavia stellata (assembly GCF_030936135.1). Taxonomy (NCBI): domain Eukaryota; kingdom Metazoa; phylum Chordata; class Aves; order Gaviiformes; family Gaviidae; genus Gavia; species Gavia stellata. The sequence goes on along the minus strand of NC_082595.1, from coordinate 102,224,388 downwards.
GAAAAGGTGCTCTCATTGCCAGGGCAGAGTGTGGGACCGCGCTGAAGGCCTCAGGAGCCATGCGGGAAGAATCGGTGCCCTCCCGGTCTGAAGAGGATGTTTTCTCCAACGTAGGTGAGTGTCGACGTTCAAGCGTTGCAGAAGGAAAGCTTCATGAATTACTGCGTCCAGTACAGCCCCACTGACATACGTCCTGCACACACGCAGCGTTGTCCACCCCCCTTGAACCCTGCTAGCTGTCGTTTATTTTCCAGCAATGTGAAAAGAGGGGTCTTACGGCAGGAATTTCTTCTGTGTTGCAGACTACCTGTTGGGTGCAAGTTGTTTTCTACCCACAGGTATTTAGCGTTTGGTTCCTTTGCAACCAAAGCCTTTCCTTCCGAGGCTGCTCATACACGGTCAGAGTTAGGCTTCAGGGTATATCTATGCATTTCAAAGCAGTATGAGGCAGGGTATTCCTAAATCAGTTTGGGTATTTGACAGTTGGAAATAGTCTGTTCATGTCAGTGGTGTGCTGTACCTACACAGTTTGCCCAGCTTCCCAGCTGATTCACCCCTTGTTGGTGTCCAAACAAGGTCATTTAGAGCTAATTTGGGTCTCAGTTGTGCTGTTGGGACATTCTCTGTGTAACATAAGCTGAAGGTGGGAAACTGTGTCTCTAAAACCTCAGAAAACTTTAAAGCAGTGAAGGGACAGACTGCCATGCCATTAGACTAAAGATTAGGAGATGCTGATAGCAACTCTCTCACTGGTATTTGATGACTTTTCATTTCCATCATGGTTTAATTTTTATGGCGAAGTTATGTCTTATGTTGTATTTCTACTGTGGGTGATACTGTAGATTCTAGAGCGATACCAATAATTAATAACTAGGTGGTAATTGGACCTTAGGATCTTTCTTTGTATCTCTCCTCCTGACTTCTTGGTGCGGCGGGAGAGTTATGAGTTAAAAGTTAAAGTCGTGAATACTGCTTTTTGGTTAATTTTCAAAAGCATTTGATTTTCAATACAATTGCACTGATTAATCGAGCCTGATGGCTGGATTGATTGGTATATAAGGCCATATGATGACTCACCTTCATTAGCAGTAATCCAGTACTCTGGTGATTCAGAAAATGGTCTTAGGTTGCCCGTAGATGAGTTGCTTTCTCTGCTAGAGTCCTTTTTTTGCAAAGTACAGTGTTGATGGGGGGAGGACGTTAGTACCATTTTTCACTCTAATGCTTTCAAAAGGCCGAATTCCAAGCTGATACATGATGACAGCTTCTGCCAGTTGTGCATAAGGGTATATCAGTTCAGATGAGTGAGGAATTTGATTAAGTCCAGAGGAAGTGCCACGCTGGTGTGACGTGCACTTTGAAGGGCTGAGAAGGTGTACGTGGTGACTGGGCTGGACTCTTTCTGTCCATAGAAGGTAACTTCTCCTTGCTTGATTCTTCTCCAGCAACAGCAGTGGCTGCAGGCTTGGGATGGAGAGGACATGAAAGGGCTGTAATGAGATTGGGAATGTCAGGTAGAAGCTGCAGTCGCCAGCTGTGAATGCGACATCACATTTTGGGTTACTGTTTGTTTGCTTTTTAAATGCAGGAACGTGGGATATTGCAGAAGTAAAATCCTGTCCTGTGACCTTTGGGACGTTATCAGAGCTGTCCAGAGAGTTAGGTGAGTGGTCTCTCTTTGGACTTCTATCTGAATTCTTCCATCGCTTGCTTAGATGCTTGGCTTAAAAGTACTCCCATTGCTTACATATGGGCCTTTTTCCTCAGAGCCACATTTCATTAGTCATTCTCCCTTGTAGAGCTTGCTCGCATCTGCAGTCCAGCGCTACCAGCGTTTTAAGGAGTGACATCAGACCGTTTTATTGAGCGCTTTCCAAATTTGTGTCTCATCTTGGAATAAATAAAAAAAATATTGCCTCCCCAGCAAATTCTTTCTCTGTTAGGTTTACTCGCACAGAAGGTTTCTGTTGTGTTCTCATGACCAACAAATGCAGAGAATTTCAGACCGAGGGAGGGAGCGAACGCCCAGCCTGGAGAGGCCCTGTTAGAGGCTGCCCGGCCAGCAGCTTCCTCTCCAGCACAGCGAGGGATTTTCAGCTTGAGCCTCTCCATGCATGGCCTTGAGAAGGATGGAGCATCTTCTGGTTTTGCATTAATCTTGAGCCTCGTTTCTGGCTTTCACTTTGCCCCTCCGCAACTGTCAGTCCTTCTCACTGCCTGGCTCTGAGCGCTGCTGGTTCGTTCATACACTCTCTGCCTACCAGAAACTCAGATTTGTCTGGAGGTCCAGCTGGCTGATGAGTCTGGTCCTGAATCTTTTAGAGATGCTAACGGCAAGCATAGACACCTATAGACAGACATCCGTGCACAAATCAGCATGTGCAGTGTAAGCCAGAATGCTGAAATTGGCTTCTAAAGCCAGACATGTAGTCAGTATAATACATGCCATTTTATCATCTGTTTTCCAAAACCACATCAGTGGAGTGAAGCAATTCCTTGTGTACAAGTACTTGACAGGGGGAAATATTTGTTAACATCAGCATTTATGCAGAAAAAAACCCAAGCTGATACAGAGCAAAACTGCATAAACAAAGGAGTTCTTTAGGTGAAAGGAAGAAAAGAAAAATCAGAGATATGAAAAAAAATCTGTTGTGTATGAAAGAAATGAAGAAAACACTGGTCTGTTATGTACAGGCCTTAGAAAAGGGCTGAGGGGAGTCATTCAGGGAGGCATGTGAATCCTACTGGTTGCTTTAGTGCTTGAAAATAATAGAAAAACTTTAACTCTTCTTTTCCCTCCAGCAGCCCTCTCTCATCTGTGCTTTTTCTTGGAGTTATTCATTTGGTAATTACGGCTTTCTTTCAGAATGAGCAGGAGCTTTCTCACTGAAGTCAGTAAGAGCTGGATACAGCGGATGCAGCTTTTGTTCTGCAGGAACTATAGCTCCCTTCTTACATCTCCCACAGAGATGTGTCAGAAGTTTACATCTCTGAGTATTGTTAGTGTAGCTACTCCTGAGTGGGTTGTTTTTAATAACTAACTTATGTGTGTAGTGTCCTCGTCCAGCCTTCATTAATAAATCCACTGTGATGAGCAGCATAGATTAATGTGTGGCTTAAATTACATAATGACCAGGCATCGTGACATAGCAAGCAGATAAAGGCATGATTAATGGGTTTTAATAATGTGGATATACCTATGTTATTATCTTTTAGGTTTTGGGGGGGTTTTTTTGTTTTTATTTTTAAAATGATGCTATTCCTGTATGCAGTTAACATGAAGAGCAAATCATCTGAGGACAGTCCTTCCAGATGCTGTTGGCATGCCAGCTCAGCTTTCCTCCCTGCAGACGATGCGTGGCAGGGGCAGGGTACGTCTCTTTGCTCATTTTCTATTGCAAGACAAGTGTACTAATGCTGATACCCTTTTTGGTCTGTTTTCTAAGCCTCAAAAATCAGAGTCCACTTCCCACCTGGCACAAGGCTGGCAGAGGTGAGGGAGAAATTCAGTTTGGGTCTGGTTTTGGGCAAGCGCCCAAAGCTGCTGCAGGGTGGTCACAGCAGCAGGCACCCTGCATGGGACCCCTGAGAAGGGTGAGAACATGCAATTTATTTATGCTTTTACTTAGAAGGTGACAAAAAAGGGATGCAGTAGGTGCAGTCTTGTTCGATGCATACAAACTGCTGTGCAAATTGTGATTAGAGCTTCAGGGGAGCAAGGCCAGCTGTAGGGAGGCTGTCTGAAGGCTCCCGTAGCCTGGTGTCCTCTCTCCAGCAGTTGCCCATAGGAGTTGCTGGCAGATAAGCACAGGAACAGGGCAAGCACAGGGCAATCCCCCCATGTCCCTTCCCACACCCAGCAGAGAGTGGGTCAGGGACTTCCTGAGCCAGAGGCTACAATATGGTCTCTGTGCTTCAAAAAACGTCACGTGTTAGCAATCATCTCAGATTACTAAATTTGCAAAACGAATTCAAAGTTAGGTTTGGTTTTCATAACTGAAGCATTGTGTTCCCCTCCCTCCCATCGTTGGGTGGGGAAGGTGGAGCTGAGTGGCCCCTTTCCAGGCAGCCCCCAGCCCAGGCTCGGTGGGGTGGCTGGGGGACAGCCGCAGGGAGGACAGGGCACTGCTAGAGCACAGGGTACCTTTGCCAAAACTTCAAATTTCCTCTGTAATACCCGGAACCCAGATGAAGAATCCAACTCCAGTGGACTGTGGCAATCAGGATTTCAGTCTTTTTATGACTTATAATGGTGTTCTTTTTAACTTTTAAAATCTGCTTGAAAGGCCAGCATGGGTCTTGAGTGGCAGGAATAATTTGGCATGAACAGTGTGGGTATTAGATGGCCTTTTCTCTTGACCTTTTGGTCAGGATCGAGTGAAGTATCTATTTATACCCCTGTTGTTGGGAGCCCTTGCCTTGCTCTTGCAGGAATGATGGCTGACGAGCAGAACAGACCCCTTCTTGCTCTAGCTGCTGTGATTGCCTTAACTACAGGAGAACCCAGAGCGGTTGAATGCATTGAGGAGAAAAGACTGCGGTTGTCTTGCTTCTCTGCCCAGCGGTAACTAAGACTCTCCAGCAGACGCATCAGCTTGGCCAGCAGAGGATTTTATAAATAGCATAGTTTGCTTTAAAAGAAAAAACAACAAAAAACAACACCCAAAAATCCCAGCCCCAAGCATTCCCCTCCCTTAGCGCTGCGTTTGTTTACCCTCACTGTGCTGCTGATGAGCTCCTGGCCCTTTGTAACGTCTGAGCCCAGGCTCGCTGTGCGGGAGGCAGGGAGGGAGGGAGGCCGGCGATGTAGGTAGCTCTTCAGCAGCGTTTCCTTGCGTTGCATTTAGTACATGTCACACGTGGCACAGTCTGGGTTTGATCTGCAGTTGCAAAGCTGGGCAGAGCGCCTCTTGTTTTCGGTGCCGCATCTGAGAGCAGAAGAGAGAAGTAAATCCAGCAGCTTGCTCTCGCAAGTGTTGGAGCAGATGCATTTTGATTGAGAGGAGAAATGGAAGGATTTCTGCCTGCCTTACAGCTTGCTTCTTAGTAATAGTAGTTCTTTTCCTTTGCATCATTAGCCCTGATACTGATGCAGAGGGGAGTGTCACGAACATGTATTCCCTGAATTTAGATGAGGTAATGGTTGGCATTAAGGTCTGCGCTGCAGGCAAAATGAGCTCTTTGACAGTTAAGCAAGGCCTGTTAGCGCTTGCAGGCCTGTGAACTAAAAAAAATGCCATTCATAACCTGAATATGAGCTGGGGTCATTTTATCAAATCCAAATCAGGACATTTAATGAGTCTCTTTGTTCCGCGATGGGCTGGTGCAGAAGGAGCTGGATGCTGGAGTCCTGCCTCTGCCCCAGCTCGCGGAGCCGCTTTGGCTGGCTCCCCACGCCGCATCGGGTTACCTTTTTGTGAAGTACCGGTAATAACAACAGCCTAGCTCACAAAAGGTTTAAGGCTTAAGTGTTGTGTTGTCGCAACTGAAAGCGTATACACATAGAGGGAGAGAGGGAGTTAGTAGTTGGGGAAGTGAGCGGTCACTGTGATACGGGAGTGTTTAGAAGACTGATAAATCAAGGCTGGTTTCAAAACAACACGCTGCTAGGTTGACATTCATTAATGATACACGTTGCTGATGGTTAATTCTTAGTCATTGTCACATCTGGAGTGCTGTGCCCATTTCTGGACTCCCCGGTACAGGATGGGCATGGACATACTGGAGCGGGTCCCGCAGAGTCCATCTGTGTGTATGATGGGCTGGTTGGCTCTGGTCTGCCCAGTGAGCAGACAAGGGGCATGAAGTGTAGTACAGGAAATTCCATGTATATGTAAGAAAAAGCTTTTTTTTTGTGGTGAGGGTGGTCAGGCAGCAGAACAGGTTTCCCGGAGAGGTTGCAGAGTCTCCATCCCTGGAGATACTCAAAACCCGCATGGCTACATCCCTGAGCAACCTGCTGTAGCTGAGCCTGCTGTGAGCAACGGCGTGGGACTAGACAATCTCCAGAGGCCCCTTCCAACCTCAGTGATTCTGTAATCCTCATTCTGTCATCAATCATTGTCTCTGCGTATTCAAACAATTAGTCCTTAGCAATCAGTGTCTTGGAGCTGAAGCCACATGGTTAGCACTGATGGCTGCAGTCCCTCATGAGGGAAGGAGGCTCCAAAGTGGGCAACTTCTTTCATCCTTATTTTTCCCTGCTCATCGTTACTGTTTGTATGCTTCTCAGCCCTGGCACGAAGAGAAAACCTCTGGTGTTTCTGGCATAGTTCACTTTACTTTCGGACCCGGCAGCTGCTCTGGTTTCGACAGGCACCTTTCTCGCTTGTTCTGCAGGGTTGTTCTGGCTCCACCAGACATCTCCTGCCTGCTCTGCCTCCTGTGCTCTACCTTGATGGCTTTACTACTTGCAGGTGTTTCCCAATACTGCCTTTGTGCAACTATACCACACGTCCACTGCTGCCCCTTTGGTGACGTTTATGTACTTATGCTTAGCTGTCTCACAAAACACATTATGGACTGTGGCTGGTTTTGCTGTTACAAAATGTGTAACCCGCACAGTGCAGCCGGCCGGGCTGTTTTAGAGCACTTGTGTCTGCTTCCAGGGCAAGCAAATACAGATTTTATGCCGTGTGTCTGCTTCCGAGTGCAGTGGGCCTGGGCTCTGGCAACAGTGCAGGGCAGTCTCAGAAGACCCACGTTCTGCTTCGCAAATGCAGCGCATCTCATGACCACCATGGTTGTCTTTTTACCTGTGACTTGGCATCTTTTCCAATGAATCCTTCTTGGTTGCCAAGAGAGACTTTCCCTGGAACCTTCAGAAAGCTCCTGTCTCTCATGACTCCCATCCTTCCTTCTGTCCTGGGGTTAAAATGAATTTTAATTCCTTTGTTTCATGGGAATAAGCAGCTTCTTTAGATTAAAAGAAGTCTTCAGTCTGGGATTTATTTGATATTTTTGCATCTACTGAATTATGCCAAAGGAAGGTGCCAAATGAGGGACTCCTACACCCAACTGTTGGTAGCAATAATTTTGACCTGTAACACATAAATGCAAGCTTTAGACTGGAAATTTTCTATCCATTTGCGCTGAATGGATTCCACTTGGTCTACAAGTGAGGGCTCAGCAAGGATTTGGGTTAGGACCATGCTCATAACACAGCCACCTGCCCTTTGCAAAGGGACGGTTTTTCTACAGCAGCCACAGAAGGACTCAGCAGCATAGACAATATGCAGGCCACTAAGGATTTTGCCCTGCCAGATGAAGGGCTGCTCTCCCTTAGGTTTCTGCCGACCATATTGGGGGAGAGCATGCCAAAGAGGGATACTGAAAGCATAGGATCCAAACCTACAACTCTGGACTAGAAATTTTTTAATCCGCTTCTGTGACACAGACTGATTTTTGCTGCAGTACTTTCCAACTTTGTTTTCCAGGCCAGATAATTAGGTTCAGCCTGTAGAATCCTCTACTCTACTCTCTCTATCAGCTGACATAGGCAACCTGCTGACTGTCCCCTTTGACCAGACCCTACTGCTGTGGGGCCCCATTTGCCTTCTCCCTGACACCTCCCAGCACACAGCCGGCAGCTCCCCAGCATTGCCCGGGCAGCTGGAGACCAAGGGCGTTCGCGTGGTTGGCGCTGGGATGGACGTTCTGCCTGCAGAAGTGCTGGCATCCTCCCTGATTTTTGAAGACACCTTCAAAGTAGTGCCCTTCAGGATCTTAAAGTGTCTTTGTTACATGGGGTATGTGGAAATCACCTCGGCCCTGAAATGCACGCTGCAAATGGGCCATGTTTGCTATTAGTAGGGATCAGAAAAGCACAGCTTTGTCTGGGTGCCGCTGCTGGGGGACTGAGGTGGGTTGCATGCAAGAATCTAGTTGGAAAATGGCATTTAGCAGCACTGCTTTTGTAAAAATGAACAGCAGGAATTATCAAGATGTTGGTCTATAGATGGGCTGGGAGAGATCACCTCCGTTAGTGCTAAACCCACCAAGGAAGCAGGAGAACTTGCTGCTGCATGGCACATTCCTTTTGTGCTCATGGGTTTTTCCTGCTGAAGGAATTACTGACCAGTTTTAGCCTGTGAGAGAAGTTGTGACCTAAGCAGGACCAGTTGCTGTTTTTAAAATATTAGAGATTATTTAAAGTTTAAAGCCATTGCAGGAGATGTCACTGTAGCTGGAAGGGAAATACGTGACACAACAGGAGAGGTTTTAAACCAGAGCTCTAGGATAATTACATTTAATCCTATTTTCCCATAAAATCCAGCAAATTGTAAAGAATCTTATATTGCACTTAATTTTACTCTGATTTTAAGCACCCCTGGGACATAATGCTTTGGGAAGAGTAATTCTGAGATGAGGCACAGTCACCACTGCCTGGCTGAGCTTCATGCCTACTCGCACGACAAGGGTGAAGCATGAACGTAAGCCCATTGCAGGAGTTTAGCCATTAAAACGATTTTCATGCTTAAAAATAAGTACATAAACATGCTGTCTAATACATCAGAAGTTAAATAAGTGAAAACGATCGTCACGGCTTCCAGTGTGCCTTCCTCAAGTTACGGCCCGTTCTGCTTGCACACCCATGAGAGCATCCATTGGCAGAGCTGCTGCTGTGCAGCTCAGGAGGGACTGTCATTCCTGAAGTCATTTCAGTAGTCCCTGCATCATGCTGTGTACCTTCCTGGTAGCCAGAATTTGGCTCCTCTCTAGCAGTAGTAGCATGGTTTTGCCTCTATTCTTTGCTGCCACAGCACACTTGTGGTATATTAGTGCCAAGGCAGAGCGAGCACGCACGGCTGTGAAGCTGGGACTTGCTGGGTCCTCACCCTGATGTACCTTCTGGCATAGGTAAGGGGTAGAGAACAGAGGTTGGTATTGCCTTCAACCACAACAGCTAAATCCTCCAGAATTTGTGAGCCAGACCCTTATGTAACGTAATTGGAGAGAAACAGCGGAAGCTTTTTGGTGGTGCTATCCCATGCTACAACTTACACAAACTGTTCTTCAGACATCTAAGTCATTCATGTATATTGTGCATCTCTCGAATCTAGACGCATTCATTTGCCTAAAATGCTCAGACTGGCATTTTTTGGGGAATACATTAGAAAATACTGGTTCCTGTCCCTTTTGACGAAGGAAAGAAATACTGTCTACGTACAGGGCATGGATTTTAAACTGAGAAACTTGAGCAATGTTTATAATCATGTTTATAACATTTGGCAGCAAACTGGACAGAGCAACTTTTTGGAAACAGTTTTCTTTTATCATCCCCAGCATGCTTTTGGTTTTGGCCCTGCTTCAACTAGAAGTTTTTCCATCCAGCCTGGGATTTTTTTATATTTGTTTTTATTTTAAGAGATGTGATCAGCTAAGAGTTATTATTATATGTTGTGTTTTGAAAGTCTTTCTCCCTGTTAGGACAAGACTTAAGATTGTCACATTCAAACCATTAAAAAATAATCAAGTAGTCCTTTCAACATCTTGTGCTGATTTATCTGCTTTTTTGCACCTCATTCAGTTTGGGCAAAGAAATTAGACTGGTCTGTTTTGCCTTCTTGCCTGAGGATCATTTGCCAGTGCTTTGTAGAGAGGCAGCTGAGGGCTTGTGGCCAGATTTTCAAAGGCACCAGATGCTGGCAGATACAGAAACCTAAAAGATTTTCAAAAGTTTTCTGCCTAGTCCCCATGAAATGATCGGAATCGATGCAGGGTAGGTGTTATCTATTTCATGCATATTTAGAGTTGCATGTTAGGGAGCTTTGGAAATCTATGCCGTGTGGTGCCCTTCTGGCTTACATTCAAGAAAAGAAAATGGAAGAGGAAGATGAAGTCAAGAAGGCACTTGGTACTATTTTTTATAGGAAAGAAAAGCCTTGGTACTGCTTTTTATAGGAAAGAAAAGCCAATGAGAGCATTAACAAATGCACAAATCCTTTGCTAATATTATTTTTCCATACAAATAATTGCCCTGAGGATGGCATGTTGCAGTGAGTGGAAGAGCCTGCTGTCTCTGCTAGCGTTTCTGGATATGCCTGAATCCTTCTCCCTGAGATTAAAAGAAAATGTTTGACAAGCCATGCTATTAGTTTTGTAAAGCCTGTTATATTAAAGCGGAGGCTGGAAGGGCTTTTGTTCCTGTATGTGTTTTTCTGCCCTTTTTTAATTTTCCTCCTGTCCTGAAGAGTGCAGTCACTAATTGTGAATGAGCAGTCAATGTATACTTTTTAAAATATGTCTAAGATGCACGTGCGTACACGCACACCAAGGCATCCCATCGGCAAGCTGGAAGACGGAGGAAGCAGCATTTGTGTTACTAATATGAGCCTGGGAAGTAGTATGGATTTGAACATAACCCATTCGTATGCTTGTCCTAATAGATGATCCTTCAGCGATTGACCTAGACTCTGACTGGAAGGCTCCCACGGAAGAGTGGGGAAACTGGATGGGAGATGAGGAGCATCAGCCAGGAGATGAGAAGGTGAGGCAGCGGCACTGATGACCAAGGGAGACCTGCTTCACAGGGGTCAGTCTCAGCCAGACTACGGTGTCCAGCCCAGCCCTAGAGCCAGACTCCTCTGGTCGTGGGGTCTTTCTCACGCTGGGAGGAGGCGGTTGGTGTGGTCACTCCCCTGACCTGTCTGAGATAGCTGGACCTGGGGGCTACACTTGTGTGAGATGGGCTTGGGGAGTTGGCTGGTTCTGGGAGTTCATCATCCGGATGGCATTACTGTTCCGAGCAGCAAACCATCGGGTGTTTGCCATGCTGCGTGAATGAACTCTTTCTACTGCTGCTGACCTTCCTGAATACCTGGGGCTTTAAAGAGGTGTAGAGTCCACAGCTGACACCAGCCTTCACACCATCTGAGGCGGCTGGGAGGTATTTATTTAAGTGAGAGGGTTTGCTGATAGTGATGCAGTCGTAGCTTGAGTGGGGAGGTAGAAGCAGAAAGCTTGCAGTTTAAATGCTTTCTAGAAGCCCAGGGAAATGTCCCTCTTTGGCAGCAGTGGGAAGAGCGTGCTGAGCTTTTTGCAAACAGCTGTCTTAAGCCGAGGTGTGTATCTTATCCAGAGAGACGCCCTGCTTATACACGGTCAGCACACACTCCTGGAGGTAGTCAGTTTTCCTGAAAAAAACATGAATCAGCCATCCCAGGCCTCCTCTTATACAATCTCTGATGCTTTTAGGATTACCCAAAAGGCAAAGCAGGCATTCAGGTCTGCCTTTCTGGACTCGAAAGCAAAACACAGCGGAAGAAGAAGAAAATGGAAGTGAAGGAAACAAGGGGTGGAGCTGGACTGAGGCATGTGAGTATTTTGTATTCCCAGAGTAGTGTCTGGTTTTCCAAGAGCAGAGGGGGATGTCTTTTCCATTAGGATGATATGACCTCTAAGGGGGGCTTTTCTTCCTCTCCATCTTCTGGCTTCCTCTTCTCTTCTCTTTTCTCCCTGCCCTCCCATAAAAGAAGGGTGAGCACAGTGACCAGTGGGTTTTTGCAGCACAGTATTCCCTCACATATTTACAAACAGTTCGGTTTTGCAATGCAGAGAGGAGCAGATGGCTTTAATCATAGAATAAAAAATGCTTTCTCAGGCAAGTGCACTCCAAGTTTAGTGTACAACTGGGCTGTGTTTTATCTATGACGGAAGGTCACCTGGAGATATTAACAGTAATGCAAAGGTGGTTCCCAAAAGCCAGTGAAGATAAAGCGAGACCAATGTTACACCAGTGAAAAGCTTATTGAGAGAAAAATGTCTCAGAGTGCAACAGAGAAAGGCTGTGGAAAATGTCAGCTCATTTGGGATGGGAAGTACAAAGGAACAGAGTGTTGACTGGGTTTTGGACCACTCCTTGGCTGTGATGTCCTTGCTGCTCAGTGAAATGAGAAATGGAGGGGACCCCCAAGATGACCTAATTGTTTTTCATTCACTTGTCGCTGAATATGTTGCTCTGGACTTGTACGGCTGTGTAGTATCATTTGTCTTCCCTCGTACCTACTGTGGTCTCTCCTGATCCTTGGGACAATTTTGCTCCCTGAACTCCTGATGCTCCCACTTTAAGGGAGACGCTTTTAACTAACGCACTGACTGCAATCCACACGGTCATTAGGACAGCTCATCAGTTATCAGAGGGCTGCCAGGCCACTCTCTCTCTTGCACATCCAATTAGTTGCTTTAACTTTGTATGTATCTTAATGAAGATTCTTAATAGTGCTGTTCAGACTCCTCAGGACAGCATTGTTTCTTCTGGCACGTTTATGATGGGCCAGAAGGAGTTTGTGCTGCATGTCAGCCCAAATGCCAGTGTCTGCCGCTGTGCAAGTTCATCCTTTGGAGATGGACATAAAAAAATGAAATTACTTATGAAGCCAGATATACAAAGCTGCTCATCACACCTCCTGTGCTACCTCCAGTATTTCTGTGGACTGTGGTCATTTAGCAGTCACTGGGCACATCTTAGTCTTCAGTCTCACTATACAGTTACAGTACTTTCACCTCAATATATCTTGCTGTTCTTCTATTCATGGGGGAAAACAAGGGGAAAGATTGTAATGAAAGACAATTTCAATACTTTAATCCCTTCTAAAACAAATAAGCAGGAGGTAGGTAGATGGCATGCCAGAATATTCTAACCATTTAAAAACTAATTTGCCCTGCAGTTTCTTTAAACACACTAATTCCCTCCAATAATTACATTTTCTCCCATATTTTGTACTCGCATATGCTTCGTGTAACTTACATGTTTGGTGAAGCATATTGTTTCAATTAAGCCCCAGCAAGGTTTGGAAACAGGAATGGAAGAAGGCCCAAGGGACTTGATATCTACAAAACATAGCAGTGATGCAGTCTGTGCTTCCTTCAAAAAATCCTTGGACGTTGCTAATAATTCACCCAGTAATGGTAAGTGATTGTTTTTGCACATCTGATGAATTTTGGTTTCAGAATAATGTGTAATCTGAGAAGTGTTCACAAATGCATTTTTAAGTGAATATGCAAAATGCTTCTCCTTTAGCTGTATGTGTTAATTCTTAGAGAAGCTCTGTTACACTTTTTTCTGTGACAAATACCTGTTCCTGCTCCTGCCAGAGTTAATGAGCAAAACTGCTATTGCATTTAGCAGGAATAATTTTTGCACAGCGCTTTTAAATGCAAAGTGGAAGCAAATGTACGTGTGAGTCAGAGCCCACTAAAAACATTCAGAGCCCTCCCTATGACTTTGGATTACCCTTTTAAGTAGGTGGCCCTTGTAAAACACATCTAAGAACCCCAAAATACCCTTCTTCAGGCAAAAAGCCAGCAGTTCCCAGGGTCGTGATTGCATGGGGAAGGTTTGTGCACTGGCCCCTGTTGTTTGTATGGCAGGTGTACCTGGAAAAAAGGAGAGGAGGAAGAGGAAGAAAATGAAGAAAGAGACTTGAGGGATCTGTACAGCTGCCAGAGTGACAACCCAATGGGGCAGGCGTGCTGATGAGCTGCAGGGATTCTGCTTTCTGCAATGCCGCGCTGAGCCCAAAGTAAAGAGAGGCTCTAGGAGACCTCCCAGCGAGAGGAAGAGAAGAGGAGCAGTGAGCCAGAGAGCGTGAGTGTGTGAGAGAACGGAGAGTATGAGCACGCTGTGCACAGGAGGTGGCATTGAAACAGAGTGGCTGTTCATTACAAACTGCTGCCCTTGATTAAAAGCTGTTGAATGGGTTTTGCCTGGTTGCATTAAGTCCTTTTGGTTTTCCACTGTCATGTTGTTTGTCAGCTTGTAATGTTATATGCCATTGTAGAAATGGTCGGGATGTACCTGACCGTGATTGTACTTCAGTTCCGTGGAGGGTCCATGAGCTAGTCTGGTCTCTGGGATTTTTGGAGAGGTGCTCATTGACAGGCTACTAATGTACAGAAGGAAGCATTGTTCAGAGACAAAGGGAGAATAACATGGATCGTTCTCAAACCTCCTAAATCTTTTAAATCCTTGTTGGCTGCTACAGTCAGACTTTTGCCTCATACCTTGACATATTTATACTTTTCACCCCACATCAGGCTAGCTTGCTCCACGAGTGAAAATTTCTAGAGGAGGTTTTAAACTTATTTGGAAACACGGTCTAAACCCTTTTTTTCTCCTCAGATTTCATGGTGGGCTAAAGTTTAAAGTCTGTATGTCCAAAGCATGTTGCATTTGTACTTATAGTAGACTGAAGTAACTTTTTGAAATAATTTTTGTCAATCTGATGTTGGAAAGTTTTTATCATTTTGTTACTTAAATATTCTAATATAAACTAAATTTGTGAACAAAATTTTTAAAAATTTCATTTTAGTATTTATTGAAGAGTGTGTATTTCTCGTTGTCAGAGGGCTTATAGTATGGAGGAGGGAATGTGTTACAATTGAATACTGTGGTTTATAAATAGCTCTGAGCTGACACCACTAAAAGCTGAAGGTCTTTATCCCTAGAGGAGCTGCAGCTCTGGTGGTAGCTGTGAGGGTTTCTTAGATGGTCCTGAGACTGTGCCTCCACCTGACCCACCTTAGAAGTGCTGCCTTGAAGGATGAGATAATGATTGTCAAATCTCCATCTGCATTTGACTTTGCCCTTTGGAGATTCTATGGGAATATTACCTTACTAATGCATGTTAAACGTATGCACGTTCGTAGGCATTGGGCTGATGCTGTGAAACTCATTTCACGTTGGACACTGAGTAACCAGGGATGTTAATGGCTTTTCATCACTACAGCAGCACTCCTGTTTGCATCATTGAGCCAGAGGAGAGCTCTGTGCTTCTGCCATCGCAGCCACCCAGTCCCTGATGCTGGCTTGTCTGAGCTTTACCTGCAGCTCAACACTTTTACCTGATAGCCTTCATCTGTTGCATAGCTGTCAAAGCAGCTGTATCCTTCAGAAAAGCACTTAATTGGAGCAATGTATTTGCGTTTGTAGTTTAGCTACTGTGTGTTAAATGGCAGTTCTCTTGTGCTGAGATTTTTGGAGTAGCTAGCTGTACAGTGTGCCCTGAAATTTGGCACAGCAGGATTGTTTCAGACAGACAGGTGAGGGGTAATCTTAACTGATGCCACTTAGCAGCCCACTGTCTAGAATCTGCACATCTTGGTGCTTGTGTCTCAGTGCAGGGGAAATATAGGCAGTTTATGAATGGACTGAATAGACCAAAGGGCTTTTATCTGGAAAGTAACTAGTTTGGAACAGATGCATAACAAGAAAATACATGGTCTCACTGGAGAAACAAGTACAGCAAGTTCAAGGATTTAGTTGTGTTAATGAGTATGTGGGTAGTGAGTAAAGTTCTGCTATCTCTGAAGCCAATGGAAAACATTCATTGACCTCATTGGGGCCAGGATGTTGCCCAAGGTCTTTGTTTAGCATTGAAGATAACCTCTGTCATCCAAAAAAAAAAAAAAAAAAAAGAATGAGGGAGATGATAAAGAGAAGCTCACAAGATTGCAAGATTGGTAGACTCCAGATTTCTTCTGCTTTTTTCTCTATATCTGCTTGCAAACTTTTTGATGTCTATGTAATTATGTTTTATTTCAACATGTTAAAGTATTTCAAATGTTCATTGTTTTTATAATAAAAAGCCAAAACTTTTGCCCAAAGCCCAGCACTGATGAGCGGTTTTATTTAATTAGTTTGTATTTGTGTGAGTAAGAGCAAGTGGTTTTGGCTAAAAACATTTAATTTTCAAGCTTTTTCGAGGTACTGCTAATGTTTTTTAAGACATTTCCTTCATCTGAACCCTTTTAGGTTTAGGAAATCCTCATGACATTCTTCTGTTGTTGGGATAAAAGAACAATCAAGACCTGTAGCCCTGACAAGTTGACTGCGGTGGTGATGACAAGCAACAGCAAATTATATACCCAGTTTTTCTGTCAAATTCATCAGTACCACTCTTACTGACATCAGCGGTATCAGGAGAGCTGTACTTTTCTTCTGGCTCCACTGTTTCACAGATGGGAAGTCATCACTGTAACACAGATGGGCTCAGTAGTTTATAGCAGCACCTTACTTAACGTCACGTTCTAATGTAGGAAAAATAAATACAGTCCTACAACTAAATACTGTTGATCATAGGCTTTCCTAAATAATTGCAAAGCTCTCTTCAGGGCAAATTTAGTGGCAATGTACAGTTTGTGCAATTCATCTGCTGTATTGGTACCACTGCTGCGAGTAGTTAGGACGGGTATGTTGGGCACCGTTTGGTTGATACGGCTGCGGTAGTGCCAGGAGCCTTTCTGTGCCGTATCCCCCAGGGCTGCTCCTACACGGGCTCCCAGGGATGGGAAAGTGTGCTGAGGGTCTGGTTCCTCAGTGAATGGACTGAGTTTGAAAAACCAACCAAACCAAAACAGAAAGCACTCAGCAGCTGCTGTTAACTTCCATTCTTTCACTTCCTAGTCCTCAGAGGCATCTTTGCAGATGGTCAGCGCCTTTGAAAAGCAGACCTTTGAGTCCCTTATGAAATTCCCCTTCCTTTCATCACTGCATGTTCAGGCTACTCCCTGGTTTCTATGCTTTTAAGACATGTCTCCCCTTCTCTTCTACGAGAATTAACCGTTCTGCGCAAATGATCAGCCTGCTATGCTGCTTCTGGCACCAGGAGACTTAAACGAATGTGCTTGGTACGTTCATTCTCCTGGTCTCTGATCTTTAGTAGCTGGAGAGTAGCGTAACACCTCCAACAGGTTGTAGCATTGCTTGTGCTAGAGCTGAATGTTTTTATTCTCTGTATAACTTATCCCTTCGAAGGGTAAATCCAGAGTAGCCTCTTTTTGGTCGTTCATCAACCCAGTGTAGTCAGTTGCCCAATTGCCACTTCATGGGCCAGATCCAGCTGGCTCCCCCTGCCTTTTTCCTAAGCAATTTATTAGTTGCTTGATTGGCACACGCCTCGGGAACAGCCAAAAGCTCTCCCTGGGCCTGCAGATGGTCCAGCGGCTGGAAATCAAGCCTCTGGTGCAGCCGCGGCGTGGGAGGTTGGGTGAAGTGTGGCTGGGAAAACATCTATGATCTGGTTAGGAGCAAGCAATTAATTGTTACAGCAGCAGCTGCAAATTATGAAATACACTGCTTTAAGTTGCAACTTTCTATTAAACTCATTCTGCTCTATTTTTGTAATGATGCTCTTTCTTGTGGGAGCCTTTTGAAGGTGGAAGATGGGCTATATCCCTAATAATAGGGCCATATCCGTAAGCGATGGGTCTGTGAGTATGTCAGGCATTAAGATGTGGTTGATGCTGTAATTGAACTCCTGACCTACAAAGCTGTGTTTACTCAGAGGCAGACTGCAGTATGCAGATGCAGAGGCTGAACCTTTGCTTCACACTCAAACGGTGGTGTAACACCATCAGGGTTAAGTGGGGCAAACACGGAGAGGAATTGGGCCTGCTGTTCCATAATTATCTGTAATTGATCGTTGTAATTATCTATAATTATCAAGGTTCCACCCATTCTGCAGATCAGTGGCACAGCTGACATATCTGCATGAGCCGAGTATCAGGTAGACGTGCTAATTGCTTGGCGGAAAATAATTTATTTGCTATGCTAACAACACAGGCCTGCTCCGTAATACTGAAAATGCTCTAAGGGTAGCTGGCTCCTTGTGAGGAGGGAGGGTTTTTAAGTCATGGGCTACCAAGATCAGATATAGGAAATCTTGTCCTTCTTCTGTGATCATACTGAATCAGACCCAGGGCTCTTTTTAAGGCAAAATGAAGTTTCCAGTATGTGCTACCCCTGACATTCAGCTCTGCAGATGTTCTCATCAGCAAAGGAAGCATCCTCCTGTACTGAAAGGACACTGTAACGCATTGGTCTCTGAAACAAACTCCGTCTTCTTGGGAAAAAGCCCCTGTAACAATAACTGACCCTTGTACCATCCCACTGAGAGACTACTAGAAACTTGGTAAACTTTAATTTATATCAAACTTTGGTATCTGTATCCATGTGCCATTCTCCTTTGGTGTGGTTCTGAGTACTGTAAGCTACAGAGACACATGATAAATTACTTAATCAAGCACTTTTGGCAGCGTCAGCTGCTTGCCATTGTGTTCCTCCTGGAAATCTTTGCTGACGTCCCAAGCTGCAAACATATTCAAAGAGCCAACGTGTAAAGAAATAACAGTTATCAGAAGGTAACTCTTCCTACTTCCCTGAGTGGGTAGCGTTCGGGTCCTCGGGCTCCTCCTGTTCCCCCTGCCAGGATTCATGGAGAGGCAAGTCCAGGCTGAGGGCTGGAAGGGGGAGACTGCCAGCAAGTACAGGACATTTCCCGTTTCCAGCACTCACTTCTAGTCATGTGAAAATACTGAGATATCTGAACTTGCAAGTACCATTTCAGATGGAGGAAAATGCTGTACATTATTTTTAGACGTTTTTATAGCTCCTCAGCTGTATAAAGCCTGATATAAATGAAACACAGCTCTTTTAGTCTAGCAGATTTTGATTCTGTAAATGAATACAAGAATTTTTATTCAGTGTTTGATATTCAGAAAACCTGAGCGTACAGCAAGTAACCCAGAAACACGGTCTTGTGCCAATAAAAGTTTTACGTCATGCTGTCATGTTTTAGCTTCTTTTCTAACCCTGACTTTCTGATCCATCTGTTACAAGTTAAAAGGTTTGGAACTGAGTTAAATTGACTTTTGCTGGTAAAAGATAATTCATATTGTTAACAGCAATCAACTAGAACAGAAAGTACAGAAGCTTGGAACATTACATTAGGAATCTCAAAGTGATGTTGATTAATTCAATAAACAAAAGTAAAAATCCAATAACCACAAAACTCATCATGATACATTCTTATTACTTTCTTATCTCTTTTACAAGAAACCACTGAATCTCCAGATTAGCTTGTTTTCTTCTAGCAGAATCCATCTTGGAGACAAAGGCTGGTAAAATTTGTTAATGCCGACTTCAGGATATCTAGGATTTCACTGCGTGAGTCACCAACAGGAAAGTTTCCCTCCTGACTAGTTTATTTTATGGTTGGGTTTTTTTTCCCCTCATTGATATGTTAATGCTTTGCTTTTACTCCAGTACATTCTTATCTTTTTGAAGGAAGCAAAAAGCCAATCCATGCTCTCAGCCCAGATATTTTTCACCAGTTCTATCGATTTTTCTAAATTCTGTTAAAGGGATATGGTGCTATATACTGTATCTACGTAAAGACATTAGTTTCTCTGGGATGTTGAAAAACCTTGCTTTTTTGTTTTTAATTTAAAAATTGTTGTTCAGTGTGGAAAATAACCAAGTCTGAGAAGCAAAGTCCCCTTTCCTCTTTTTATTTGATAATGTAGAGTAGTAGACACACGCATAGAGTAAAGTTATAGAAAAAAAATTGTAGAAGTAGCTTGTTACTGCCCTCATAGTCAAATGCCTTCCATTTGGGATGGAAGAGCTCCAGCGTGTCCTGCACTGCACCTTTTCTTCACTGGCAAAGCAGCCACTGGACAGGAAACTTGCTTGATGTTCCTGTTGCTTTCACTAGCCTTTGTGGTGTTGGTTAAATCAGTTCATCTCACTGTGCCTCAGTTTCCCCAACACCACACAGGACAATATTTTCATTATAAAGTGATATGAACTCTGCCCATGGAGGTTACGCACGATTATCAGCTCATGGTCTGTAGGTTTCCCCTCACACGCACACATACATAGAGCAAATGCTGAAGCAGAATAGCACCTCATCTTTCATAAGCAACCTGGCAATAGTTCAGAGGAGAAGCATGCAGAGGAGAAGTAATGATTACAGCATAAGTCTAAACCAACATCTTTTAGCCAAGGATAGACTGAAGAATGGCACAAAAGGGAGAGACTGTGGAATTACAAAGATCAGCATAAAACAGTCTTAGTGCTGTATTGTTTTGACATCTTGCAGGTGTTGAACTTAACGTCTTGAAGAAGCTGAAGAAGAATGCAACCTGGCTTCTTATTTACATGATCCTAGCTGTTCTGCTGTCACATGTGTTTTTATATTATTTTCAAATATGATTATTCAAAAATAATAATTTGTGTTTGGTAAAACATTGCCATGCCCTCTCAAGACAGAAGTTCAAATCTCCTGCTAGACATAGATTTTGAAAGACCTAACTAGTTTGGCAAATGAGAAACACCATGATACCAAAACTCCTCCCCTCCCTACCTGCTGAGAGGGAAGGAGTTAAGTGTCATGCTGGTAAAGGAATCTGAACCATTCTTTTGCAGCTGCTTCTGACTTGCAGATATATGTAGGGCTTTCTGCTCTTACTGTTGTTGAGGTGTACGATTTACTTCTGCGATGTCAAGGTCTTTTTGCTATTTGGGAAGAAAAGTTTATCACCAGTACTCTCCGTCTCCCTGAGATTTTGCTCTGGCTGCCATGACTGTAAGCTGAGCCCTTCAGAATTTTTCATGTATTTAGCCTCACAAATCCTCTCTGAACTAGCAAAATGGAGAAAATTAAGGGTCAGAGAGAATGAAGTGTCTTGCCTGAGGTCATCTGGGCTGCTTGTGGCATTGAAGAACTGGAATCTTTCACAGAGAGTAGGACTAAAATCATCAACCTATCCTCTCTGCCCCCAAGTACATGAAACAATGCAATCATTCTCAAAACAATTGTTTAATCTTTTTTTTCTTTTTTTGAGAGGAGGAGAAAGTGGAAAGGATTTTTATGCCCACTCAATAGTTCCACATCAGTCTATCCTGCTGTGGAAAGCTGCTTTGTGATGTTAAATGACATTCACATTATTCTTCCCAGTATCTTTGTTGTCTGCAGGGTATAACAAGCAGTGAAGCTCAAGGGAATCACATCAATTTTTATTCTGAGCCTGGCTGACAAAGATATGAACACTTAATTAAGATTTTTTTCATCTCATGAAAATAGCCCTGAAGATCTGAGCCTGACATGAGAGCTGCCAGTGATACCAGTGAAGGCAGAGTCTCCAACTGCAAGGTCTTGGTTGGAACACTCGCCCTCACAAACCATTTGAATTGAGAATGGAATCTAGGTGTTTCCAAGTGGAGGCCCTCACTCAAGCAAGAAGCTCCTGCTTTCTATTCTGACTCAACTCTAGTTCTGTGAATTCCTCTTTCACACTGGGACAGTCCAATAGGAGGGAGAGCCTCTCTCAACTCCGCAGGAACAATGTAATCAATTCAGGCGTGCACGCTGTAGAAACAGTTGGCTTAGGCTTCCCAACGTGCCATCTGTGAGAAAACTCATTTTTTAAACGACTGATTACAACAGAATGCACATTGCTTTTCTATTTATTTACATGCATACATGTATATTGATTAAAATTAGTCCGGTTTTGCTACATTAAGTCAGAGTGTTTATAATTAAGCATCTGTGCACATGGCTGAGAACATTAGGAGCACTAAAGAAACAAACAATAGTTTGTAATAGGATCATTAGAGCAGTCTTAGCAGCACTTACAACATGTTTATTCAAAAATGAAATATGCCCTAAGGAAGAAAAATGCCAATTAAGGAACACAGAAGATTTAAAATAAAAAGGTCAGTTTTAAAGCCTTGAAGTAAATAATTTCAAACAACTCAGCAACAGCTCATGTTTAAAAATAGACTAAGTAGCTGAAAAAATAAAATGCGTTAATTGTAGGATCTGTAATATATCAAAAGGATGAGTACAGTCATGTTCATTACCTTCTCGTTGTTCAGAGTGAAAAAACTCTATTAATACTGACATATGACATACATTTTAGTGTATATATGTACAGCAAATATTTATGGTTCTGTGAGTGTCTCAGATTGGTTGTACATGGCCAAGAAGGAAATACTTGCAGCTGCACCAGGGTTAAAATAAACTGTGTGCATATCTGTATCAACAGCTCAGGTCTGCAAAAATCAGGACAGCCCTTGGGTCAGAGGAAGTTTACAGGTCTCGCTCCATACGGGAACAGGAGATCTTATGTCTAAGTGGTGGCGCAACCTCTTATCACATACACATATGAAAGCAGCACTTGGATTTATACATTATTTCTAATTAAAACACATGTATCTGGCAACACCTGCAATTTTCAGTGGGACTAATGAAATACTATTATCCACTCACAAACAGGGACTTTAACTCATAAAAAAGTAACGTATCCTTGTGGACTAAAACTCACCTCTTCTGTTTACCCTCTTATCACATATCCTTTTAGCACGTAACACACAATATTAGTACTTTAATCCAAGGAACTAATGCAAAAGAATAGCTAAAGGGTTTCAGTGAATTAAATCCTCTACAGTACTGCCCGGTTTCGGTGACAGCCATGGGATGTTGGTAGTATCTCAAAGGAGGCCACTGCGGGCTCTACTAAGGGGACACCCACTCCGGTTTTTCTTGGAAGAAAAGGGTTGTCGCTGGACAATGCAGTTTTCCCCGTAAGGTTCTGAATGCCTGCTTGGAGGCCGAGCACCGGCTATTCTCCCTGATCAACCTCCACCAACACTGCGCGGGGAAGCACCGCGGGCTGTGCCCCAGACGCCAGACGAGCACGGCCAGGAGCCTGGCCCTCCAGGATCCGCCATGCGGAGCAGCACCACCCCTGAGGGGGCTGTGGCGGGAAGAATGGGCTCCGCCTCAACATGGCGGACAGAGGGGGCAACGCCCACCGCGGGCCCGACGGGCACCGGGCCTCGCCTCAGGTGAGTCCCGCCCCGCCACCCCGCCGCCACAGGTGAACAACAGGGCGTTGCGCCCAGCGGTGCTGTGATTGGCCCGCGGCGCCGCCAATCGCCTGTTGCCGCGGCAACGCGTGCTCCCTCCCGCAGGCACAGCCCCGCGCCCCTGCTGTCGGCGGCTGATTGGCCACAGCGTCTGTGACGTGCGCGCGGGGGTTTTACGGCCCTTAGCTGGAGAAGTGGCTGGAGAGGGCGAGCGGCGGGCCTGTAGGTGGGAGGTTGGCATCGCCGCTGCTACCATGACGTTCAAGCGGAGCCGGGACCGGTTCTATAGTACCCGCTGTTGTGGCTGCTGCCATGTGCGGACCGGCACGATTATTCTGGGCACCTGGTACATGGTGAGAGAGTAGCGCGGGGGGCAGCCGGCGCCGCTGAGGGGGCGGTGATATGGGTTGTGCGCAGCGCGCATGCGTGGGAGTGCTGCCGTTGCCCAGCCTGGGCGCGGTGGGCGCGGAGTGGGCAGCGCGCATGCGCCACTGGTGGGCTCGGCCGGGGGCTGTGAGGGGGGCAGTGGCGGCGGGCGCAGTGGGGCACCCCCCCCTCCTCGCCTGGGGAGTTGTTCTGCTTCGGGAGTCAGCTGTCGCCGTGCCAGCCGTCGCGGTTGTCCCCGGCGCTGCTCTGTGCGGGGGAATCTGCACGAGTTTCCTGGAGTCACCCGGCGTGGTTCGGGCCCCTCTTCCTTCCCGGGGGCTGTTTCAGGCTTGCCAAACCCGGTTGTCCCTTGGCGGCCTCCCTTGCTGTGGTTAGAAAAATAAAATTGAAGGGAAGGTTCAGGGCGTTTTAACTTGGGTCTCCGAGGGGTTCTGTTACTCCTCCTATTCCTTTTCTTAGATTGAAGGTGTAGGGTCTTCTGTATGTTTGAAACGGTACTGAACGTGGCCTTGGTAAGAGAGGAGATGCTAATGTTTGGGGAGACTGGAAATTGGGGAATGTTGAGAATAGGATGATGAGATGTGGTTCCCCTGAGTAGTGTGTAACCTCAGAGAGGAAGGTGAGAGTCTTCAAAATAAGCATGGTTTCTGCTTGTTGAAGAGCTTTGTGGAAAAGGAAGTTCCTGGTTATTTGGTACTCTGTGTTCTCAGCATAGCGGTTGAGGAGCGATAGAAACAGGTTTAGTTTCCAGAACACCTTTTGTTTTCAGACTGCTGGGTTCTTTTTCACTGGGAGAGAGCTGTGGTAGTGAAGCTGAAATATTAAAGATAGTTTTGAACTAGAGTAAAGTAGAAATGTGATAACAGTATCAGCAAGTTAAGGCCTTGAGCCTTAACTTCCCTTAGTTCCCTTAAAGGGGAATTGAGTTCCCCTTTATTGAAGTAATTTCTTTATCTTTTCTTTCCCTTACCCTCATGGGCAGTAAAAATGTGGGGATAGTTAAAAAACATTACATCATAGCTTTTCGGTTCTCCTGAAGCTGTAACCAAAGCCTGTATTCTCCTTCACCCTTCCCCAGATTGTGAAAATGGAGAATGTTGAATTTTTGTGCCTTGATGTGAAGAAACCATGCACAGAAACTGCTTTTACAGGCATGGGGATTTAAGTTTGGCAAGTTTATGGTTTATCTTCAGCAAGTATGGGGAGATCCTTAATTTTTTTTTTATCTCAGTCCTTCCATTGACAAAAAATTGTACAGGCAAACAATAAAACGGCAGGGGAGAGGAATGGAAGAAAAAGCAAGGTGGGGGGTGGGAAGTGTAACAAAACTTTAGGAAAGGGATATTTTTTCTTTTTCAAAAAGAAATTTGAAAAAAAGTCTTGCTTTTGATCAAGTTCTACTATTAGTTCATTTAAAAATATAAAAGTAAGGTCCATTGCAGTATTGAACATCAGACTTGTTCTGGAAACCTGCAAAACTTCTGGAAGTTTTACCCTATGCTGATGGAAGGAGATTAAGAATATGTTTCTGATACCTCAAGTAAAAGCATGAATTGTTAACAGTAAGGAGACATTCATGCTTGTTATGAAACAGACGGACCTTACTGCCTTCCCCACTTTTGTTTCCTGTTCCCAGGAGTATCTAGAAACCCAGGAACTTGGTGGAGGCCCTGGGCAGGGATGTGCTTTCCCTGGCCACAGACCTGGTAGTATTTCCAGCTTCTGTCTCTCTTGCTGTACTTCTGTTTCATCTTCTTGCCTGGATGCAGCACCTCTTCCTCCTTTCTGAATGTGTGCAAATACCTGTAGTGCTTATGGACGGTGAAAAGCATGCAGGTTATTGATGAGGCTGATGGCTTCAGAGGCACAGTGGTGTCTGAGGCAAAGTGTTCCTTTGATCTTGTGTAACTGCAACGGATTCAGGCTGCTAGAGGGAAAAATATAATTGAGTTCAGGGTAGCAGGGTGCATGTGAAGTACTTCATAGCTGTGTTTTTCCATAAACTGTATCAAACACTTTGTTAAACTATGCATTGAAAATTTTTATGCAGTTCTTCCCAGCTGTCAGCTTGGAAAAGGTGATTTTTAAGTCTGACAACTGTTAGCTGTTTGGGATGAAATAAAGTCTTACCATGAAGTCTTTGGTGGTCTTGCTTAATGCTTTAAATCAGATTTCAACTATAATTCATACCTTTTGAAGGTAAAGTACAATTTGAAAGGTGAAAGTTAAACTTACCTTTCTGCTTACAAACTCAAAATAAGATTTAATGGCCTAGCATTTAAGTATATTGCTAACTTCAGTCTTCCAGACACTAGCTTGTGGTAAGTACTTCTAAATCAATTTAATAATCTGTGCTTGTAAGTTACAGTGGGACAAATAGTAATAACTTTGTGTGGGGTGGCTTTTTTCTTTGTTTTGTTTGTTGGGGTGGTTTTTTGTGAGTGAAGTAGCTTTTTGGTGGGGGAGAATGCTTAGTTCAACAATAGCTTTGTGTTACTGAAAATCTTGGTCAGCCTGCATTTACTGGATAGACTGTATTCTCCTGCTGTGCAGTCCTGAAGGAATTTGATACCAAACATAAAATGGAGTCTCATAGCAATCTACTCCAGATGTTTTAGTAAGGTAAGAGTTTTGGCTATTTAATACATGTGCGTTACTCTTATGTAACCATTTCTTTAGGCATTTTCCTATTCCTTGCTTATTTCTATACTCTTAAATCTTGCATCTAATTAACTTATCTCCTCACCAAAACAGTTACAGCACTGTCCTTGTTGTGTACTTCTGTGAGTCTAGAGGGAACAAGAACATTATCTTCTAAAATGTCTGCTGTTGATGCTGTGTGATCAAACTGCATCTTTTCAGTATGCTTCAGTCTGTATGCTGCTACTGTTTTTGATAAATAGATAAAACTGTATTTGCAAAAAGATGAGTTGAAGAACATTTCTAGTGGGCTCGTACTTGAGTTCCAGGTCTAATATAGTTTGGTTTACTCTGCAACACCCACTACTGTTCTGTGTAGGAAGGAAAAAGAAACCTCCTATTCCTAGTTCCATAATTGCAAACGTGTGGCTTTGAAGTTTGTTTCTTCCTGTAAAATTTCTTAGTAGGCACCGTGCTTTCCAGAAACCGGAAGCATGAACACTGCACTGGCAAAAATCAGATCAGAGTTCAATAAACAGTCTAAAAGCAATAGCATTGTTTTGGAGGGAGTGGCTGTTTCGTTCTGGCAGCAAACTTCAGCAATGGAGTCAAAGTGGTGCAATTGCTACTGGTTAGCAGGAGGGTGAGGATGATCTCTGGAGTCGTTTATTCACTGAACAAGACTTACAGAAATGAAGGAATGTAACAAGTCTCAGTCTGATTTTGACAGTGCTAGAAGCAGTGAAGTACTCTATTTAAAATTATTCTTTTGCAGTTTTTATTATTTCAGTATAATAAAAAAACCCAAACCAAAACAAAAACCCCATCTTCATTTGTTTCTTCAGGAACATGTTTAAGGAAAAATACTGGAAAAGTGAGAGGAAGATGAGAACGTATAGTAGTGCAAGGCAATTTCCCTCTTCTTTCCCACTCATTAAGCAAATGATAAGTAGGACTTCTTGCTTATGTCCAAGTCTGTTCATCACTCGGAGTGCTTGGGGAAACCTAGACTTCATGTTCAGGCCTCCAGAGAAATTAAGCACTTGCATGATGAGGCATTAAATGTATACCATGGAGAGAAAACACAATAATTAAAAAGCTAATGCTTGTTATAGTCTCACAGTCTTTTGAGTTCTGATCATGTGGGGAACTAATATTTCTGTTACCAGTTTGTAATAAATGCTGACTTTCCACTTTAATACCAGCTATTGGATTTTTTTAGTTTTGATACAAGCTACACCAAACTTCATTAAGCTCAGTTATCCCAATTATAAGAGTAAAATACAATACTTAAACTACTACAAAATTAAGGGGTTTTTTCATTTTAATGGAACCATCTTTTGAATAAGAATTTGAACGTGCATTTTGTAACTTATTTTTTTATTTTTTTTTTTTTTTTACTTCCTAACAAAAAAGACTAGGGTAGGGACTGCTGGGATTTCTGAGGTGTTACCTTGGAATGGTGCGCTATCCGTGGAGTGCTGGCTTGTCAGGGTTGGTGGGGTTTTTTTTGGGGTGGTGGTTTTAATCTTCAGATTACACCAAGGCTTACCTGTACTATGTTTTTTCTTCCAAATTCTTCTCCACGTAGACCATTTGTGAACATATATTTTATTTGCAATGAGTATACTCTTTTAAGCTTTGATGATGCCTTGCAATCCAAACCATACTCATGCTGCCAGTCATGTTGACTATCAAGCTGAAACAAGCCTTGTGGTCTTGCTATCAAGCTTCTGTGAAAGAAGAATGGTAGTAGTTAAAATACAGGCTCTGGCTTTGTGCTTAAAAGGACTCCTAATTCGGAGTTGTTGGTAACTCTTAACTGAAATCCATATGTTGAATATGATGAATTCCTCAGTGCTGTGATATGATCCACAAATAGCAGTAATGGAGTATTGGTAATCCTGGGATGTTAATTGGCAGAGGTTTGGGTTGTTGTTTGGGTTTTCTAAGTTAGTTTTTTGAATGACTCTTTAATTTCCTTCTTTGCTTGTGTGCCATTTCAAGTTGAGAAAAGAAAGCTTTAATGCTTTGAACTGTGCTCAGTAACTAGTGAAATTACTAAGGACTTTTGTATGCTAAATTAGGACCATGGATAGGATGAAAATAAAAAAGTGACAGATGTAGGATCACAGTCTCACAAATTCCAAGGCATTCAAGTTCTTTAGTACTTCTATATTGATTCAAGCACTGCTTGCTCTTTATCTTGAGGCAGATAGCTTATCGTGGCAGTTAAACTCAGTATTGAAGTAATATTGTCTTTCGTCCCAAACTTTATCACTATTTAAGTTTAAAATGATGACTGTGTATAAACAATAAATGATTTAGCTATAATTGAATGTGTCTCTGTGTTCTATGAAGTAGAAATCAATGTTTCGACTGGCACGATCTGAACCTTGACATAGGCTTTTTAAAACAACTACAGAGCAGGAAGTTACTTTCCAAAGTACAGGTTGATATCCCTGGTTCACTCACAGAGAGGAGGAAATAGGCGGCTTGAAAATACATTGAGAGCAGAAAGCCAGAGTAGAGAAGGATGAGTCAGGAGTGGTGAGAGAATATAGTATTCTATACATTTGAACAATGGTGAAGCAAAATAAAAGATTTAGACACGTGGCAGATGAGCAACTTGACAGTTTGCCCTGTAGGAAGCCTCTTGCGAGGGGGGAAAATATGCTCATTTCATGGCTAAAGATATTGGTGGCTAAACTTAGTTCTTTACTGCCAGCTGTACTATTTATTATATTTTACATTCCAAGGCATAAAATGGAGGATACAAATGGCTGAAAGTAGCTGGACTTTCTAATGAGTTTGTATAATAAATGATGACATGATAGCATTTCTACAAAATGATAAGCTTTGATTTCACTAAAGGGTTCTTTTTAGCAGAAAGTGTGAGCGAGCTTATCACCATGGTATCTCTAAACCCTAGAAGAAAAAAAAAGAAAAAACCCAACAGTCTTGCAGGAACTGCGAGTCTTAAAAGCTAAAACTGCTTTTAAATGTCCAAAAGCTTTTTTTCCTTACTGAAAACTTCAGTGATTGTGTGTAGACTTGCCACTATTACTATCATTGTCTTCTGGAACCAGGCTAGTAAAAGAAGAAATATCTGGTAAATATTCCTAAGTTGTGAGAAACTGCAAACCAGTCTGTTTTTTTCTTTTGAGGGTAATTGTAAAAGATCCTGCTGGTAGTGGTGACCGTACTGAATACTGCTTGGAAAACAACTGCAGCTTGAAAATACCATCATGACTTTTTCTTGTCATGTAGCCTTTTTTGGTGTGTCTCTCCAGATATTAGTAACAGAAACTATGCCGCTGTAAATCTTGAATAGGTTGTAAATGCTATGAAGGCAGTTTTGCAGAGGCTTAAGCTACTTCTGACTCTTACTGTCACTGAAAGCATTTCTGGTATGTACCAAAATGGGGAAACAGAAGTAGTCTTCAATGGCAGTGTCAGCAAGGAGAAGGACTGGTAAGCACAGAGCCAATGCTGAATGCTTACAAATTTTGGGGTTCAATCTTTTTGTGAGATTTCTTACCTGTGTTTGTGTAGCCTTTCTGATAAGAACTGATGAGGTTTTAATAAATGATTTAGGAAGGGGAGGGAGCCAGTTCTCACCTGCTTGTATTGACTGTAACATGGAAGAAACCAAGAAGCAAACTACGTTTGAGGATTAGAGCTGTAGTGGAAGTTTTCCCTCATACTTAGCATTTACTGTGTGATGCTTGCACATCCCCATGTACTGCTTGCCTCCCAGCACTATTTGAAAGAGTAGGTTGCAGGACCTAATTTGTGCATTAAATTAAGTCAGCCTTTCAATTTGTTGTAGAAAGCGGAAACTCTTTCCAAATGTCCTCATTGTGTCCGTTGTTGTACCTTTTCCTTCCTGGCCTCTTTTAACTGTTTCCAGTTTTTCAGTTCACAAATCTGTGCATTCATCATGCAGCATCAGTTTAATTATGTCATTTGAATCCTTATAAACCCTATCCATCCTCTTGATTTGCAGAGCTATTCAGTTGTGATTCGTTAAAACTAGCAAGTGTCCAGTGATCTTCTGGTTTGTTTGGTAGTGGTTTAACTAAATCAGCTTGAAATTTAATCGTAAGTTGGGTTCTTTTTTTTTTTTCCTTCCACATATAGGCAAAGCAAAGAGTTTAATATTTATTAACGTGTCTTTAAAAAGATCATAGTTGTTGCAGTGTAAATAACCTTTAGGTAACTGTGATCTTTCTCAGGTGGTGAACTTGCTGATGGGCATCTTGTTGACAGTAGAAGTGACTCATCCAAATATAGTGCCAACTGTTGATATCCAGTATGAAGTCATCGGAAATTACTATGCCTCTGAGAGGATGGCTGGTAGGTGTATAACTGCTGTTTGATTAGAAAATAAACCATGCAGTATCATGGTGTATTACACACCGGTGTATTACGGTGTGTAATATATGCATACAGCTTTTAAATATGGTTGTCTTGTTTTCTGAATTTTTCTTTAATTATTCTGGGATTGAGGTCTTTACAAGAATAAAAAAAAATACTTACATCGAATATTATTTTTATTTCATATTACTCCTAAGGGTCTTAAACAATAAGATTTCTAAAGAGTTCTTGGCTTTCTAATGTTTTGAGTGTTGAAGTGTATGTGGAACATCTGTAATTCACTTTCTCCATAAACATTTACTATCCTTGCTGTGTCAGTAAAACAAAAAGCAGAAAACTATTCTTAAAGATTTTTTTGGAACTTTTGGTGATCCTCATAGATTTAAGGAAAGACATTTACTGTATGGGTGTTTACTGAGAGGAAAACCATGCCATTTTACTAAGAACAGAGGAAGAATTGGGATGCCAAGTACTTCAGTGAAACCAAACTATTTATCTAAGAAGTTTGACATGTAGAAGAAACAGAAGAGAAAGCATCATGAGCAGAATTAAACACACTTCATCAATAACAACAGAGCAGAAGTAGATGATGTATAGAAGTGTAATCAGTGTCAAACTTTTGTCTGTAATGACCAAGTTTCTTAACTGTAGTATGACATGTAAACTTGTGCGCTTGCTTTGTTTTTCGTGTTTTTAAATGTGCAGAAATATGTTGAGTGGGGCAATTCTAATGTGGCTTGTCTAAGTCGGTTGTATTACCCTAAAATTTAGGGAGGGTCAGATCCAGTCTGGAGCAGAGATAAACAATACAGCACAAATCTGGATTTTGAGAGTTCTGGTTTACAGTCTTCATATTAGTTGTTCATGACCTGAGTTGAGGACCTGTCAGTTCTGACCTGTGACTGTAACTCACGCTTGTTAGTAGTGAAGTGAGTGGGAACAAGGACCAAATACTTCATAAAGCCAAGATATTAAGTAGAATTACAGCAGATATCTGTAAAATGTCACGTTTTGTAACAAATGGTGTACTTGGTAGCCATAAGCTTATATGACTGAGAGATGCTTCTGAAGGTGCTTTGTCCACTCTTTAGTGTAAAATGGCTATCACATGCTTTTGATTTAAAGATTCTCGTTTCCCATATTGGAATACGGGCTAGCGGGTTTTGTGCGCATGAAGGGATATTACAATTTTGATTGTGCATGTGGATGTTGTAACAAATCCTCAGAGGAAAACCACACTTGTTGGTTATTGCTGAGTACTTAGGGCTCTCTGATCAATGCAATGCATTTCAGGCATGGGAAGACCTCCTTCTTGATGCCATCTGTGTATGTAGATATTATTATCTTGTACTGAATTGAGTACATAAGTGCTTCTACAGTGTATCTTTTCAAATTGGTTGCAGACTAGAAAGTTATAATTCTCAGATCATCTGTTTCAAGCATGGGAACCACACAGTTTGGCTTCAGTATTGCTAAAAACATTAGCTTACCACATCTATAGACTCTCAAGCTGGTTTCTTTCTCTGTGTTTAAAAATGTAAACTGTGTTTACTGTAGGAGAACTAGTATAATGTAACTCATGGAAAGCAGCTGTGCTTCTGTCATCAGTAACTGTGATCCACAAGGAGAATCTTTATCATTCAGTTCCCATGAGTGTCCTGGATTCTGCTACCATTTGGCTTCTGTTCAACTGCCTTTTCTTATAAATAATGGGATACCTTCCACACAGCAATTTCCTGTTTTCCTTAGTGTTACTGAAGGAGCAGTGCTGTACCCACTGCCAATGACCGAATTGCATAATCAAACCATTTTAAAGTGTAAAAGTTGATACTGTGCTAGCTTCACTTAAAATTCTTTCCAGTTGTAAAGTTAATCACCCACATACTTTTAGCACTGACATATATTGCAAATCAGCATCATTATGTTGCATTACTGTCAAACTATGTCAGGCTTCTAATTGGTGTGTCTGAGCTTTATTCAGGCTTTTGATTAAGGCAGAGGGATTTTTGCAAATGCCTGCTGGTTTTCCTGAACCAGATCTTTTTCCATTAGGAGAGGTCTGATTCTGTGCTGCTGCACAGATGAAACAGTTGAGTGAGAAGAGATCATAGTAATGGATAGAGCTTGTGTACCTGTCAGCTGCAGTGTGACAACTTCAGGAAATGACTGATGCTTATTGTTTTTCTTTTACTGCAGAAAATGCCTGTGTTCTGTTTGCTATTTCCCTCCTCATGTTCACAATCAGTGCAATGATGGTGTACGGTGCAATCTCTGTAAGTATATTTATAGTACATGGTTTTAAACTTGCTACTTGAATCTTTAATGGGATACCTTACAGGCTGCTGCTTTCTTTTTTTTCCTTCTTAGCATCGTGTAGGCTGGCTGATCCCATTTTTCTGTTACCAACTGTTTGACTTTGTGCTCAGTTGTCTGGTTGCCATCAGTTCTCTAACCTACTTGCCCAGAATCAAGGATTACCTGGATCAGTTGGTAAGTGTTTGTTTAGCTCAAGTTGATATTTTACATTTGAAATTAAACTTTGGTTTAATTGGATAAGCAACTGAGCTATAGTTACCTTCCTGTGCATACAGAAGAGGAATTCAGGCTGTAGCAACCATAGGGAATGACTGCTAGGGTGGTTATGAGAATGAGAGCTTATCAGAGGTGGAAGGGCCAAAGGTGTCATTGCTCCCTAAAAGGAAAGGCAGGGAGAGTAAAGAAAGAATTGTGATGGTAGTTGTTGGTTTAAACTCTCTCCTACATCTGTACTCAAAACAAAGGTTTTGACCTTTAACCCTTTAAGCGATGTGGTTCTGTGGCAGGTTTGCTACTGCAGATGAAAAATGTGCTGACCCCTGTTTGGTGGGGGAGGGGAAGAAGAGGATAGGTAAGGATTCATATGATGTAGGGTCCTACAGCATTATGGGATGGAATCTGAGATTCTGAGGGTTCCTTTTTATGTTCTATACGGCTTTTCTCATTTTGCAACAATACCTTCTAAGGAAACTGTAATGGAGTTGACATTAACACTGCTTGTGTTTTAACTGCAAGAAGACTCAATGGATAGAACACACTGTCAGTTAACGGGGATCACAAGTTCTTTCTGGCTGGTGTTTAGATCTGTTCAAGTGGATGTTAAAAAAAAAATCCTTTTAAAACAGAGATAAACAACAAAAAAATTGGATTGGTGTTGGAGAGGGGCTTTGTTACTGTTGCCAGGGAAAGAGTAGAGTCTGAAATTTGCAGAAACTCTTTGTTTTGTCTCAAGTTTAGGGGCAACTTTTTTCCTTTCTACTCTGCACGTATGTACATTACTGGTTGGACTGATGGGAGGTAATTAATACTAAGTCATTAAAGAGTTATCAATAGAGGACCATAAGTACAAATGCTCTATAAGTACAAAATCTGTATTAGCATGAGGTTGAGGTAGTGACTACGGACATAGATAGTACAAGGCTTCTGTATAGGTAGCCCTCTTCTGTAGTGACCTGTTCTCGCAGGACAGAGGCAGGATATAAATACTGTGCTTTGTGGGAGGATAAAGAAGAAACTAGTGAGAAACAGAACTTTTTGTTGTTTCTGGCAGAGTAGTTTACGCAGGAGTTTGTTTCATTTGGTGTGAAGTTTGGATGTCCTTCTGTCATATTTGTGACTGTGCAGTGTTTGTGCTTATCTCCTCCGTTTCTCTCCCTTCCCTATTTTTAACTAGCCGGATTTCCCTTACAAAGATGATCTCCTTGCCTTGGACTCCAGCTGTCTCTTGTTTATTGTTCTGGTGTTCTTCGCTTTATTTATCATTTTAAAGGTAAGTTAAAACTTAAGCATATGTCTGTTTCATGAGTTACTATGTTAAGATGCTATCAATCTGAGTTAATTCTTAATGCTGAATTAAGAACTTGGCTAACTTCTTAATGCTGACTTAAGAACTTTGAGCAGAATTGTTAGGATGTTCAATTATGGTATGACTTAAGTCTTACATTTTGTGTACTGGTGTCTTCAACTAACTTGTTTGTATGCAGTGGGGCATGTTTATGCGGCTCTGCCCTTCCTGAGTAGGAAGTAGGAATGCACGAAGATTTCAAATACCATCTTTTTGCATATGTGGAGATAAATTTAATATTTGTAATTAAGCTTGTTAGTGAAACAATATTGAGTTACTGCATACAAGTTTTTTAAACAAAACTTTTAAAATCTCTCACTGTGCCTAACAAACCAGGGTGCATGTTTTGGAAGAAAGATAATGGAAGGAGGAAATGCATAGGTTAATTCAGAGCTGCATCTTTCTTCCTACTAAAGAGTGATATTACCAGTTATTTTCCTTCTAATGATCTAAATACAGAGGCATTCATTTGAATTACAAAAACTGGTGAAGACAAAGCATATTACAGAAATGAGTTGATAATATACATTGGCCATGACAATATTCCTTTATTGCATTCAGATTGTATTTAAGAAAAAAAGTGAAGTCATGAAAAAGTATTTTTACTGGTTTTTTTCTATATTTTCTCCAAGAAGAATGTCTGACTGGGGAGAGTGGAAGCCTAATACAGTAGATAATATTTTTGTAATTGACTGGGAAATTTGGTACCTTATGTATAACCACATGCTAACTTGCCAGTGAAAAATTTAGCAAGAGTAATGCTATAGAGATTAATAATAATAAAAAAAAATCTAATCCTCATCAGAGCATGATGGTATGTCTTTCTACAGCAGTTAATGTTGACTTAAGTCCAGGCTACTTTGCTATACCGTCTTCTCCTTGCCACTCCAGTTGTGTGTTCGTGCCCTCTCCTTCGCACTGGTAGTTGGACAAATAGTAATGCGGGCTCAGGGGTGAGTGGGACTGTGCTGTTGGCCTCTCCTCCTCCTGGCAAGTTTGGACTGAGATCCACAGAAGCATAAGCCAGTCAGGGATGAATTTGATTAGCAGAGGCTGATAGAGAGATTAGTTGAATGGATCTGTGAATTCTTTTGCTAAAACCTGTGTGGTTCATACTCTGTGAGTCACTATGGTAGCAAAGCTAAATGGGGAACAACATAGGTATGTGGCTAAATCTGTGAAATAGCAACCATTCCTCAGATATGTATCGACTAAGTTGATTTATGCTCCTTTTTGTCATATGAACGTAACCCAGCATCTGATTTCTGAATCAGCTAATGTATATGAGGTCTTTAAAAAGAGAAATCTCTCTTCTTTCAGGCATATCTAATTAACTGTGTATGGAACTGCTATAAATATATCAGCAACAGAAATTTGCCAGAGATAGCTGTGTACCCTGCTTTTGAAGCTCCTCCACAGGTAAAACCTCTTTTTGAGATAAAAGGAACCATCATCATTTTATTTTGAAGTAGAAAACCACCATATCATGTATGTTTACAAGCTTTCTAACAAAGACTGGAGAGATTAAAAAAAGTTAAAGCAGCTAATGTTACAGTGGGTTATTTCTTAGTTACATTCTTAAAGTGCATAAAATAGGAGGGTTTGTAGAGAAAAGTCTTTGAATGTTTTTCTTGTAGTAGAGTGAAGCTTTCTCATTGCACCAGTCAGAACCTTCCTTGCTGCTTTGCAAAACCAAGAGACAGTGGGGTGGAATAAATGACCTAGGGTTAGGTTCAGCAGAGCAGTAAACTACTGTTGCACCTTCTTTGACTTCCTCACTAGCTTACTAGAAACAGCAGTAAGTTCTTCATAAAAACATTTGCCTACAACAGAGGATTAAGTTGCTGATGGGGCATGCATGTTTTTGTTCTGTTTTTTTTTCTAAACCTTCTGCATTAATTTCTTCAAAATGTCTTCTTTTTAGTATGTTCTGCCAACCTATGAAATGGCAGTGAAGATGCCTGAGAAGGAACCTCCACCTCCCTACATACCTGTCTGAAGCAATTTTTATGTTAATTAACATCTGTACCAGCTTCCTGGGGGTTTTGTCTTTTAATCTTGCAAAACTGCTTAAGTAATAGAAATATTCAGGGCTTTAGGAGCAAATTGTTTTGTTTAAAATATGTTTGATATGAACTTACTAAGCAAAACACATCTGGGAGTGATTTTTGTTTGCTTTAATTTTTGTCCTCCTTAATGCTTTTAAACATTTTATTGCCTTAGGGCCTTATACTGCAAGAACTTATGCATGTGACTAACTTGTGGCTTTTAATAATATCAACTGAGCCAATCTATGATTGAAGTTAGCTACAATTATAAGTGTCTGCAGGATCGTGCCCTTAATTTATATTAATTTTTTTTGTTAAGTAGTTCGTAAAGACAATCTGTTTGTACAGCAAAAGGACGGCTTGCCTTTATCCATTTTTTGGAGGAAGAGGGGGTTTGAATGTGGTATATATGTGACTTTTTTTACTTTGCACTTTTCTCATATGTTATCTTACCTTTATTGTGTTTTTTTGGTTATCCTATGTCTTGAAACATTGTATTTTTCAGGAAGAAGTGAGGGTGCACACAAGTTGTATTACAATGTGCTGAAAATGCAAGAAAAATAAATAGAAATGTGGAAGATGGTTGCATGCTTCTAATCTTATATGTATTTTCCTCTTTGTGATAAATGATACTTAAATAAATCTTTTACGAAATGTTTACCAGTAGCCTTGGTTGATCTGTTTGTTGTGGATTTTTTAAGTGCTTCAGTGTACTGCAGATAGTCCCACATACATGCAGCTTAGTAGCTGGCTTCCTACAGGTTGTTTAGTGGTTGATCTGTGTTGTTCAGCAGAAGTCCTCCTGTGGGTGGAGAACATGGATTCCCTTTAATGTATAAGCTTGTATCACAGCCTTTGCGGTTCAAGTACTCGGTTGTCTTCTACTTGTCTGGTTGCTACTTTTACATAAGCTGGGAAAAGGGAATTGTACTGGAGGCTTCTAACCCTTGGGGCAAATCTGATGTCTGATGAGCTAGGCGTTAAGAGCAGGACAGACACCCAGCAGGACTACAATATTATTTACATTGGAAAATGTCCAAAGTTGTGGGACATATGCCATATTTCAGAGGTGTTCTTCTAAAAAAAGAAAAGGAAAAAAAAAAAAACAACAAAGCAAAAAACCCCCGACCAAACAAAAAAAACCAACTACAAACAACAACTTTCTGCTGTTCCTCCTCTGTCGTAAGAGGTAGGAGGTAATTTAGTGATCTGTTCATACACCTAAAGAAAAAATGGCTTTCTACTTTGGAAGATGAAAGGGATCTGGAATTAAACTCCGGGGAAAAGGATTCAAGTTGCTACAGCATACAGGTGGTCGGTTATTCTAGTCTGTTCAAGTTATGTACCTCCTTCCACTCCCCCTGACAAGTTTAGAAATGCCCTTTGTCATTACCACGCTGTTGGTAAGGGGTAAAGAGAAAACTAAGGAACCTAAGATGCCATCTGCGAGAGCACCTGTAACTGTCATGGTGTAAGAGCATCTCGCACCACTGTTCTGGCAGTGCCCTGCCCTCCCCGTTACCCTGGGCACCCAGCTGCTCTCAGCTTCAAAGTTCTAAGGAACTGCATTGGATCTGGACTCCCAGAGACTCCAAAACCAAGGAATCTTTGGATGCTGGCAAAGACTGCTTAAATGTGACTTCTGGAGGGGAGCTGAAAGACTACATGAAACTAAAGTGGTCTAAGGAACACACAGCTGAAACTATTGGTGTGTTGTGTGATGCTCAAATACTGATCCCAGAGGTACTCTGGCCTGGATCCATCTGCCCTGAGGGAGATTCAGTGTGTGTGTTACAGAGTGAAGCCAAAAGCCTGCTCCTTCCTTAGCTGTCTGCCCACGAATGGGCACCAAAGGAACTTGAAAGTGTTGGATATGGGCAGGGAGCTCTGGCCAAGGGGTGGGTGATCATATGGGTGAGCAGTACTTGGCAGTGGCAGACCCTGCTTGAAATTCCTGTGGTCTGTGTGCACACGCTGGTGCTCAAACAGAGCTGCAGTCCCCTCTAGGAGATGAAGGCCATTGCACGCCGCTGGAGCCTTGTCCTGTGGCGTTCCTCTGCATGAAGGGTGGTGTTCCCTCTACCCTGACTTCATCTGCAGGCTTTGCGAATGTGATGGTGGCTGCTTCTGCTGTGCAGTCAAGATCGTACTTCCTGAAGTGAGTCAATACCTGCCCAAGACTATACTGCCGGTGGGTTGTGAGGGTGTGGTGGTTTGTTTCTGTTCTAAACTGGGGCTTCCTCTTCCCCTTACAGAGGTGAAGGGAGGAACGATGGTTTGCAGTCCAATGTGTCGACTGTGGGTTCAGCACAGGTGTCTTCTGAAATACCATGCTGGAGATCGTAGCGGATTTGTGCCCTAAACCATGCTTTCTGTTAAAGCTTGCTACAGCTTCCCACAGGAACTGGCAGGATTTGCAGTGCTCGGGACCAGACAAAAGGCCTTAAGTCAGGTTTGAAAACAGGCAAGGCTGTTTCTTGTGCCTTGGTGATCACACTGGGAGCATTTTCTCCCATTCTTTGCAAATAGTGCCGTGGAGATAAAGCCTGGCGCTTGCTTGAGACCAGGAGTGCAAAGTTAGCAGACCGGGATCAAATAATTCCAGTGGAGGGGGAAAGGGTGAGTTTGCACTTCACCTCCCCCTGCTCCCAGGTTTGAACCCTGTCCTTACCGTGCCGCAAGTTCCCAAAGTTCAGCTCCAATCCTTGCAGCCCTTCCCTCTCCCCCGGGCTGAAGGTCCCGCCGGGGCGGGGGAGGCGGGCTGGCAGCCCGCTCCTTCCTGGCGGCCGGCCGCCCCTGGGGAGGAGGCGGCGGGGGGAGCCGATGCCACCTCGGTCGCGCCCCCCGTGGCGGCCGGCAGCTTTAAGCGCGGCGCGGCGGGGCAGGCGGCAGCACCATGGGGCGGGCGCTCGGCATCCTGGGCTGCTGCCTGGCGCTGCTGCCGCCGCTGCTGCTGCTGCTGCCGCTGCCGCCCGCGACGCGGGGCTCCCCGCACCGCCTGCGCCGGCAGCCGCGGCCGGGCGGCGGCCTCTCCGGGAGCCACGCCGCGGCAGGTACCGTACTCCCGCGGGGCAGCGGCAGCTGCCTTCTCCCCGCAGCCGGCTACCTCCCGCGGGGGCTGCGCGCCCCCGGCCAGCCCTGCCCGGGGGCGATGCCCTCCGGCTCGCTCGCTGCACGCTCTGCTCGCTGCTCCCCAGCCGCGCCGGGGACCCCCCACCATCGCTCCTCTTAGGGCGTTTCCTTACACGCTTGGTTTTACAGGAAGGTTGTGCCCCAGGGGCATTTCGCTGTAGCTGCAGCGGTCCGTGGGCCGTGCGCTTGTAGGCAGCAGTGCCAACTACTTTTTTTTAAGCAAAGCTGGCCTTGCTAATCTCTAAAACCTATATAACTCTTCCCTACCTGCGTTCATTTCTCAAAACATCTCTTTCAGACTCACAGAAGGATCAGGCTGCTGAAAAGGTCTTTTTTTCTTGATCTAAGAAAGAAAATTCTTCTGCCGACAAATCTGGATTTGGTCTTTTTTTGTAGGACAAACATTGTGTCTCTCTTTCTTTCATGTCTTAAGCTATGCATCCATGGACAAACATGTTCTCTCAGCTTTCCGAAGGGCACAAAGCCATTCTTCTAAATCCTTAGGCAAAAACTGAGTTATGGGATGCATGTAGAACTATATATAACAGTCCTGGATGGGATCCTAGATTCGTCCAGTCCATTACTCTGTTCAAAAGCAAAATCAGCTCTACTGTTGTGTTTCCTGATGGAAGTAAGATCTATCTGTGCAATTTGATTTCTTCCCCCCCTTTTAACTTGCACAAGAGAAAAAAAGTTTTTTAATGCACTAAAAAAAAAAAAGGTGCTGTTTTCACCTCTACTTTTAAGAGACATGTGAAGAACTTCTATTTTTATTTTTTTTAAAACTGGAATGGAATAATAGAAGTCAACCTGACAGGAGCTGGGAAAGGTGCGTCACATTCCCAAAACAGCTCTTCAGGGAGTGTATTCAAACTGAACACCTCACATTTTTCTATTTAATGCACTGTTGAGCAGGAATGTCTCTTTTGTAGAAATATTGTGCTTTGGGTTGTGTGTTTTTCATAAACCAGCAGTACAAATCCATACCTTGATGGTATAAACTAACCTCACGGTATCGTCAGTGTCAGGTCAGGGTATCAGGACAGAGGGTGCACAGCTTAGCTTGCCTGTTGTTGCTGTCTTGCTTATTTTTTGTCTTCCTAGAAGTGATGCTTGTCTCTGATCTGAGCTATTGCTTTTCTGTTTCTGTCTAGATTTATATGTCAGTGAGGAATTTTAGAAGCTAGAAATATTTGTGTAAATCTTCATTTTTACATGTAAAATTAGTTCATAAATAGTAAGTTCAATTTTCTTCTCTGCTCTAGAAGCCCTTAAACAGTAACAACTTCTAAAGAACCCTTTACCACAGCATCATTTGCATCTTTTTCCTGTTGGCCTTTATTTCTTCTTGTTGTGTACTTTGGATTGTGAATTACAAACACAAAATAATTCCTAATCAGCAATCTATATTGTTACTATCCTAAAAAAAATTGTTGGGGTTTGTTCACTATGTAATCTAGCCAGTTGTTTTACCATTTTATTTCTGTAGCTTATAACAATGGAATTCAGGCTTTATCTTTATAAAAATAAAAAGTAAGTATATTTATATATCATTGCCACATTTCTGTGTTGGCTGTTATGTGCAAACTACAATCCTTTGTTTCAAGGATAGTTAGACATTTTGTGGGCTTAAATGTGGACACATCTTTTAATGCTTAGAAAAGTTCAATTATTTATTACTTGTCAAAATGAACATTTAAGAATTTATATAATAATATAAATATATATATTTAATATATATACACATACCTATTTTATTTATCTATATATTACATATAGATAAAATAATGTGTTGCTCGCTATAATTTTGAGCCTCTTCCTAGACAACCAAGAGTGCCAGCGTTTATCTGGTAGGAGTAGTTTGCCATGACAGCTCTCGCTGCCCTAGGGTGAGAGCTCTGATCCTGTGTAGGAGATGACTGAAGTGTTTTCCTTCCTTCTTGACAGACACTGCCTGCAAGAACCAGCCCCTAGACCTCGTCTTCATCATAGACAGTTCCCGTAGCGTCCGACCTGAAGAGTTTGAGAAAGTGAAGATCTTTTTGTCAAAAATGATTGATACTCTGGACGTTGGTGAAAGAACAACCCGTGTGGCGGTCATGAATTATGCCAGCACTGTCAAGGTAGAGTTTCCCCTCCGAACCTACTTTGATAAAGCATCTATGAAGGAGGCTATATCTCACATTGAGCCCTTGTCTGCTGGCACAATGACCGGCCTTGCCATCCAAACTGCCATGGATGAAGTCTTCACTGAGGAAATGGGCAGCCGGCCAGCAACCTTCAATATCCCCAAGGTGGTCATTGTTGTGACAGATGGACGACCACAAGACCAGGTTCAAGACGTGGCAGCAAGTGCCCGGACAGCTGGCATTGAGATCTATGCAGTTGGGGTAGACCGGGCAGACATGCAGTCCCTGAGGATAATGGCCAGCGAACCACTGGATGAACACGTCTTTTATGTGGAGACCTACGGTGTGATCGAAAAGCTGACATCCAAATTCAGAGAGACTTTCTGTGGTAAGGTGGTCAGTCCAAGAGGGTAGTGTAATTTGGCTCCTTTTGGCTCCTACTGTGGTTCCACTCCCTAAGAAAGAAGTTTTTCTTTATCTCAGAAAGTTGTTTTTCTTTATGAGAAGTGCTATGTTTCACATTTAAATATTTCCTTTACCATCCGTTGAGCAAACATTCAACCCTTTTATTCAGTGGAGGCCAAGTAATGACCTTTCCTTTTGAATAGTGACCTTACCATGCAAGTAACAGACCTGGTTTCAGTGGACCTCCTTGTGCAGTTGGCCCAGTTTAGTGCAAGAGAAAGCACAGCGATCTGGCTGGGATTCGGCTATGTGCATTTACTGACTTACCGAGAGTGCATACTGGAGCTGTGCAGTCTGCTCATTTCTTTTCCCGTCTGGCTGGGAAGCGAGGAGGGTGGAAGTGTGGTTCTGAAGGGCTCCTTATAGATTCAGAGTAGGAAAATCAGTGTGGCAGGTGAACTGTCACCCTAGCTTGAGAAATTTGGTCCAGGATGAAGTGCCCGAACACAATGGCAGATCATCTTGGGATGGGCTTTCACTCTGCAGGCATTGCCGGACTCGCACCTTTCTGGGTTTCTCTGCAACTTGATTTAGACAGGGAACTGTGGGATGGGTTGAATTAGCTTCGCTCTTTGAGGGCTGGTCTTGGAAAAATGCTGGATGTATATTTGGTTTGGTCTAGAACTCCACTAACGATGCTAGGCCAGTGTGGGTTGTTCTTGTAATTTACAGAAAAAAAAGTCATTTATCTGGAGTATTGAGAACTGCCTGTAGATAGCTATGCCACAGCCCTACCCAAAAAATCAAACAACGACTTTTTGACGGTTAAAAAACCTGTATGAAGTAGATTTTTTCTAGCAAATTTCTAAGGAAATTACTTGTAAAATAAATATCCAGCAAGTAATGGGTAAAATCAGGTGTAAAGAACATTGTAAGAGAATTAAAGTAACAGCCATTGCCTTGGGAACTTGACTGGCAAGGTGTTACTTTGCTATTTCAGAGCCTTACTAAAAATTACCACCATACCATTTGAATACCTCTTTTTCTAGGTATGAAATAAATGTGTAGGACCATCTGTAGACAGGACACTTTGCCCAATAATTATCATAGGAAACGCCTTGAGGTTTGGCTTGACAACATGTTGTGTTGCTGATGTGACCACATCCTCTCTCTGGTAGCTGGAAGTGGGTACAAATGCCCACCTAGCTGGGCAGATATGTGCGCTGTGAACATAGCACTAATTTTCCACCTATGTTCTCACCAAAGCAAGTCCTTTCATAGCACCAAAGAAAAAGATCTCTTGTTCTTAAGAGTAAACTTACTGTTTATTGTGCTGAAGCATAGGAATTATGCCCCTACTAAGCTGGAGGATAAACCAGAGAGAGCTCACACATACACCCTTCCAGTGTAACTGAGTTTCCTGCATGCAATTAGCCAGAATCCGTGGGATTCATGGACAAAAATGGGGTAAAGGGAATAGTTTTTCAAAAGGTTCCTATAAACCAAATGAATCTAAGAGGGTCTTGTAAGACAGTGTGGGTAAGCTGGGTCTTTTCCAGCTCCAGACTGCTTTTTGGTCAGAAATTTGAGACTCACCAGTGACAATTAGGATTTTCTTTGCTTTGGCCAAGGCAAATAAATTTGTTTGTAGGATGAACTGAGAACAGGAAGGCTAATGTTCAGGGGCAAAATAGTTGGCTAAGATCAAGTTCTTGATGCACTGAGAGCATCATTCAACATGAGACCATCCTGGAGATGGAAAATCTTCACCTTGAATTGGTGTCCAAGTCAGTGGAAGCTTGACTTTCCTACCACAAAAATCTGACCACTTGAGTCCAAGCTTCTCAGTTATGGTTGAAAATATCACCCACAGATTTTGTTCAGAAGTCATGGAGATGAATTCTCTTACTCCCAAGGGTGTGGCAAAATGAAAAGACGCTGTCTTGTTTTGAGATTTGTTTTTGCCAATGGAAATACAAGACACACTTTCTATCAGCCTTATTAGGGGACATCTAAATCTTCCATGTTTTAGAAAATGGGCA
Source organism: Gavia stellata (assembly GCF_030936135.1). Lineage (NCBI taxonomy): Eukaryota > Metazoa > Chordata > Aves > Gaviiformes > Gaviidae > Gavia > Gavia stellata. Next base: position 102,180,691 of record NC_082595.1, on the reverse strand, counting down.
ATGTTGCCTTTCATTCAAAAATACATGAGAAGATTCAAGCATTCTTGCTTCTCATTTCTTATGTCACTATTGCGTTGGAGTTTGATTTTACCCACATTGTAACTACTCATGTAAATAACATCTCAGGTAATAACAGACTTGTCCTTCCATTTTTCTCCTTTTCCCTTTTGTTTCCTCCTTCTTTCTTTTCTTTCTTTCCCCCTTCCCACTTTTTTCCTCCACCTTTTTTCCTCCCCCCTCCCCTCTCCCCTTCCCTTTTTCATCTCATCTAAATTTAGTAATCTAAAAATCATCTAAGTTTAAGCAAGAATCTAGGATTCCTCTACAGTCTGTGGAGAGAAACAGAGGCATCTTGAGGTGACCGAAGAAGCAGCAGATCCAAAGCTAAATACACCTCAGAAAAATTGGTCAGAATTAGTTACTTAGACCATCTGTGAAGGAAAAGACTGTCAGCACACATAGTGCGTTGCAGAGACAGCTCAGCGTTACAAGAGTCATTTTGTCTACCCTGTCAACACAACACAGTTACATCAGCTGCCATATGTCACGCTGCTTTTCGTATCACTGTTTTCTGTTTTCTCAGTCTGATGAGATAGCCTTACTGTCTGCTGGGGAATTAGCCGGTCCCCAAAAGTTGAATCTCATTTTGTAGTTTGCAGTTTCAGCTTCTCAGTTCTCTGAGGTTTGGATGTTATTTCTGCACTGCCCTTCAATTAGGAGGTTCACGTGCCTGTAAAGCTACCTTACTGTAGAAACTTTCGTCCGTATCCTCTTTTGGTCTTGTCTTTTTAAACCTGATGGAACAAGGCAGCTGCAGCCCTCGCACACCCTTCTTGCACCGGTGGGTTTCTTTGCTGGCTGATACACCATAATTATGCAGACCCTCTCTTCATCCCTGAGAAGACAGTGTTATCTTAGTCCCACTGAGTCATTTTTCTTTTCCTCCTGGTCTTGATGCTTTTTCTATTGCAGTTTATTTTGTTTTATCTTATTTATTTTATTTTATTTATTGTGCTTTCTGCCACATTGCAGTTTACATGGTAGTTTTTTACAGTGCAGCAGGAATTCATAAATCAGGTCATATGCCAGTGAGCAGAAGTTAGTAAGCTGCCAGACAGTGACTGATACATTTTGGGATTATTTGAACTGGTTGTCTGTAATAGAAAGGGACTGGATATAATAAGCCAGAAGGTCCTTTTCATTGCTGAGTTCTCATTTCCAGTGTAATGTTACTAAATGCCTAAAACCTCTCTCTCCCTGTTGTACCCTTTTCAGATTAATCTTCCCTTTCTGCCACCTCAGGTGGTGAGTTATTTCAGTGCAGTTGTTCCAGTGTTGTTTATGACCTCTTTCTTCTGGCTACAGAATCATGCAAAAGATGCCTGTAACTTTTGTGACGGTGGCACAGCACTGACATTTACTACTACTAATCCAGCAAACAGTTCAAGATGTACTTTGTAAGCATACATTATTAATGCATGTTTCTCTCCTTTGGGATGGCTGAAATGCCTTTTCTGTAAATGCCCTTTGCAGCTGCGAATGTGTGTGCACTTGGGACCCATGACTGCGAGCAGGTCTGTGTGAGTAACAGCGGATCCTACCTTTGCGATTGCTATGAAGGCTACACTCTCAATCCAGACAAGAGAACCTGCTCAGGTATTACTCCTTTGGTAAATGTGTTCAACTAGAAAAAAAATCACTTTTTAACATCATAATTGGATTTGAGAAGCTACTTGTGTACTTCTGGTGAAACAGTGAACGTCTGTATCTCCTTCAGTAATAATATATCTAATAATAAATAATAAATAAATAAAGTCTACTGCAAGTAATGCTCAGAAATAGTTTGATTCCATCACCATCCTTTTTATTATGCCTACAGAACCATTCATTAGGGCCAGATGCCAAAACAAAGTCTTCAGATGTAGACACTGTATAGATATTTTCTCCTAACACTTACTCTATTTCCTTCAATTACTATTGCCATTTCTGAGCTGATTCCAAATAGAAATATATTCAAAAACATGAACGTGCACTTCGCGCCAAACTACTTGTTCTGTTTGAATTGTTTCTCCAATGTGTGTCTTGCAGCTGTGGACATGTGTGCACCTGGAAGGCATGAGTGTGATCAGATCTGTGTGAGTAACAACGGATCCTATGTCTGTGAATGCTATGAAGGCTACACCCTGAATCCAGATAAGAAGACTTGCTCAGGTAAGAATTAAAGGCTACTATAATATATGAAACTCGTGGAAACATGGACATGTTTTCTGTGAGTTACCTTCATTGTTTCTAATTGAAAAATTGCTTACAGACATCAACTCTTAAAATAAGAATTCACCTGTACAATTTCCCCTTGGTTCCAGTAACAGTAAAATTGCATTTTTCTTTAAATGTATTGATTACAAAAGTGCAATTTGGGACTTGCCTACCATTTTATGGTCTTTGCAGTATTTCATAAACATCACGTAGTCCCTGGGAGAGGATAAACCTATTCCAGAGATGCCCACCAGCACTGTTTCTCCATTGGAGAGTGAGTGCCACTCGTCCATAGAGAACTTAAAACCTGATGGTTTTCCCCTGTCCTCTCCATCTCTCCTGTCGAAACTCATTTTTTTCACAGCTTGCTGCTTCTGCTTCCAAGCTGTGCAGGGATCTGCGATATAGCAACCCCAATCTTACACTGGCAGCAGCTTCTTGAATTGTCACCCTGAAAATTTATTGTAAAATTTATTAGAAAATTATTATAAAAACTTCTTTTCCCCCAAGTACTTCTCTGGAGTTGTTTCTTTAAATCCAGAAGTTCTGAGTGGCACCAGCCTTAGGGTAGCTATTTTGTGACTGGTAAGTGCATCCCTCCTTTAGAGAGCACATAAGCATTCTTCACGATGAAGTTTTCACTCTTTTTATTTCTGAAGAGAGAACATAATCTTCTAGTGCTCCTGCTTTTTTGTTTGTTTGTTTGTTTGTTTGCTTTTGTTCTCACTAGGCTTTGTATCTCTTTGCCATTTAATAGCATTTCTACATATCATGCCCGGCTTTTTGTGCCTGCCTTCTGCTCATGGATGAAAGTATGACGTTAAATTTGGATTCACCACAGTTACTGCTAATACTGCAAGAAACAACTTCTGCCTTGACATGTGGCAGGTTATTGCTCATCTCAGTATGGTGTTTTAGCTTCATCCTTACTGGGGATATTCAGGGCTGTTAGAATTGCTGATAAAAATCAGATTGCCTGAGTCGTGGTACAGTAATGTCTTGCAGTCCAGACACCTGCCTCCTGCATTAAATAATTAGTAACTGAATTCAGTTGTCTGCAGCATAATGTAATAATATAGTAGGGCACTGGTTGAATCCTAATTTGAATCCTAATTAAATTGTACTTATAAACGTTGAAGCATTTAATACGCTTGAGTGTCTGGGAGGGATTAATAGCTTTCTTCTCTAAAACATGGTTCACCACAGCCACGGACGTGTGCGCATCTGGAAGGCATGATTGTGCACAAGTCTGTCTGAGTAATGATGGATCCTACCTCTGTGACTGCTTTGAAGGATACACCCTGAATCCAGATAAGAAGACTTGCTCAGGTAAGACCTGATCAAGGAAACATTGTGTTCAGCCAAAACCAAGTAAATTTAAAAAATCAGGTTAATTTATGTTATTTTTCTGACAAATTATCCAAGAGTTTCTGTACAATTCCTGAAAACACAGTGCAACTTTTTTTCTACATGTAATAATTTGAGACCCCTGCATCATGAGTGTGATCACTCTTTCTGGTGGATGTGTTTGGACCTTAAAAAATACTCCAGCCTTAAAGCTTTAGAGGATGGAGGGAAATGTTCTTTCCCAGTGCTGGGCTCTTGTGGAGACCAGGAGCATAGGTATAGCTGGTACTTAAGGATGCACATTTAAGTATATAGTACCTACAAATTAATGTGTTCTATATTATTTTCACTAGATGAGGATTTGAATATCACTCCTAATTTCTTTGGATGTCTCACTGATGATTTATTTACGCAAAATCCTTTCTTCCATTTCCATCGTAATTCCTTTCCTTACTCCATTTTGTGTGACAAAGCGCTGAACCTAGGCTTCCAGTTCCAGGAGGTTCCTAGGCAAATCTCTCCAAATAAGTCATATGTCTCGCATCTCAAAGAGGTGAAGCCTGAGGGCCTCAATATTTCTTCCTGCCTAGTTTAGGAGCTGATTTTGTAAATATAGTTCCTAAGATTAGCTCTCACCTGGCATTATAGAGACGCAATAAACATCTGTGAAGGGAATGTGAATTCAGTTAGGTATCCCCTTTGGGAGTCCAGTCCTGAACCTCCTTTCATAGCACTGATTCTCCCCCTGCATAGTCAAATTTCAGATTATTTCCCTAATATGCTTGCTTTTTTTTTCCTTTTGAATCTCATTTTGCAGTATGCCGCTAATGATTTCTCAACCATCCAGGTCTTTGTGATATAATAAAAATAGTCTAGGTCCAGGAGGGGCTTTTTTCTTTCTTTCTTTGCTTGTGCCTTACTGGACCTCTTCAGTGCAAAGATATCCAAATATAGGAACGCCTTCTCAGCTTGCCCTTTCAGAGCTGACGTGTTAAATTTGGCAGAAAACATCAGCCTCACACATAAAGTACCCACTTTGTAACTGGCAGTGGGTGCCACGTCTCTCTTTTTTTTAGCAGCCATGTATACTCTTCTGTTTATGGTCTTTTCACTCCATAAAACAGTGTCTTATCCAACTCAATTAGAGCTGAAATAATGCCAAATAGTCTCTTAAAATCCAGATATTTGTTCTCTGAAATTCCTTTGGATCATTATTTTGTAACTGGGTCACTGCTAGTTCGGTTCCTTTTGCAATCTGTTACAACTGCAAAAAAGCGTTGCCAGTATTCCAAAAATCGTATTAATTTTGTGATGTTGATAGCCGGATAAAAACACACTCTGTATACCCTACTATGGCTAATAGTGTGCTGACACGCAATAAAAACATCCTGGTTTGAATCCAAATGAAGATAGGTTTGCAAATGGGAATTACTAACACCAACTAAAAAGGCTGAAATTTGGGTATTGTCTTCTCAAATGCCTTCCTCAGCTGTCGACATGTGTGCACCTGGAAGGCACGACTGCGAGCAGCTCTGCATAAGAGACGATCTGTTCTATACCTGTGACTGCTACCAAGGCTACACCCTGAATCCAGACAAGAAGACTTGCTCAAGTAAGAGCAGATTGCTGTTCCCTATTCCCCCATACCCTCTCCAGATAAGTACATGTATTGAAATAGCTCTCATTAGAAGGTTAATATATTTGGATCTGTTTGAGAAACTTTCACACGCATTCAAGTGTTATAAGACAGTTCTATGTCACTCTGCCTTTTCCACTTCGAGCAACATTCAGAGATATAAAGCACTTTGTATGTAACTGTTTACCATTTGGTCTTTCTTTACCACCTTATAACTAAGGCCTTCACTGTATTTAAAAAAAAAAAAAAAAGCAATATTCTGCAAACCCAGAACTGAGACATAACTGAAGAGAGAAAAGCTGGGGTTAGTCACACAGTCACACACTCTGCAGTACTGTGGAAACTGCGTACCACCATCCAGGAGATATTGAAGTGGTGTCCTCCCCTCCTGGCTGAATTTCATGTTGCTGTTTGTTTCTTTAGCTTCTCAGCTAACTTTGTGTTATAGTAAAAATGTAATTTTTATAAAAATGGTTCTTTCGTTCCCGGTCTCCTTACGGTGAAGTTATTGTGTGCTGCAGCTTTTCATAGCATGCCTTTGGAGGTGATCTGGCACTCCACATCTGGTGGGGTCAGGCAGCTGCGGTCAGAGTGAGCATAGGCTGTACAAAGTAAGGACTGAGGGAGACCCCAGTAAGGCAATTAGTTCATCTCGCTGCTCCAAGGCAAGATCAGTTACATATCTCAGTAGTGGTAAGATTCACGTAGGATAGGCTCTCAGCACGGAAAAGCATTGCCATTGGGAAGCAATGTTATCTTGTTTTCGGATAACTTTCTCCAAAAAGCATTCTGTAGGAACTGATGTATGTGCACCGGGAGCCCATGACTGTGAGCAGGTCTGTGTGAGTAATGCTGGATCATATACCTGTGACTGCTATAAAGGCTTTACCTTAAATCCAGATGAGAAAACATGCTCAAGTAATAATTTAATGGTTTGGGTTTTTTTTCTGAATATATTTATTGAAGTACCTCTCTTTAATTTGTTAAATCCTTTTAATCTGTTTGAGAAATGTTCTATCAACTCACTAACTCCCTGAATGTATAAACCCTTTTCATTCTTTTCTGCCTGTTTCCACTAATGTTTCGAGCTAGTTTGATCCTTCTTGCTTAGTTACAGCAATCATTGTATTTAAAATTACAGTTGACTCCTACCTATCACCACACATTTAAGGACTTCACAGTATTAAAAAAAATAATCTGTTACAAATTGCATTTCCTTATGAAATGGGAATAATTGGGGTGATTGGAAAGGCAGGGTTCTGGGGCATCTGTCTCTGGGGCATGGGACTCAATTGCATGCCAGCATTCAGGGGATGGTGGGAAGTCAGAGGGGAACAGAACTGGTGTCAGAAGAACTACTGCAATGCTAAACCATATGTTCTTGTCCACTCCTCCAAGCTGAGTGGGGCGGGCATGAACTCACCAACTGTTTTCCCTTCAGATGAGCAATAATGGCATCAACTGCTGGCAGAACCTCTGCACCATTTGATGTAGAATCATAAGTAAAGTTGGGTTGGAAGGGACCTCAATAGGTACCTAGTCCGATCTCTGGTTCAGAGGAGGAATAACTTGCCATTACATCAAGTGGCTAAGGACCTTATGTAAGAGCAAAGTTATAAAATAGGTGGCTATAGCCAAACACCATCTGCAAAAATAGTAATTTTTTGTAGGTCTGGACTTAAACATAAATGCAGTGTAAAAACACAACTCTAGCATGTTTTGTATGACTTGTTGGGTGTCCCAGTGGCAATGGGAGTGTCCAAGATTTTGAATATCAAATACTGGAAGACTCTAAATTTCACAGAAGGACTGTAGAAGACTTCAGGGTACCCTTGGGCAGTTGCCAAAGTTGGTTGGAAAAGTAATTTTCTTAAAACAGACATAATCCAAGGAGGATCTGTATCTGTCATTGGAGAATTTAAATGCAAACATAAAAAATTAACTGGCAGCTGGTTGGAAACCAACCACGTTGGTGTGATATTTTGAACTGGCCTTCCTCCAGCTGACTCTTGAACAGCTCTTCTTTGTACATTGACCATAAAGCCGGCAGAACATTCCAAAGAAGGGAGCTGAACAAATACAGGTTCAGTGGAATCAAGGAGACACCAGTTTCAAGATTGGCTCTAAGACAAATGAATTTCTGCACTGCTAGAAATGAATCTGTTCATAGATTTTGCAGTTTCCCTGCAAAATGGAAATATCAATGGCATGATTGATAAACATAAAAAGAAACCAAAACAATTCAGAAAAAAAGAGAAATTGTATCCAGGTATAATATTTCTATTGTTTTACTGTTACAATGCTCACATAATTTGTTTGGCATTGATCAGCTATTATAAATGCATTTATATATCTACAGAAAAAATAATTGAATAATCTGCTGTCGTTGCCTTTGCAAGCAACGTAAAAACACAGGTGTCAGGAGACACACACGTAATACCTCTTGATAACTTGTTGAAAGGGTATTTCATAATTGTAGGCCCTCTTTTAAGAAGACTCTGCCTTTGGAAGCTTATTATTCTGGTCTCAGATGTAGACGGTAATCTTATTACAGTACCTGTGCTTCAGTAGCTGTTGATATGTTTGTTCTTAGCCTGCAGCAAGTGGCGCAGCTTGCCTTAACTCCTATTTTCTTCATGGAGTAGGTGAGGTTAAATTGCCACTCATGTAGCTATGAACTCACAGCCATCAGCGGATGCCTGATGTTATTATACCACAATGAAATTATCATCTCTCTGAGCCCTTTGTGATCATCCCTGGTTTTGTGGTGGATTATGGAGAAAAAGGAATTATTTAGGACATCTAGGGCTGGTCTTCTGTATGTCTGGAAGACTGAGGGTAAGACCTAGGAAGAGATTCAATGGAACCACTGTGCAGTATGGCAATGCTTGCTTTCTCTTAAGAGATTGATGACTTCTCTGTCATATAACTGGCTCCTCCATTAATACTGCTGTGCCTTTCTACTAGATTTTAAATTCATTTGGGCCTATTTGAAAGTTGTTCCCTCCATCCATATTCACATGACCTTGGAATGGACTTGTGTTCACACTTCTTGATGAATCAAAAATTATACTCCCTATGCATGCGTATTGCCAATGTTACAAACCAAGAGTACTTGTGGGGTGATACACATTGATTATTTAGCTGAACCTTACTGCTTAGCATTTAAAATTAATACATGTGTTACTGCTTTCATTTTTGTATTGTTTACCAAGTGGTAAATTCAATTCTTCTAATTCCTTCCCAAGCTGAGACTTAGGTATCTAAATTCCACCCACATCTCAGAAACTGATGCAAACTGACCAATTTCTAACACTCTAATCGAGTCTTTATGTGCCTAAAATCACTACGTGTCTTCCTGCTTGGCTTGCAAAACTGCTGGAGGTTTAACTTTGGACTAATGGATTCTCAGAAGTGCTATGTTTGGGAGTGATGGGTACCCCAAATGTCATTAAAATCCAGCTTTGACAGGGCAGCAACCTTGATTTTGTATAGGTAGATAGATTTAGATTCTATTTAGATACATTTAGATACGAGGAAGAAATCCTTTACTATGACGGCAGTGAGGCACTGGAACAGGTTGCCCAGAGAAGTTGTGGGTGCCCCAACCCTGGAAGTGTTTAAGGTCAGGTTGGACGGGGCTTTGAGCAACCTGGTCTAGTGAAAGATGTCCTTGGCCACGGCAGGGGGGTTGGACTAGATGACCTTTAAAGGCCCCTTCCAACCCAAATCATTTTATGATTCTATCATTCTTCTGAAGAGAAGCCCAGTAAGTTAGTCATGGCCTTAAATACAGCTAATTGAATAGATTCTGTTTACAGTGATGCCAGTGGCCTTCCTGTGTAGATAGTCTAGTCTAGTCAAGGTCAAAGTACTACTTACAAGACAGAGACTTGGACTGCAGGTTCTTCTCAGTCTGCATCGCTTGAACACACTCATTTTACTCCCCAGGGTGCCCTACCTTTTGGGATGGGGGATATTCTGGACAAGAGGGAGAGATAACAAGTGAAGGGAAGATTCACACTAGTCTAGTGATTAGAGTTGATGGGGGAGGCTGGTTGGTCCCTGCACCCAGGCCTCTTTTTATATTTTGTTCAATAATGGTCTAATTTAAAGAGCGCAGAGGATCCAGGTAGGCAGGCGAGGAACAACCTGCTCTGCCTCCTCCTCGGTTAGAGTCAAACTCTCTCTTGCCTCTCCTGTTTCTGGACTATGACATTCGTATCTTTGGCTGCACACCAGCCCCTGTTCTCTGCCGTCCCTCCTTCCCGACTGCCCTGGGTTGCAGTGCTTGCTGTAGTCTCACAGCATGAGTTCAACTCCTGTTGCAGAATCAAGCGTTTTCCTGGGATTTAAATGTTTCATAATTGTCATAAATATTCTAAATGCTGTTTTCTCTCTTAGGAGCCATAACGAGCAGTCTCGTAACAACTGAAGAATCCTGTAAGTGTGAAGCCATAGCTGTCCTGCAGGACTCGGTCACTTCACGCCTTGAAGCTCTCTCCACAAAATATATCCTTTTTCTTATGTGATCTTCTGCATTCAGCTTTTTACTGGTATTTCAGAGGGAGCTGCTTTGATGTTAGCCAGGGAAGGAACACACCTCACAACAGAAAGTATTTTCCTGGTAATTTTAGAAATGTTATGGAGCAAAATCTTGGTTGTTGCAAATACCATTATGCTTTCATATTTCATTGAAGGGCTTTAGTATCAAGACACAGATGAAATGCGCATGCCCACATCACCTAGATTATGTATGCTCTGTTGAACATCAAGCACTGCTCTGTTCGTAATTCTTCCAGATGACTTTCACTGTTAAAACAAATGCTCAGTTTTGAGCCCTCCTATTACGTCCCAAAATTTTCAAGACAACTTCACAGGCAGTGTGACAACAGTCCCATTAGCTGCAGTATTCCTCTGCACCCCACCTCCACAGGCAGGCAATTTTCACGCACCCAAGCAATTTTCATGCACAACCTTCTTTTCCGTGAAAATGTGCTGGCCTATTAATATCCAGCTGCTGGGATATACGAGAACGGGAGAGCTGCAAGGCAGGGTGCCGAAGTTGGAGGCACTGGGCAAGCCTCGGGTCCGTGGGACATCTGAGGTGCAGGCTGGCAGGTGCCAGCTACGCTGCGCTGGCATTTGCCGGTTTCATTTGCTGCAGTGCGGCGCCTGCGGCAGCAAAAAGAAATGTGGTCAGCCCCCAGATCAGACATTTCACAAATATGTGGCAGAGAAAAAAACAAAAAAAAAAAAGAGAAGGTGGTGAACTCTGTGGTACCACAGCAAACCTGAATGCTGGAATAAATGCCCTCGGATGGCATGGCAGGAACTAATAACTGGAAGTTAAAGTTGGGCAAGCTGTGATTCAACATAAGGCACGATTTTTAGAAGTGAGAGGGGTTGGTCATTGTGACAATTTACCAGGATTTTCATCACTGGAAATTTTTGAGACTACATGCTTTTTTCCGTAAAATGCACTCTTGTTCAAATAGTAATTGATTTAGGGGAGTACTTTATCACAAAGAACTGATGCTTTCTTTCAAAGTTATTGTTTGGTGGGCAATTTGTATCCCTAGCATCCTTTCAAGAAAACCTGGAAAAAGCAGCAGAGACAATCATTTGCTGCTCCTCAGCCCCGAATGTCACTTGGTCCAACCCCTTCTAAGAAATTAGGGTCATTGAGGTCATTTGGGAAGTGGCCAGACCTTGACAGATCTCTAAAATGTTTTGAAATCTCTGGTTCAAGAATGTATTGACCTCATTGCTCAAAACAGACTGTTTGTTGAAAATGCAGCAATGAGGAAGATTATAAAGCAAACCTTATAGCCATCTATTATATTGCCCTTAACAACTGACCACTAGATGAAGTGTCTGAGAAGCTGCAGGTGTATCAAGGCAGACAGCTGGTTGTATGAGCTATTATTCTACTGAATTCTAAAATAATCTTTCAGAAGCAATCCTTTTTATTGTGTTCAGCAAGCTTTATTTTGTGGCACAGCTTACAAAACAGCAGTTGGTTTGTTATTATTGACAAATGTCAAGAAGACTTCAGGAAGACAACTGTCTTGAAAATACAGTGACCCTGAAGATCTTCATGTACAGCCACTTTATAACCATAAAGCTACCTGTACCTGCTGTGCTTCAGATTGTACTACAAGTAGTACAGCAGGTACTGCTTCTCTGCAGTAACTGCATTTTTATTCTCTTATTTAAAAGTAAATGCAGAAAAAATGAATGGATACAGTATATCACATTATATAAAACTGTGAAATGGCAAGGCAGAGTAAAAAATGTGCCTATGTCATCTGTCCATTAAATGGGAAAGTAATTTGGGGTCTTGTAACTTATTTTAATAAAATAAAGTATGATCAGCACACTGATGTTGGAAGTTTTTTTGTATACAACTTAAAGGATGTGTGTTATGTAATGAAGTGTTTAACAAAACCAAGGAAATAAAAACTCAAAGGAGGCATAAATGGAAGAAATCCACATAATTAAACAGGATGCTATCCCCAAGCCACATAGTTGGAAAAAGAACCAGTTGATTTTAAAACCTACAAGTCCTTGTTAATACAGATAAAAGGTTTAATAGTAATTTCAAGTATTAATAATGTTGTTTGACACTCAAAAGGATAAAAGATACCCTCCAACTTAAGGTTTTTATCCTGCAAGATTTACTTATATTATTAGTCACTCATTCCTGTTGTCATACCACGGACTTTACTGGGACTACCTGTGTCAATCGGGCTGGTAGGATAAAACACACAAGCTAACAATTTAAAAATTTAATTGTTAAAAGAATCCACTTGTTTTGCACACTTGGCATTTGTAATCATCCAAATGCTTTAGAAACTATATTTAAATAAATTTGAAGATGGGAGTCAAAACTATGATTGTTATTCTTTTTTTTTAGAATTGAAAAATCCAACATATTTTGTAAAGCTTTGCAATATAATTACACGAATATTATATCAGTAGCTGGTACGCCAAGGACATATTATAACGACATCTGTGCTTGCTTCATACCCTGCACTGAATAGGTACAAACAATTGCAAGGAAAAATCGGTGGGCAGAAGTTCAGTTATCATGTTCACTGCACCTGTGAGTAAGACTTCAGATATGTCTATACAGTAATGTTAAGTTAAAATATAATACTGAATAGCACAGGTGAACATGGGCCTCATGGGCCTCAGCTTCAGCAAGGGCTAAAAATGAGACTATAAACTCTCCAAGGCTGCTGGGTTGGTCTGTGTTTGATATTTTGCTATGTGTCCCCACTGATACTAATTTGCTGTAGTTCAATCAAAGTTAGTGTGGAACAACCTAGCTATGCTACACTTGCTTCCTCAAAGTGCTGTGTATGCGTATTTTTTCTGTAAGTCATGGAGTTTTATATCCAGCACTTTGCTTTGCTTACTTTCATGTCCTCTGCTTATACATGGGTATTATATAAGGATTTATAGGGCCAGAAGTATGCCTTGGCCTCCGTAATTGGTAAGAATAAACAAGTTGTAAATCTAGTGCAAGACTTTTCAACTTCTTGGCAATTGGGAGTGGATGACATCAGTTCCATTTACACTAAGGCCAGTTGTCAGATGAGATGTATAATTTTATACGATAGTGGAAAATTGTTCTGGAGGCCAGATGTGTCTTGCAATCTGTCAGCTGGGCAGGCTTTGTTTCATGCGTTAGTATTCATAACGCCATTTTACGTTACAAATGATAGTATTTACATTCAATTCCTCTGAGCGATTATCTTGTCTCACTTTGTGTTTGTGAGCACCAGATAAAATTCCAAAGTGATATAAGTGATTTCTTTAAAATAGGACATACCAACACGTCCTATTGACTGAACATTTTTATTTTAGATATAGATGTGCTTGTTGATACGGCATGAGTAATTATACTGTTTTAGTTATTGGGGCAGTAGAACTTTAATGCAGAGAACTGTTATGAAAAGAACTAAATTTAATCTTTTTGATGGCATTTAAAAATAACTTTTACTCTGCTAAAATAGAATAGAATAGAATATTTCAGTTGGAAGGGAGCTACAGTGATCATCTAGTCCAACTGCCTGACCACGGGCATTTTCTAAATTACCTTTAGCTCTCTTACTCAGCTGTAAGATGCTTACAGGGGTTCAGCCAGCTTTGCCTTATAGTTCTGTCTTACATATGTGCTTCTAAGTTGGCATCAGTCAAAAAGCTGGCTGCCCAATGCTCCTCGCTGTTGCACGTTCATGTAACTTCAATAAAATGATGTGACGATAACCCGCGGCTGGTTCTATTTCTCTACATTTCCAGACAGCCTCTCTGAGAAGAGGGGAATGCGCTAAACTTGACGAGACACAGGTTTGAGAACTTGGCTTTGTTGTGATCCTCCTTTGACATTAAACAAATTGCTTATGTTTCAGTGTTTGTGTTGTGGATAATTGCACTGTGAAGCGCTTAGCCACTCTGAAAGCCAGAGCGATGCCCTGGGAGACATGGCACTTCTTTTCCTCCTGTGTCAAGCAGGTGAGTTTTTAGAGCGGGATGTAGAAGACACAGGACAGACTGTCTTCTCTACAACTCCCATGTTCCCCTTTTCTGTCTGTCAGCTACAAAACAGCTTCGGTATGGAAAATACTTATTTTGCAGCCGGGTCCAGCTTAGCTTGGGGCCAGTGCTGCAGAGCCAGGCTGCTCCTGAAGGCCCCTGCACCCCTCGTGGGGGCACAAATACAGGCTTGATCTTTCCCCTTCCCCTCTGCGCTGCTCAGTGTCCAAGAGCTTTGTAGGAGTAGCCATGGGGCTTGCTTACCCTCTCTAACCCACTGAATCAAGGCATTATTCATCTGTGTTTGTGAGTAACTGGCTGACCAGACCTGGCTGTGGGTGCCGGCAGCACCTTCCGAGGGAGCGGGAACGGCGTCCAACGCCTGCGGCCTCAGCCACGGCCGCCCGTCACCCTAGTGAACAGGGACATCTGGGACAACTCTGAGGTTGGGGTAACTGAGGATGTATTGATACAAGTTGTACTAAAACCACTGCGTGCAAACACTCTGGGATTCGCAGGCTTTCAGATTTTCCTTCATGCATAACCAGAGCAACCTTTATTGCAGAATCACAGAATCACTGAGGTTGGAAAAGACCTGTAAGATCATCAAGTCCAACCATCAACTAACACCACCATGCCCATTAAACCATGTCCCACAATGCCACGTCCACACGTTCCTTGAACACCTCCAGTGATGGTGACTCCACCACCTCCCTGGGCAGCCTCTTCCAGTGTTTCACCACTCTCCCTGTAAAGAAATTTTTCCTAATATCCAGTGCTTTCTACCCAAGTTGGGTGCGACCGTTAACGTGCTGCCCGCTGCTGCCTCTATGCCGGGGCGGGCAAACCCCCCGCCCACCTCCCCCCTCAGGGGCCCATCCTCCGCCATCGCTGCCGGCGGGCAGGCGGGCTGGCAGCCGGGCGGGCGGCTCCGCAGGCCGCGACAGGGCCCCACTCCCCCCACCGCCTCGACGGGCACCTTCGAGGGCGGGGCCAGATCTTGGCTCCGCCCCAAAGGGGCGGGAGCGCTTGTGCCTGGCGCCAGAGGGCGGGCGGCAGCAAATGAATCGTGTCTTTCTTCTCCCGCGCCCGGAAGTTGGGGGGGGCACCCGGCGCGAACTTCCGGCGGTGGTTGCCAGGGTGACGCGGTTACCAGGGAGGCCGTGCTGTGCCCGTCGCGCCGCGCCGCCGTGAAGAGCGGTGTGGGTCGGTACTCCTCGCCCGCTGCCCTCTCCTCTAGGATGTTCATCTACCTGTGCAAGAAGGTGCTCCTGGGGCATGGAGAAAAGTCGGGACGGCGGGCAGGCAGCCCTCGGGGCAGGCAGAGTTCCCGCTCCCCCCCCCGCCCCTGGGAACCCCCGGCGATTGGGAGCACGGAGGCCTCGGGGCGCTGAGGAGACCCTCGGGGCGCTGAGGAGACCCTCGGGGCTTCCTTCCGCTGCCTGCGGCCGCTGCGCCTCCGCTTGCGCTGGTGGTGCGGCCGTGGGCTTGGTCCCTGCCCAGAGTGCTGCCCTGCCCTGCTCTGTCCTGCCTCCTCCCTCTCGGCCTGGGTTTGGGGCTTGGGGTTTCTTTGGTCTTCAGCTGTCCCCTAAGCAACGGCTCCCCCGGGAGGGTTTGGACGTGGCTCTTCAGCTGGAGACCAGCTCGTGGCAAAGCCTTGTGTGCTGTGTGATCCCTCTCACCTGTTTTGTTGCTCATGGTGTCTTCTCTTCACACCTTTGAAGATGTCCTGTTATTATTATTTACAGCATATGTTAGATTTCCCTGTTCTGAAGTGTTGTGTTGCACAGTTTCACTAGTGCTTGTAATTCTAATTGTCTAATATATCTTTTTGCATGTACTGTTGATAGAAATAAGTTTATCTTGTGTGCTCTCATAGGTGTCTTTGAGGTGTTTGGATAGAGTATTTTAAAATAAAATATTTTTAGAACTATATAGAGATACAAAATACTTCTTTTTCAGATTGCAATTCCTGGCAATGTTCGATTAAGATGTATTTCCTGGAATAAGGATCAAGGTTTCATAGCCTGTGGGGGAGAGGATGGATTACTGAAAGTTTTAAAATTAGAAACACAGACAGGTAAATGAGACTCTTTTTTTTTTAAGAACAAAATGCACCACACTGCAGAATTCTGAAAGCATGATTCCTTTCACAAGTTACTTGACAATATTGCTTATGTTTTCCTCCAGCTTGTCTTACATGGTATACATGTAATTTGCCTACCTGTTATATCTGCTGAAGTT
The DNA here is from genome assembly GCF_030936135.1 of Gavia stellata. Classification (NCBI taxonomy): domain Eukaryota; kingdom Metazoa; phylum Chordata; class Aves; order Gaviiformes; family Gaviidae; genus Gavia; species Gavia stellata. Next base: position 102,164,664 of record NC_082595.1, on the reverse strand, counting down.
TTCTTCAGTGCTTCTTTTTTTCAGGACATACATTTCATTCTTGTTCTTTTTGTATAGGCTTCCAGTTTATTTTGGAACTTATTATTTCTTGATTTTGTTTGAACTTTCTCTACCATCCTTATTATCTTAGGGAGAAAATGTGTGTTTTTTTAAACAAATATGTTCCAAGAAAAGTAAAATCTAATATATTTTCAAATTCTTTTAAACCTTTTTCTGAATGTAATGAGATAACCACAGCTTTTGTTGTTGCTGTGGGTTTGCTTGTTTGTTTTGTTGTTTTTTTCCTGAAAACTGGTAGACCTTAAAGTGTATATGAATTTGGATGACAGATGTGAATATCAAACACATTGAACTGAGGGGTGGAAAATTCATCGTGCAGTTACAATTTACATACTTTTAGGTAAAGTAATTTTATCTATGTAAATAGTCATTAGAGCTGCAGTATTGATAGAGACACAGTCATGTGTATGCTTTATTAGGTTTATTTTATAGTTGTTTCTGTTATTTTTAGATGAAGCAAAAATAAAGGGACTTGCAGCTCCTAGCAATCTTTCTGTGAATCAAACTCTTGAAGGTCATAGTGGTAAGTGTCTTTGGGCATTTAATGGATTTTTGATTAGAATAAAAAAAAAATACCAGACTTTGTGAAGCTGATAGAGTAATTTTGCTATAACTTTTTATTATAAGCCTGAAATAAAGATTATCAGTATTCAACTCAGGTATGTAACAGCTTGGATATCTATTTTTACCAAGTTATCTGATGAAAGACCTACAGTCAATCTTCCACAATCTGTGAGTGAATTACTGGGTTGAGAATCAAACTGATCTAGCTTTACCTCAGTTCTTCTGGATGATAAGGTATGTGTGATGCAGAATGCACAAACCAAGCTCTGCTCTGCCTGTTTACAATTTAAAGTTTGTTTATGGATTTTGCAAGGTTAAGTCTGTGAACTTTGACATTATAGCCTAACTTGTGTTTTGTGTTACCTCAGGTTTTGCTTATTTGGTCCTCATTCATTATCCTGAGAAGGAAGTATTGGTTTCTATTTAAGTGGATGATACTATTGTATGTGTTATATTACATAGGGACTTTTTTTTTTTTAAATCGTGCAGTGCTACTGTTACAGTACTTGTTATCTGCAACTTCAGCATGGTTAATCTGGAAGTGCTAATCAGTTGCATGGGACTAGAATATATTTGTAGGTATTTACATAAAAGATCGTGATACATTTACTCCCGTACATTTGTTCACATACTGCCTTGGTAGATGACAGACAAAGAAAGCTTTGTAGCAGAAGAGAAAAGCTAAACTGATGGGCAGTTGATGCTGGAATTGCTGAGTTAAAGAAACAATAATGTTCTACTGTGTTGTTTTGGTGTTTTGTTTTTTTTTTTTTTAAAGGAGAACAATTTTCTCTTACACTGTATATGTAAGGTTTAACGAGAAGCTAAAATGAGAAATGAGATAAAAAGCCTTCTTGAGCATTTTTTCTAGTGACACCTATGTGGATAAGCCTGGGGTTTTTTGACAGTGTCTGTGAGATTTGCTTATATGTTATGGTAGCTTTACATTTTCTTCTGAAGAAATCAAAGTTAGTTCAGTAAACCTGATCTCTGTCTTAAAAATATCTTCATTTTCCCTTTATTGACAAACTACAAAATGTGTATGTATGTAGATTGCAGTATAGTATACAAAGTTTAGAGAGGTTAGAAAACAGGCTAGAGGACGATAGTGTGTGAAAGTAAAAATTGAATGCAGGGAAATTAGACAGGGAGGAATTAAACTCGCACATGAGAAATGTTACATGGTCATCATCCGTGGACAATGGGATATGAAGAGAATGCCAAAATCCTTGTATTATTTAAAGAAATGATTGCTTTATGAGAATTTGCAGTTGAAATCTGCCAACAGCCAGGTTATTTTAGGGGCCTGGTTAAATATGAAAAAAATGAATTGTGAGGAATTGATTTAGTGGATATTTTGAATGGATGTCTTCAATTCTGAAATAGATTACTGTTACTTTCAAAAATCCCCAACATTCAGGATATCTTTGGTTGCATCTGTTGATAAAGTTCATGACTGAAATGATGAAAAATGGAAAGGATACAGAAGAAGTGGATGACTAGTGGTGAGTGCGTGAAAGAGTGAGATGCTTCAAGTGCCCAAGTTCATATCCAGTGTTGAACTGATGAAATAAGATGCTGCTTAGAAATGGTTTGAAGATGTTTCAAGTCAAGTCAAATATTTATGAGTAGGATCCAGTACGAGACTTGAGGGTGTGAACGAATTGTGTGTAGAGTGCTCTTTTTGGTAATCGTGAGGGAGATTTTGTTTTAAAAATGCAGCGCTACTGAGGATCAAACTACTAAGAGGAAGAAAACCCCAAAACTTCTTATGACACTAAAGTTTTGTCAGCTTCCCAGACTAATATGTCAGAGTCGGTCAGAAACCACAAAACTATGATTTGGGTTTTGCGTATTGAAGCAATATTCTGAGCAGAATTTGGAGAGGATGTTAGTTAAGTGGGTGAATACAGAAGCAAAAGGAGCTGTTCAGAATTTTGAAAGAGGAAATGAGTGATACAGAAAGAATACCTAACACTAATCAAAGTCAGCAGTGCAAATTTCTGAAAAGGTCCAGGTTGATTAAGTTGGATGTGGTGGTTTTTATTAACTTATTTAAATAAAAAACTTGTATCCTTTTCTAGGTTCTGTGCAAGTGGTGACGTGGAATGAACAGTATCAAAAACTGACTACCAGTGATCAAAATGGACTCATCATTGTGTGGATGCTGTATAAAGGTATTCTACAGGATAAATTTGAGATGGGATAATATTCCATGTTGTGAGAAATCTTTTTTCTTTTTCCCCCAGAAATTTTTACAATTCTTTTTTAGACTCTTTATTTTGCAGTCTGTAAAGCTCAAAATAGATTTAAAACAATTTCCAAGTTTTTACTGTAATAATTGTCTCCATTTTTCATAGTGTAGTCACATAAAAAAAGGCATTTGTCCTGCAAAGCTACCTTAGGAGAAGATATCCGTTCTTAGCCATATGCTTGGTAAACTGCTCTAAATTTCTTATTTTCTTATCTCTGTTACTTTATTCCCTGGAGTAAAATAGTATATTGAACAAAAAAGAGCAGCAGTGCTTCTTTGTGTAGTTCTGTTCTGGGTATCATTGTAATATTTAAATAGTTCGGCAAAGTGCATTAAGCACAGGCATACTGGTAGAACTACAAGAACTTAGCAACCCTGCTTAGAACATCCATTAAATACTTTCATAAAAATGATCGTTAGAAATGTTTAATTAAGGCAGATAACTAATATGACTAACTAGTGTATTGCTGTAATTGGCTTTTATTGTTCTTGACCTTTTCACACATACACATACTTCTTTGGTACACTTAAATTCATTTGAAAGCCAGCAAACCTCTCCGTCAAATTAACTACTTTACAACACTTGTGGGGAAGAAAAGGAAAATAAAGGGTTTTCTTTATCCCTTGGGGATTTTTGTTTAATGAAAATGGAAACAAATAAAATCTCAGTTCAGCTTCTCATTTCAGGAATAAAGAATATCACTTGATTAGTCTTTCTGCCTGATATGTGGTGGCTACTGTCACATAAATAATCTCTTAGTTTTGAAAAATAACCGGTAAATTAGTTAATCCATATTCCTATCAAAGATGGTTGTTACCTCTGTTTGTTTCCTACTATATTTTTGTCAGTTCTGAAACTACGTAAGCACAGATCTCTTCCTGTGGGGCCCCTCTCGGACTTTGGCTCCCCTCTCCGATTCCTCGTTTGTCAGGTTCTTTTTGGAAATAAGTAGCTCACATCTGAACATTGGGTTTCGCAATACTTATGTATAGTCTGGGGGACACTATAGCATAGTCTTGCTAGACTTTTACAGAAAGTGCGGAAGAACTTCGTTTTAATTTCTTTCCAAATTCATTGCTTCTGTATCTTTTTGTTGTCTATTACATTGCAGAGTCATATGTAACCTGCTATCTCGTGTTTACTTATAAGTAGACTATTCTCAGGTTTCTCCATTTCATTGAACAACTAATTTGATTGCTTGGTAACTTTTATAAACTTTTTGTGTGTTTGTATTATGTTTCATTTGTGGTTTTTTTAACAACTTCAGGAATTCATATTGCTAAGAAATGTCATTATCATCCTATTTGCATATCTTTTTAATTGAGAATAATTTTATTCTTTAAATTCAGTGATTAGCATGTACCTTGAATCCACTAGAGGATTATCAAATCAGAAGTATAACTCAGTTTTTCATTCACTACTAATAGGTGCTTGGTATGAAGAGATGATTAATAACAGAAATAAATCTGTTGTTCGAAGTATGAGCTGGAATGCTGATGGCCAAAAGATTTGTATTGTATATGAAGATGGAGCTGTGATTGTTGGATCAGTGGATGGTAAAATTTAAGCTTTACTAATTGTTGTGGTATTACATAGCTTTTGTTTTCAGTATTATGTGGCTCTGTTTCTCTAGATAAATACAATTAATAGTTACTTTCTTTAGCTGTTCAGTTTTTACATTGGTAACTGGCATCCTATTTTTGATTTTGTGGTATGTTTGTTAAGTACAATCAATGTTCTGTTACAGGCAATCGCATTTGGGGAAAAGACTTGAAAGGTACCCACCTGTGCCACGTGGCCTGGTCCTCCGATAGCAAAGTTTTACTCTTTGGAATGGCAAATGGAGAGATTCACATTTATGACAATCAGGGAAATTTTATTGTAAGTTCATGGTGGTATAATAAAGGTATTAATTTCAACAGGCATAAAGACTTACTTCCTCTTAATTTATTTCATGTTTGTTTTGTTTGTTTGTTTAGTTGGTGGACTTTAGCACTGGGAACTGGACAAGGTCTTGTGCACAAAGTTTTTATTCAAGATTTGTGCAGCTACAGCTTTCTAATATAAATACTTCTTTCTTGGTAGCTAAATGAGTATCACATCAGCTAATGCCTTTTTGCCTTGCAATAGTTACTGAAAATGTCAAAATATGTGTGGTGATACTAATTAAATTAAGTGAAGCTCATGTTAAAAGTACTAGCGTGCTTTTAGAATAAAGCAGTAGTTTATTTTCCTATTGCTCCTGTTATTCTTTGTTATGTAAGGAACGTTACATGCTTCAGAGAAAACCTGGTAATAAGTGGAAAAATGAAAGGAAGTAACTATAATATTGCTGCATTCCTACAACTTTGGTTTACTTATTTGGAATATTTGAATATGACTGACAAAATGCTAAACGGAAGTAAAACACTGACTTTAAAAAGAGCAATGTATGTGGAACCATGTTCTTGACTTTTAGATCCCTATTATGGTGAATTTTCTCCTCCTTTCCTTCCCTTCCCTAAGAAAGTATCTGTTATGCTTCCTATTTTCTTGTTTTTAACCCTTCACTGTATCTTTCTTTTTTCCCCACTGTGTGAGTCATGGTGTTTCTAGCATGTGATCTAAATTACTGAAATTCTTTAAATAAGTTGTAGTTGCTGCCCCTGCCCTCCCCCCTCCCGACCTTTTATCAACAGTATGTGTGGCTGTGTGTGCTCTCCCCCTCTCCCCCTCTCCCCCTCTCCCCCTCTCCCCCTCTCCCCCTCTCCCCCTCTCCCCCTCTCCCCCTCTCCCCCTCTCCCCCTCTCCCCCTCTCCCCCTCTCCCCCTCTCCCCCTCTCCCCCTCTCCCCCTCTCCCCCTCTCCCCCCTCAAAGTGCACTTTTCTCTTTCAGAAAAAGCCCTTACCTGTGTTACCAGATGTACAGGGCTAATTACTACAGAAGTAAACTTATCCTAATGGTGTTTTAATTCGGACACTTATTTTTTCCAATTATTTTTATATATTATTCAAGAGACTTTTATCAAGAAAAAGCTGGAAAAAGGTTTCTTTTTAAAAAAGATTTTGTGGCCAGGAAAGGTTTGAAATTATTTTTATTTTTTGCAAAGTTCCAGTGGTGTTCCCTTGTGTGTGCATGCATGTGTGTGTGTTGGGGCTTTTTTTTTTGTTTGTGTTGTTTTCTTTGTTTGAAGTTACTTTTCAAAGAATGAAAATGCCAGCATTAAAGTACTTCTTTTTAGTTAAAATATGTCTTCATATGTCTGATCTGGCTTTGAATAAGGAAGTTTTCCAAATTCTTAAAATTTTGAGAATGTGAAAATTTTTCTTGGGAGAGGAAAGAAATTTTGCATAGACATCTGGTCTTCTGTGAGGTATCCATAGAGATATAAATTGTTCTTCTAAATAGCATGTTGTATATGACTTTAAATAATTAACCATTCTTGTCTAGGTGAAAATGAAACTGAGTTGTCTGGTGAACTTAACTGGAGCATTCAGTATTGCTGGAATACATTGGTATCATGGTACAGAAGGCTACATTGAACCCGATTGTCCTTGTCTTGCTGTCTGTTATGACAATGGAAGATGCCAGATAATGAGAGATGAGAATGACCACAGTAGGTACAAAATATGGAGTGCTAATTACTGAGCTACTCTTGACCCAAAAACGTCTACTTGTGTTTATATTCTTAATGTTTATTTCTTAAAAACTAGATCCTGTTTTGATTGACACGGGTATGAATGTAGTATGTATTCAGTGGAACCACTGCGGAAGCGTCTTGGCGATGGCAGGCTCCCTAAAGGCAACTTCTCAAGATAAAGATGTAAACATTGTGCAGTTTTATACTCCGTTTGGTGAGGTAAAAATATTTAATATACTTATATAACACAAAGGGTTTTTTATCTTAGTGTGTTTTGTCTATGTGGTCGCTACTGGTGGAATTTGGATGCCAAAATGTAGGTGTTCAGTGCATTTAACATGCTCTAAGGTATCTAGGATATCCACCTGGATCTCGAAAGATGACACAGGACCAGGTACCTTTTCAGAACAGCAAGTTAGTGGCCAGTGCGAAAATCCGAGTGCGTCTCATAGAACACTAAATGATGGGATATGCATAGTGTCTAACTTTGAACACCTAACTCCCATACCTGAGTTCAGACTATAGTCAATAAGTGATCTGGAATGCTTAGGCAGCAGTTATACATCTGTATATCAAATCTGGAAGTACTTGTCTTTCTTCACTGGCTGCATAAGAGACCTAAGCATCTCTAGATTGGGAGTTTAAAATATGGCAGTGAATGTTGCCCTCTATTTTTATGGAATCAGAAAAAATGGCATCTGGTATCAGTAAAAGCAATGGTTCAGAAACCTCAGAAAAGGTAAACTGTTTCTAATTTTCATTTGTCTATTGGGGTTATTGTTTTGTAAATGTGTTTTGTACTTCCTGTCTTTTTTATAAGATGTTAAATGTTCGACATTTGAGAGACCACTTTTCTATATATTTTTGTTCATGGTGCTACTCTTGCCTTGCAAGGTAATTTCACTTTCCATCCTAGTAATATACCTGGAAATCAGTAAGTTAGTGTTAGGTATCAGAGTGTGAGGAAGTTTGTCCCTTGTACAGAGGAAGTACGTATCAGCCCTGAGGGTAACTGTGGTAAGGATGGAGCTGTGAGCTGTGCTGTGAAAGGGGTTAAGATCCATCATCTGTAGGGTTTTCCTTAGTTGAAAGTATTAAATTGAACTAAAGGCTTTGGCAGTAATGTTACATCTCTGGTTGCTAATGTCCCTCAGGTTAACTGAAACAGATATTCCAGATCCTGTATCTAGTGTTTAGAAGTAAATTCTTTAGATTTTAGAATTGGTTTGTACTGGTTCTGATATTCAGGTACAGACTTAACTTTTTGGAAGATGGTATCTTCTGTGAATACTGTGTGACTGGTATTTGGACTTGGCATTTGCATCTGATCGAAGGCATGAAATAGGTACTGAACTATGTAAGTTTAGTAACAGTTTATTTAGGCACAAACTTATGTCCTCAAAAGGAAAGTTAGATCTAAGCATAAGTATTGGTGTTTTGCTCAGTAAAAAGTTGTATTTTTTTAAAGCCTAAGATTATTCAAAGCCTTACAGTAAATAGTAGATTAATGTATCCTTTATTACATATATCTATATTATTTGCAAACAGAAAGCTTCCCACAAAAAAGTGCTCTGTGGGACTAAGGCTATGGTTTTTGAAAACATTAGTTTTTTCAATTGTTTCCTTTATTCAACTTCAAATTCTACAGCAAAATAAAGATACAAAAAAAGGATGGAAAGTGTATTACTTTGCTATCTCTTAAATTGTAAATGGACATCTAACTGCCTTTCTTAGACTTTTTTTGAAAGGGAATGGAGAAGAGGAGAGTGTCCATTGCCTCACTGCAAATTGTGTACCTCTGCAGCTGATTCATTGTATGCTCTTGACATAGATTAGCTATATGTTTTTATTTGTTTAAACTATCAGCTGTAGTTAAGGGTGTTGCACACCAACTGACTAATACACTTCCAGAATAAATTAAACTTCTGAGACACATCAGGTATCAGTGCTATTGTTGTGTTAATTTCAGTTGCTACTAAAATAATAAAGGTGATTCAAATTACCAGCCAAAAGAAAAAAATCTTTATACTGTCATTATCCATCTGTTATTTATTTTTCTAAGTTTAAACTATCACTGAGTCCTGTTTTTTCTTTCTGTCTGACAAAAAAAGAATTGAGGCAAAAGAACACTTTATGGTAATGCGTGTTAAATATCTCCCCCTTTGTTTGCATGTGTATTGTAATTTGGGAGTCATTATGGGGATACTGTAAAGAAGATCTATGTTTGATTTTCATCAACTATCAAAACTGTTGTTCATGTATTTTGGGGTGGTTTTGCTATGATAAATTCAGAATCTTATTCTTTCCTTATTTTAAACAAGCATTTGCGCACGCTGAAAGTTCCTGGCAAACAGATATCTGCCTTGTCTTGGGAGGGAAGTGGACTGAAAATTGCACTAGCTGTTGATTCTTACATATATTTTGCAAACATTCGTCCAGATTACAAGGTATGTAGTTATGTGGCACTTGACAAATTTGACTTGATAAGTTTCCTGTTATTTATTCTCTTTCTGAATGGGTTGAAAAAGTAGCTTTCTCTAATATATTAAATCAATGCTTAACTTATGATTACTGTTTGATCAACACTATTGACTTGAAGTTTTAGTGGAATGTGAGTATCCGTCTTGGTGATGGAATGACTTAGCCATTGCTTTTATAATGAATTTGTGATTTTATTTTCATAATAAGGAAATGTACGCTTTGTTAATATTAAACAGAACTGGGCATGATTCTAAATTTGGTAGTAATTGAGGCTGTCATATAGGTAAGGCTCCAGTGTTTTCATTGCTGTTTGGTTAAATTGAGTGCACTAAGTCATACAATGGGAATTGTTTGAGTCTTACTGTAATTTTTTTGGTGGTGAATTATTAGTTTGAACCAGGAGACTTGTGTAGAAACCTGAACAGTAGAAATGAATGCAACCTGATAGGTGTACTTGCTACTTATATTTCAATTCCCAATATACTTTTTACAAGTGTGTATTCAGCTAATTCTAAATAATGTTTTTATCTTGTTTACCATATGGGGTTTTTGGTTGGTTGGTTGGTTTTTTAAAGAGTTAGGACTATTTCACTTAAATTTACAGTTTAACAAAAAATAGTGATTACTGTCCAGTATACAGTATTGTATATTTTTTTTTTCCCCAGCACAGGATATGTTCTTTAATCATCAGTGTGTAACCCCTGTGATTAAAAAGAGAGAGAGCGTAACGTGAGGAACATACTGCTGCTATATTGAAATGTATTGTTCTACTTGGTTGTGAAAAATCATTGGTCAGGGACTTATAAACACAAATCTGCTGGGAAGCAATCTCAAATAGTTTGTTGTAAATCTGCTGGAAAAGACTTCGGAAATTTGAGCTGGAAATTAGTCTTGCAGGAAATGCTACCTAATGTTTATTCTGGGAAATGTGTTACAGCTGGAACACAGGCCTATTGCTTTTTCTTAAACTCATCAGTATCTATGAGACCATGTGTATTTCAAGGTCTGACACAGTTTGAAAATGAATAATATTTTGTAACCTTAGTTTTAGAAACTGCATGTGTAAGCTTTTTTTTTCCCCTTTTACACATTTCAAGTGGAAAAAGATGTGCTTAAATTAGTTTATTTCTGCATCAAATAAACTCTTAACCTGTTGGTAGTCTACTCAGTTTCAATGTTAAATATTTTTATGGTGAATGATATGTGTTGTCCTTCAATAAGTAATACACATTACTACTGCTATGTTCTTTCTGGTTATATCAGTAACTCCCTTTTAGGAACTTGATATTCTAAAAGGTGACAGTCATTAAATGGTAGTGATTCAAAGCTGTTATTAACTTAGGCTGGATTGGAATTAATGACCTGACGATGAAGTGTTAGTATCGCATTACCAATCTACTGAATAGTCCAGTTTCCTCTATTTTTCAAGTATTACCATAATAAGAGAAAGTGGGTTCTAAATTAACATGACAGTAAAAACTATGACTTGAGCTGATCTTTTTTAAACTATTTATAGTTTACATGGTATCTTTTGGAGTTGTAATACTAATTTAGAGTCTACAGCTCTAGTTACACTTCTTCTGGTGTATATTACCTTGTTCAAAGCTACGTTGGATTTCACTTTACATCCTCATCATCCAGCATTCTGGGGTCCTTTTCCACTTCTTGAAATCAGTTTTAGATTTGACAAACATGATTTACAGTTTACTGACTTGTTACCTCTTAATTTAGTCCCTTCATATAAATTTTGAATATTTGGAATAGTGTAAATTCCAGTTTGCATCTCTGGGAAAGATCCTGTGGGTAGTACCATCAGTTGTCAAAAAACTACCTTTATTCCAATCCTTTTATTTTTCTTCCTCTATCCAAAATGAGCTTGATTTTTCCTGAAAATCCACGTAGGTCATATCAGTTGTATCATCTTCATTCGCATGCCTGTTGCCTCTCTGAAAGATAATAAATAATAATAAATTAATAAGGTACAACTTCCAGTGCTAAAAACATGGCTGTCCAGTGTATTGTATTTATCCATGTGCACCTAATTAAATTATTTATTACATTAATATTTTTTTTACATCTCTACCTTGTTTGCAAGCTGGATTTACTGATTTGTGATTCCCAGAATGATAACACTTTTTGTATCTGCCCACTCCTGTTCCTCTAGCTATACTCCACAGTATTGTGTTTGAATTCCCGTGGAACTCTATTTAAGTGAAAAACCATTTGGTTCTGGCAATTTATTACCATTCAATTTATAGATAGATATATTAAAAAAAAAAAAAGTTCTTTTGTGATACTTTAATTTATCGCCTTGGTTTCATTCCCTATAGAGTGTGAGAACCCTTCTGGCCAGCTCTCTAATAAGCTTTCTCCTCTCTCTCTAGTAAATGCTGATGCAGAGAATTCTGTTAGTTTTTCCACACTTGCATAATCATCCTTAAGTGGTTTGCTTTATATCTCGTTTGTTTGTCAACTTCACCTCCTTTCTGAGATATTTTCTGATTCTCCTGTGTTAGAAAGGGTTTACATTATTAATTTCTATAATTTAAATCAGTTGAAGGCAATAAAATACATCTTCATGTTTTTTAAAGTGTTTGGATATTCCATTTCTTCTTTTGCCTTTTTGCCCTTTCTCCTACTTGTTACACGAATAATTATATTCTTCTGGGGGGAAGGGAGGATTTTTCTCATGTTACTAGTATGGAAGAGGTGATGTGAGTTATTATAGTGCTGTAATATAATTGCTTATTTTTGTCTGCTTCAGGAATTGCACTGTTTAAGGTGTTTATTATATTTCCCTTGGGAAATGAACTGCGGGTTTCCAAATCAATAGTGTCAGAGCAAACATTTTTATTGCAAAACCCATCATCGCAGTGCGTATTTCTGCGTACCCGCTGAACAAGGAAGAAACAAGGGGAAGTGAGATCCTGTCACATTTTGAGGTTGATCCTCCAATTCTGATTGTGACAGGTTATTCTGCAAAGGCTTCTTTTGCCAATTAAAATTATGCAAATAACTTATTACTGGAGCTGTGTTCACATACTTTAATAAATCAGTTCATCACTTGACAGGTAAAGAATATTGAATACTGATTGTGTATATGAAATAAACACTTTCTTTCATAGCCGTGAAGAATTTATTACTGAATTCTTACGATTTCTGATAGGTATTATAAAAATTTTATCTCTTGGCAGTGGGGTTACTGCTCCAATACGGTTGTTTATGCGTACACCCGACCTGATCGTCCAGAATACTGTGTAGTCTTTTGGGACACAAAAAACAATGAGAAGTATGTGAAATATGTCAAGAGCTTGATTTCCATAACAACTTATGGAGACTTCTGTGTTTTAGCAACTAAAGCAGATGAAAATCAACCTCAGGTAAAGTCTTTCTTTTAATTTTCACTTGAAACACTCTGTTCCACATGTCGGTGCTTTACAACCAGAATAAGATGAAATGTAAAATTCTGAATCTGTTTCAGAGTTTGTAATTCAGTTGTCATTTGACAGAATGGCACTTGAATGGGCTCAGTGTTTAAAAACAAAAAACCCCAGCAAACAACAAAGTAATAGCAAAAATTTGCAGAACCAATTAACTGCCTCTACACTTTAACTCCTTGTAGCCATTAGTAACTTAATGAAAACTGCATTGATGTTCCTTTAGAAACAGTTCTCCAAAGAAAAGCTAAAAGCAGGAGAGCATCAGAAAGGTAATGAATATTTAATAAATCAGAAGTGGAAAAAAAAGGGGCGTTTTTTAGGTGATGGAAATCACATGTTACTACGAACTGCTCCATTTGTTTGTTTATTTATTTACTTTAAATGTAGTGGCAAATGATATGATAAATGTATTCTTTGGTAAATGTATGTTTGGTTAGTGTGATGCTAACTGTTACGTGTTTTTTCTTACTGTGTTCACTTTTGAATTATTGTCTATATCACGTGTATATTGCTTACAAAGGAGGAGCATGAGATGGAGTCAACTGGTGCAACGGTAAAAAAAAAATGTTTTAGTGCTGCTTTGCTTGATTGTGCAATAAATGGTGTACTGGCACATGGACTGAAAACATGGTATACATTACCAAAACCATTTGGTGAAATTGACTGCAAATAAATGAGATTTTTCTGGGTTGTATTTTTAAAATAGGAAACAAACAATGGAGGGACTTAGTGTTACTTTCTTGAGCATAAATAAGAGATTTAATTTTAGCATCTGAAAATTACAGATAATAAACATCTTTCAATTCTTTTGAAATGGCTCCAGTGTAATTATTAACACTGTGGGGGGTCAGCTTTTAGGAAATGAACAGGCTTATCCTTTGGGTAGCAGTTCATTAGAGTTGCTTTCTGAAAAACACATTTGTTTTGCAATAGATTTTGGTCATTAGAATTGTGGTTTCAAGATGGCAAAATGTACAGCAATAGTTGATGGGGCAAAAAAGACTAATTTCAGCAGGAACTGTTTAAAGGTATTGCAAGCGGATGTGAATGTCAGCAAGTTACGAGGAACTTAATGTTGATACCCATAGCAAGGCTTGAGCTTTCTGCTTTGATCAAATCAGACAATGCAAACTCCCTTGTCCTGGCACCACCCTGTGTAGCTCATGCAGCGTCTGTCTTGGATACTGTTACTCCAACACCCCTTGTCAGTCTCTGATCTACTCACTTAGTCTCAGAAGTAAGTAAAAAGGGCATAAAAGCAAAGTTGATTAAAGAGTGAACGTTGGGATAATTTACCAGAGCAAAATTAATATAAACATAATGGAAACCAACAAAAAAGAGTTTAAAAAGCCAGGTGTGGTTTCCTGTAGAGGTGGAGGCTCACCATATTTTTTGGAAAAAGAGAAATTTGAGGATGCTGGTGGAAAGTTTCTTATGAACAGAGAAATAAAAATACTATTTTTGAGAGGTGTTTATTGGTGGCAGAACCAGAAAAATGAATTGTTTAATGAAAAGAAATCCTTGTTCAAATCTTTTTCTTTGAAAGAATGAAGTTCATACAGGAGCTGAAAACCTAAATTCTGCCATTCTCATGTGATTAATAAGCTATCGATCTGTCGGTTTAAAGGGGTAAGCTGTACAGTTGCTGTAGTCTGCTACCACAATTACATGAATTGTTCAGGAGGTGAAAGAGCTATGAAGAACTAATTATCTTCCGTTTCCTGGAGAGTCAGGGTAACAGCTCTTAGGCGATTCAAGTTTTGGCAGCCCTGGTTTGTTTTTGTTTGTTTGGTTTTGTTTTTTTTAAATCCAAAGACTTTACTGTAGAAGTTGCTACTTAATTTCCACACTTCTCATTCAAGACATTCTTATTTCCCTGTGCAATCATCATAAAACTATTTAATCCTTGATTTAGGTCTGTAAAAATAAATACATCAGCAAGAACAATGAAGCAGTGGTGTCTAGGTCAATTTTTATTTATCTGCATCTTCCTGAGTTTAACAGATGAATCTGAGGTATCTGTGCTATCAAAGCCTTCCCGAGCAGGGTAACAAGAAGGGCAAAACTAACAAAACTCATCAGTTTTGCAGTATCTGCTATAGTGCAGGGTGGAGGGATAGCCTTATTCACAATTCTCCCCACACTGTAGCCCTCTTGGAGGTTCAAGGAGATTGAGGTCTGCAAAGGATGCAACAAGAGTCCTAACTTCTGGGAGCTGGCAAGGGGGTTTGTTGCAGTTTATTAGATTATCCTTTGCGTGAACAGCTAGGTGAGAGTTGAGTCACTGAGAAATTGCTGGTGTATCATGCTAGTCAATAATTGCAGTACAGTGTGTGCAGTACAATGTGTGCCCCACAGACCAGGGGGTGAGACACTGGCTGTCTTGCCTGCATGTTGTCTGTGGACCCTGCTGGTGGTACATCCTGCATATTGTATTTTGTCTGGTAAATTTGCTCCTTTGCTTGAAACAGCTGGTCGTTTTCCTGTTTTGTGTTTGGCTTCATTTATAGTGCTGATTGGCAAGTATCTCATTACTTCCATGCTTATGCTGCTTTGTATGTACTGCAGTCATGGTCCCTTTGTTTTCTGTTGCTGATCAGACTTAGACTGTGTGAAGTGTGGGTTGAGATACACCTTCACAGAAAACCTTGTACAGTTTACTAATTTACAAAAAATGTGGCAGTAATGACACTTGCTTTTTTTTCCATACAGTATGTGCTGGTTCTCTGCAATTCTATTGGCACTCCCTTGGACCCAAAATATATTGATATTGGTAAGCAACTTGCAATAGTCTTATTCTGTTGGGTTTTTTCTAGTCTTTATAATGAATTTCTTATGCAAGTCTGTTGTTCAATGAAACAGTCGCTGTGTGGTAACACCCATTGCATCCAAATGTTGTGACCTCCCACTTTATATGTGGTTGTAACTGTGATTTTATATTGGCATCTCACTTGTGTTTGGACTCTCCTTAAATGTAATAAACATGTAATCAGGGGTTCACATGTTGTGAACTGTAATTTGTGTTGGAAGAGATCTATTAATTACTCTGTTAATAAAAATAGTGGCTTATTCCTTGTAAAGTTGGCTAAACCAGTCCTGTAAAGTTGGCTAAACCAGTCCTATTCCTTGTAAAAGTTGGCTAAATTTAAACAGATTCTTCCAGTTAATACAAACTATTTGCAACGGAATTTTTAAAAATTGTTACTTTTCCTTTTTTTTTTTTTTAAATGGATGTTTTTGTGATTCATATTTTCCTTCACAACAGTGGTAAGTCAACTCCTTTTTAAGAAAATCTACTTTTTTGAAGAGGATCCTGTTTCTCAGAGCAATTGAAATAGTTTGATCTGGA
Organism: Gavia stellata; assembly: GCF_030936135.1. NCBI lineage: Eukaryota > Metazoa > Chordata > Aves > Gaviiformes > Gaviidae > Gavia > Gavia stellata. The sequence continues at coordinate 102,148,896 of NC_082595.1, read as the reverse complement.
CTTTCATTTAAAAATACCATGTTGCTGCTTCCCAAATATCTTAAAGATCAATTTCTCATATTTCAGTGTTGATAATATCTTTTCCTTATCATCTTCCTCACAATCATTTTATCTAAATAGTTTCAGATTATAAATAAAAATCAAATAAAAAAAGAATCAGTAGATTATAACAGAAGTACAAAAATACCTCCAAATCCTAAATAGATCTGAATTACTGTTTGCTGCAGGCGTGGTACAGAACATTGCCAAGTAATTGCAAACCACTCTTTTCTGGGAGTTTTGCTAGAGAATAAAAATAATTGATTTTTTTACCTTCAAACAGATGAAGGAAGTGCAGACAAACTGATAATGTAATCAGCTTTTTCATAGAACCGTTTAGATTTTGGTTAATTAATTCACTTCTGTTTGTTCTGGTTTTTGCTTTATTTTTGGTTTGTTATCCAAATAGATCTGAATTTGGATTCAGGATAGACACTGTGAACCCCATTTGCAGTTTTCTTTTTGAAGCTTGATTCTTTGATTAACTTTTCTGTTTTGTTTAAAGGCTAAACCATTTGTAATTAAGTTTTAGCGAGAATATTTGGTTTTGAATGAGAGAGGAGAGTATAGTTGTTTACATGAAAAGTACATATGTATTTTTAGAACCTCTTAGCTAAAATGATGGTAAATAGAAGGTGTATTTGGCAGTAGACATCCAATGTGATTCAACTATGTTGGAAAGGTGGGATATGCTATGCCACTGCTGTGCTTGGTGGTATAGCACTTCCTGAGCACACTAAAATACTTAAGAAAAATAAATTACGTGCATGGTTGATACAGCAGAGAAGCATAGCCATACTGGAACAGGTTATGGATAAAAACAGATAGCTTATTGTAAACCTGGAAGAATTCCTCCCCACTTACTTTATTAATGTAAAGGTGTCTACTTAATATGTGTATATAGCTTTGGAACTTACATGCTCTGATTCTGCAGAAATTAGGCTTATTTTTTAACCAAACCAAATTCTTATCCCTACCTGTGCCAAAAAAAGATGTAGCTATTATGACAAGAAACCTTATGAACTTTTTTCAATGTAAATTGCCTCCTAGAGCCATTGTTTCATCCTCTCCGCAAGAAGTAATTCTTCTGTCTAAATCTCACTAGAGAAGTTAGTTCCAAGCCATAGTGCTGATACGTGGTGTTACAATTAAATGATAAACAGCCATTCTGTCTGATAAAATAAATGGGAAAAGTGTCTAGCAAAGTTTTGGTAAGACAAAAATGATGAGGAAAGTAAGGTGAAGAACTATAAGACAAGGTAGTAACAACAATTCACAGAAGAATATACGTAGGAAAAAAACCCCAAAGAATAGAAATAGTTGAGCTCATAAAGATGAATATTTTCCTCAACCAGTGCTACTAAAGAGTTTTATTATATATTAACTAAGTTTGTAAGTGTCATTTTTTACCATTGTTCAGTTTTTCAGTGACAACAGGAAGAAATCAGCTGTGAGTCAAATATATATTGTGAAATTCATGCCCTATATTGTAGATCATAATTAAAATGAAGAGTATCCTGCTCTGATGAATAAATTAGACTTCTTTGTCCTATGAAATGTTTATGGAATATCGTGGTACTTTTTAGTCTCATAATTTCTGTTTATGTCAATTGGATGCCCTCTTGCCACCTTTTGCAATAGGGGTGGCATGTGAGAATCTTAAGGAATAAAGTGTCCACGAAATTCAATACCAATAATTTTACAATGGATGGAGGGAAAAAAAAGCCCCAAAACCTGAGCACTGAAGTAAGATGATGTGGTGGGTGGTAGTGGTGTGGGTGGGGTGTCTGTTGTGTACCCCCTGTCCCATCTCCCCTCCTGATCAGATGTCTACACTGTATACACTGTATGTGCCTACTAGTCTCCTGGACTTACTTGACAGGTGGGATTGGGGCAGTGGGAGAAGGATTTGGGGACTTATAGGGAGTAGTTCATCTCGTTTCTACAGCTGGCATCTAAAATATGTTCAGTGAATCATTGCTGAAAGGGGTCTTTTGCTCTCTGTTGGGTACAAAGAAGCCCAGGGCAACCAGCTTATCTCTGTCAGAGTGTCTAAAATTAGGTGAGACGAATCCCACTCAAACAATCAAAATTAGCTTTGCATGTACACCTCTAACTCTGCATTTAAACTCTTTTCTTTGAATTTTTCTAGTGTTCTGTTTATGTGAGCTCTCTAAATCTATCTGTGATAGTTTTATTTATTTACATTATAAACAAAGGTATCAGTTTCTTTACGATTCCCCCATTACGAGCCGATTCCCCCATTACGAGCCGTCTCCTACAGCTGTCTGTACACAAAAGAATCTTCTCCAGCGACTCAAAACAGTTAAAGAGAAATGCTGTTTAACTGAAAAATGCTGTTGTTGTTCCAACTGTATTTGAATTGTTCTGAAGAGATTAAGCAATCTGGAAGAAGCTTCCCTTAGCTTAACTAAGCTTTCTGCAGTCTGCTTCTGTTCCCTCCAGTGTCAGAGGATCAGTTTAGTGCATAGATTTACAATGCTCTTTCCTACTGTGAGTTCATTTGTGAAAATGCTGGGCATTATAGCCTTCAACCTCATAGACTGGCAAATACTTGGTTAGGCATATTTGCATTTTTGAGTCCTGAAAAATTTCTGTAGTCTCAGTAGTTCAAACATAACAAGCAAGTCTTTCATTGCTGTATAGTAAACACAGCCAAAGATTCAACCTTTTTTTTTTTTTTTTAATATATGCATCCTGTAAGACTCCCTTGAAGTTAGCCCACCGAACTTACAGTAGGGACTGAAGATGAAGGTGAAAAGCAAATGCCTATAAATGCAATAGTTTTGGAACACATTGTGCTGGTTTTATCATAGTTCCTTTCCTTTTTTATAACCTTTGAAGATATAACTTTGTAGAACAACTTGAAGTATTTATAACATAAGGTCAATTTGTGCGAGGTGTAGACACTTGTACAGAGTCAAGGTCTTAATATACAGTATATCATGCTGTTTATCACAGTTGGAGCTTCTTGGCAGTAGAAAGTATAATTGTTCCAGTTTGACAGGGTGCTGAACTTCAGCAGCTGGCTGGCCTTGCTGAGGTCAATACAGAGAGAAGACCTTGTAAAACCTTAAAGGCAGAAGACCTTTCTGTAAGTTCTTTTAAGATTCCAGTTGGTTCACCATTTCTAACAAAATCATTATCCTTTTCTCATGTTTATAAATGGAAAAAAATCAGCTTTAAATCAATTATCAGGTGAGAGTAATCATTAATAGTTTAAGATATAAGCAGTACAAAAGTAAAATTAACATATCTCTTACTCAGGATAATTGAAGGGGTGTTATTGACTTAAGAAAAATATATTATCTGTCTGTGAAATTATTTTTCTTTCTACCAAAACAGTTTCTCAGGCTATTCTCTTTTAGTAAAGTGATAAATTGTTGCATTGAGTTCTGTCCAGAAAATAAGTTGCTTAGGTAATTTTTGTTTTGAACTCTTGTTCTTGCTTCAGACTTTGAAGTGCCATCTTTCAGAGTACTTTGAAAACACTTAGGTTGTTACTTTATTTGATGTTCATAAATGCTTACGAAACATGCCTTCTCATATAGTAGGATGTTCCTCATCAGACCACTCAATGTCTGTGTGCTCCTGCCTGTTCCTAAGTGGGCGCTCTTGACTGACATGGGTCCAAACTATATTTTTCAACTGGCTGTAATTACTGCAGATTGAACACACAATATCTTTGGGTTTTTTATCAGACTGCCCCTTGTTGGAATAGCAATCCCCTGACACTCCACTGAGCATAAAGATTTTACTCCTCCTTGAGACTTTAATGCCCTGCAGGTCTCTTGGGCTTTGACCTGGTAGGAAATTGATAGTGGAGAAAAAAGATTGCTAATCTGGGGATGCTAAGTAGCTGACAGAGCATTTGAATAATGCATCTGAGAACGTGTGTTAAGGCACAATTTGTACCAACTGTCAATTTATAGCATTTTATAAAATGGTTTCAATGAAGTGCTATTAATATCCTAATGACAAAGTAATTGTGACAGTGCGCAGTGTTTGATTCACCCCCAGGAGATGCAAATCTTACATTGTTGGGCTCTAAGCCAATAGTTCAAGAAGGTCTTGGAAAAAAAAAAATGCTTATTCCCATTATTCTGTTGAATTTTTAATTATGTCATTAGCTTTCTAATGCTTGCCTCTGCTAACGATGGCAAAAAAGGATTAATCAGGCATCATTATCTGGTGAAAGGCCATCACATCAACTTTCTTTAGACATTGATGGATGGTTACACCTTAAAGCTCTTCCTCATGTTGGTCTGTATTTTGTCCAAGGGCGTTTTTCTTCCTGTGCCTTGTTTTTAGTGTCCTTCACAATAGCCGGTGTTTGCTAGCCTATAAATTAGTCTTTTCTCCATTGTCTAGCATTATTATTATGTAACATCCTACTAAGATACAAAAATTAACCACCACAGTTTCTTCTGTGCTTGTTTCACAGACTCACAGGTTTTCAGTCGAAGTCCTTTCATGAATAACTAAATATAAACTACAGAAGGTTAAATATCTTGTTATATAATATCTTTTTTAATGGAAACACAACAGATGGTATCTGCTAAGAAAATGTCACTCAGGCTGGATTATATCATCTTCTTACATGTGCTTAGGAGCACCGACATAGTGGTGTTGAGTTATCTTTCACATGTGTGTTAGCACCCAGTGAAATGAATACAACAGCCTGATCAACATACAGGTGGATTAAAGGCAGAGTGCTGGAGTCATGCCTAGGTGTCTTGCCTCCCTCCTGGACACCTTAACAAGGATGACTGAACTACATGTGAAACAGCATTTAAATTGTTGTTACTTAAAGTTGATCACTTTAAAGTAAACTATAACTGATTTTTAGTATTTCTTCCTATTCGCTGGTCATTCATGAGTTGTCTCATGTACAGTTCAGTTGTGTCTGCTGCTGTCTGATGTTTTCTTCTATTTATGAGCTAAGACTTCTAGAGACATTTGAATCAAGCTCTAAAATTGTGTAGGTGCTATTGATCAGACTAAGGTTGTCCCAGTTTCTCAGGAACAGCCTGTAACAGGCTTGTATGAAAACAAGTTTAGTTTTGCGTCTGTCTGTCAGATTGCTTTCTTTCCATCAGATTTTGGTGGGATTATTTGTCTCTCCTGTGTTTGTGTATCCTATGTAATATACTAGAAAGTGTCTCAGCTTTTTCATGCAGCGAGTATAGTCATGCATTAAGTTCAGTTTCCATCTACTATTCTTTGAAGAAGATTAGACATGAAAGCAGGTGTTTTCTAACTGTTTTGAAGTGAGATGGAGTGAGTGTGGATGAAATACAGACATTGCAGAAGGTTATTTGAGATTGCTGGGTGTCTAAGAAATAAAGTTTCTCTCCTTCAGGGAGGAGGTTTTATGGAGGAACAGTGAAGAGAAATGAGGTGAGAAGAGAAAGAAGGGCCAGAGAAAACTTAAAGGGCAGTTGTTTCGCATGTTGGCCTTGTTTTGATGGGATGGTGTGTTTAATCCTTTTCAGTATTTGATCACTGAAAAGTAAGGCACCTGTTTAAATGTTTTCCATACATATTTTCAAGGTCTGAAAATTACGTATTAAGACATTAATACTGAAGTTAGCTATCTGCAAAATCAGCGGGAAGAGCTAGACAATCTAAGAAGTCCGCATGTTTAGCATGGAAAGCTGCTATGCAGTGGAAATGCTGAGCAGAGGAGTGCCCAAATCTCTTGCTTCCTTCTGACTTAAGGTGCTTCCTTTTCCGTCTGCTTAACAGTCAGAGCACAAATACTTTGAAGGACACTGATGCCCAAGTGAGCAGCATTTGCTGCTAAAATCAAGGCCACTGTATAAGATGATAATACTTCCCTACATTAAAGGAAGCGAAGTAGTTAAACCAGCTGCCTAGAAAGGGATTCTAGATCTTCCTCAGCCTGAAGGGTTTGAAATGAGCATTTTTCCTTTCCTAGGAAAGGACAAATCCCTTCTTTCTCTGCCCCAGCAACAGCCCAAACTTGGAGTGGCTGGGGTATCCTTTCCTGTGCTGAAGCTATGCTGTTATGCAGCCAAAAAAGAAAGCATTTTAGGAGCAGAGTGCAGCCCAATGATTAAGGCTCTGAGGTGAGAAGGGGGAATAGAATGGAATGGAATAGTTCAGTTGGAAGAGACCTACAATGGTCATCTAGTCCAACTGCCTGAGCACTCCAGGGCTGACCAGAAGTTAAAGCATGTTATTAAGGGCCTTGTCCAAATGCCTCTTAAACATTGACAGGCTTGCAGCATTGACCACCTCTCTAGGAAGCCTGTCCCAGGGTTTGACCACTCTTTCGGTAAAGAAATGCTTCCTAATGTCCAGTCTAGACTTGGATTTTAGTTTCTTTTTCCACAGATTTTTCTGTTTGGTTTTTTTGTGTGTGTGTGTTCTCTTGTTTAATGACTGTCCAGTAAAAAAATACTAAAGCAATTCTAGAAAAAATCCTGTATGTCCTACTTTTATTCAATTTTTTAAGCTATATAGGTAATTTTGTAAAAGCATTAGGTCCCACATATAGATACTGCTTTTCCAGATGTGTTTTTGAAGGGATCTGATCCTGATGATTGTGTCTGTCTGCTGTGTATCCCTCTCCCTATGATTTCATATTTGGCTTAAATCCGATCATCGTTTAGCCTGCTGTTGCAAAGAAGGGAAGGCCCTGCCCACCATGCTGGCTGCTCATTCCCACCCTCTCCAACGTTTGTGATTCTCTCTTTAATCCAACTTAAACTAATATTTTATTTATTTAATTTTGAGGTCAGTTAGATGAATGAACTGATCCAACTTACTCTGTGGTCAAGCTACTGCTAGAGCTGATATAAAAGAAGTGGCAGGGAAATGTGTCAGGAGTTGATGTGTGGGTTTTTTTGACAGCAACAATCAGTTTAAGTCTTAGGCATGTTCATAAAATGCCTAATTGATTGTATTCCTCTGGATAAAGCATAGATGTGTTCCCATCTTGTTTCTGGATCGCAACAGAGCCTGTGTGAACATCCTTTTTTCTCAGATTGGTGTGCTTTGAGGTGTGCACAAATGAGTAAGTTTAGGCTCCGTGGAAGCTGTAGGTCAAATGGGGAGTCACCTGGTGAGTCTGAGGAATGCCCCTGGCTTTCAGATGTGGACTTGGCTTAGCATTGTCTTGGAGTAAAGTGTTTAAACATTGACTAAGCTGAGTCCAAATACAAGGCTTAGTACTAAAATTTTGTGATTTGAGCAAGAGGAAACCTTATTCCCTCACAGGTCAGGAGATTGTCTTATTTCATTTTTAAAGGATAAAAGCATTGATTGTTATTGCACGTACAGCTGCAAGGTAATAAAAGAACAGAGCAAATACATAGAACTTATTAATGCTGTTAATGAAACAGAGGAGACTGTATCCTTCAGTTGTATGTGACTAATTATTGAAATTAATGTGTTATAAGTATATGTAATATACTGAGTTGCATATAATATAAACTATTGTACTACTCACATGTTAAGCATCATCGCTAAGCCTTCTTATCCAGTATTTACATTTATACTAAAAAGTATTCTAGAGCCATCACGTAGCTTATATAATCCTCTTGGTTTCAAAGAAATAAAATCTGTTCAACCAGTCTTCCCCCATCTGTCTCTCGTAGCACTGCTCTTCTTTATGGCAGGCTTATAGCTCCCTCCAGAGTTCTGTTCTGTGCTCAAATACAGAAGAAATTGAGATTCACTTCAAAGAATCAGATTTTGTGCTCACAACATGTTATCTGTATGACTCAGTGTTTCACTAACAGGCTGGGCTACACAATTATTCGGAATGTGCCTGTTTTGTCTGGTAGCATCTGATTTACTTGTAGAATTTGAAGATATTGGGGGATTTACTTAATAGATTTCTACATTTTTCTATGCCTTTTTATGTGCATTCACTGGTTTTCAGAAAGATGAAGCAAAGGATTGTAAAAGGAAAAAGAAAGAGTCAAGACAGTGTATTATAAATAATAATGTAATGATCTGAGTGCATATATATTTTTTTTTTTTTTTTTTTTGTTCACCGAACATTGACAGCAGGAATGAGACACTCAATTTATCTACATATTCTAAATGGGCTTAGGGCTAAAGTAAAGAAAATGCCCTATGCTGTGATCTTTGGACGCAACGAAGTAAGACTAAGCACAAATTTTGCTAAATACTTAATTTGCTGCCATGAAGCTAAAGAATTGTTATTTGGCCCAGCTATTAACTAAGATACAAACAGCATTTCTAGGTCTTGTCTAACTCAAGATTTATTAACAGTTTTTAAGTGGTGCTAATCAAAGAATCTCTTCTAGATTGTCAACTCTTGAGTAGTCTTCATTTTATTTATATTTGAATAATTACAAATATGCCAGATATGGATGTATTTTGTGGATCTTGTTAGAGACTTGAGATATTCCTGAACTGGTCATTAACCTGAAAATTTGTCTATATGTATTTGCTGTCTTCTGCATTAGCGCATGCAAATTTGCTGAATTAATAGGGATAAAAGTGTTAACTTTAAAATCAGAGCTTGTAAAGAATTTCTCTGTTCTGAACAAGGCCATAAGGCCCTAGTGAAATTTCTTAGCAATTAATGAAAACTGCTGCTAGGTTATGTGTGATGTGGCTTTTGTTTTGGTGGTTTTTTTTGTTTGTTTGTTTTATTGCTTTTAACCTATGGAGATATGGTTTCATCCTTCTGAGAAAAAGTTTACAAATTAGCATCTAGTCCAGTATTTGCTGCACTAATTTTACAACCATTTGGGTTTCATAACAGGGCCGTTGTTTGTCACAATGACCAAAACACATGTGATAGCAGCTTCAAAAGAAGCGTTTTACATCTGGCAGTATCGTGTGGCCAAGAAGCTCACAGCAATGGAAATTAATCAGGTAGCACGGACCAGAAAAGAAGGCAGGGAAAGGTTTGTCCTAAGTCTTTGTCATTTTCCTTCCTTTGCATTGGTCTTGTTGATAAAGGTAGATTCTCCCATGCCTAAAACATGAACTCCTCTCTTCTCAGTTTTTTAGTCAGATTGGTTGAGTTGCAGGCCTGTAAGATTTAATACTAAAGAGTAGTTTTTCATAACAAATATGTGTTTGTTATCCAAATATCTTAAACTTTTTTGGATTAGTTCCTGTTCAGTGTCTCCATTTGCTCGCTGTGTGCTTCCCTTAGAGCTGTGTGTCTTGATGCTTTTTTTTTCTCCCTTTTTTTTTCTTCCATACTCTTAGTTTCTAGGCAGCTGTATTCCCTCTGATAACTTTAACTGCTTCTTGTGTGTCAGTGGCTGTACGGACATAGTCTATCCAGCTAGTTTTTCTCTGAATACACTTGTGTCTGATTGTATCTTTGACATCTAATCCTGTATGGACTTTTATCCTCTCAATCTAAACAAGCCAAAGTCAACATCATCTTGCCTCCAAAATATTTCCTTCCCAGGTGCTCATTAGTGGCATTAACTTTTGTCACCTCCACAAGCTTGCAACTTTATGATTTTCTTTTGTGTTATTTTATGTATTCTTCCATAGAGACACTATGGCATCTTTCTATAAATCTACCATCTCCTGTCACCATATATCCGTAATAATGAGTAATTATTTGTAATAACTTACATTGTTCTAGTGCCTGAATGTCTTAGCCTTGGACAAGATTGTAAATTTGATAGAATTACTAAAAAAGTAAATATTGTAATTCAGCATAAACGGTGATTTTAGTGTTCTAAAATCCTTCCTAATGCTACTTTTTAAGGCAAAAGAGAAGTTATGATGAAGTATTGAATACAGTAATACGTAAGTTTTGTGGATATGAAGGTGAAGGTCTTCATAAGTATGGAGAAGAGCCTGAGGAAATATTGAAGTGCACATTTGAAAAGAAACAATTGGGGTGGTTGATGGTTTGCAGGAACTTCTTGTTGCAGAATCAAAGTGTATAGATCATATGGGAATAGGCTGTGAAAGTGAAAGCAAGTACTGTATCTTTGTATCAATACAAAGCAGGGTTATCAAAGGGGATACTACTGAAACGTAAGAACAGGCATAGCTTTTATTCTCTTTTCCAGTTGCAATGATTTCGTCTCCAAGGATTGAAGATACCTATATGCTATCAAAAATGATCCTTTCTTTGGACTCACTTTTTCTTCTAACTTTCCTTTTCTACAGGATTTATCATATTGATGACACCCCTTCAGGATCTGCAGATGGACACCTTGATTACAGCAGAGCTATTGAAGTGAGTGATGTTTCTAACTAGTTTATTGTGGTGTCACTGGTAGCTTGAAAGAGAAGTAGTTAGCATTGCTTTACTTATTTTCATAGATTTTCATAAGTAGAAGTGGACATACTTAAGCTTTCTTTTACTTCTACCTTTTGTACATAAGTGGTTTTTTCTTCCCTCTTATTAGTCTGTTGTTACTGTGTTATTAGGTATTACTGAAAATATACACCAAACTGTAGGGAACATAGAAAAACTATATTCTGGGGTCCAATGTATAGACACCTGCTGTCTTGGTGAGAAGCAGCTCCCCTTAGTTCAACAAAGTATAAGCTTGTTGAAACTCAATAACCCTTGTAATCTTTTCTAGTACTTCCGACCTTTTTTCACTGTGTGTGTGTGCGCGCGTTCGTGCTTGCTTTTGTACTTACTGATATACCTAAAATTAATTACAGGCCTCACAAGTCAGGGATAGTTGCCTTCTTGTGTTTTCTGTAAAACACCTGTTAGGTTTTGTGTTTCTTATTTTTCTGGAGGAGGGGCGGGAGAAGAAAAGAAGCTCTTTAATATTAATTATTGTAATAATTCCCATAACAAAGGCTAACAATATAATAAACCATCCATTTACTGTGTACTGACAGGGTTTGATAACCCCTTTACATGTGGATACGTAGCAACATTCTTAATATATTTAAATAAAACTTCTTTCTTTAGCAGTGCATTCTTACTGTTGCATTAAAACTGATATTGATATTGCTTGTATACTTTCAGGGAACAAGAGATCCAATTTGTGCAATAACAGCATCTGATAAGATACTACTTGTGGTAAGTTACATGATTAAAATAACTTAATTGCCTCTTGTGCTTGTAGGCAGGAGATTATTCTGCAATGTGTTCATAAGCAAACATAATTTCAAAGCATTTCTGAATTTAGAACTTAGATGAAACCTCTTTCTAGATGTCTTCAGAGATAACTTCAACAGGTTCTTCTGTTAACCTGGACTCTTTCTTTAGGAGGGCTCATTCACTAAGTGCTTACAATTTAAGTACAGACTAGTTGACTGAGTTAGTACTTATACGTAGGGTCTGATAAGGATTTAATTCTGTAATCTGAGTCTCTTCTAGGCTGTATGTAAAAGCACAAAGATTTACAAAGTTTGTCTGTTTACATATTAATGGTGTAGTGTATGATGATGATAGATAATATCACATGTATGTAGTATGCTAGATACATTTTAATACATTTATGGATTATACATATGTATTATGTATGAGGTATTGTATCATGCCAGAGAGTTGGTGCGTTTGTTTTTCCGATCTGAAAAGAGTGATCTTGTTAGATGAACAGACATACCGGTGGGCTTTAAAACAAGCTAACCAGGCAGAACAAAGATAGCAAAAGAACATTGTTTCTTCATTTTATCCATCTTCCCAAGAAAGATGTTGATGTTTTCCCATGTTCCTACTCCAATGATTTCTTTTTTTTTTTGCTTTTATATCCTTTGACTGGATTTTACAAAATCAGTGGGTCACGGGGAAAAAACATGAATGAAAAAAGTGTGACAGTTAGTAGATGACTATGGCATTCTGTTCGTGCTTGAAGAATAAGAGTGAGAAAATGAAATTAAGAGGAAAATTAATCAGTGACTTTGATTAAAAGGAAAGGAATGAGAGGATATGACTTTGAGACTAAATCTGGATAAATGTGCTGAAGCTGAATGCCTATTACAGTGGTTAGATTTTTTTAACACTTCTGACCAAATCTGCTTTTCAGTTTATAGAGTATACAGACGTGAAAAAGCTAAAGATGAAAGGTGGTTTATGTTGAGGATTTTAGGGGTGGCTTTGGGGGGTAAAAAAAAAAAAGGACAAAAGTTTGGACTATCTTTAATATTGACTCATTTCCAGCATAAGGGTTAAACAGTAGGTAAAATAAGCTGAATATGTTGTTCAGTCTACAGAAACACTATGAGAAAATAGTGGCAATGATTATTTCAGCCCAGGGGTGTCAAAATCACTTTAGACTGTTGGCATGACAGTGTCTTGACACAGGGCATGGGTGTGTCATTTGGCAAAATAAAGATAAACCAGATTGGTACTTAGATTTGTTTGCTGTTACTCAAGCCTTTGAATAACCAGTATATTTTACAGCATTTACTTTTAAAGCTAGCTCAGGTCTTGAAGCATTGTGAGTCTTGTTAGCACGCAGACAGCACTACATGAACACAGCTGTACCGCTTTCAGACCCGAGCTGGTACTGTCATATGGCACTGTTTGAATGGATTTACCAGCATGAGACAGGGATCTTTTTAGTGTTCTCCTTTTTTGTTATCTAGACCGTGTCTGAAGGTTCATGGGTAATTGTTGGGCTCCTGAAACTGTTCTGTGGGCTGTATGTGGACTATGGCTTTTCATTTTAACATCCCTCATTTAAGCAGATCTGTAAATTGTAGCATCTTAAGAGAGTATCTTGTTTAAATAGCAGAATTTGGAACTTTTAGGGTGATGATATTTCTTCTCTCCACTTCTGCTCTGTCACTTATCCAAAAACTCCTTTGTCTAGGACAGCATATAAAAAAAACCTTTTTGAAGAGTTTATTGATGGAAAAATTCTCTCAATAAGCAAGCATTGCTTTTCTCTAGGGAAGAGAATCCGGCACTATTCAGAGATACAGTCTTCCTAGCGTTGGTATAGTACAGAAGTATACCCTGAACTGTCGTGCATATCAGCTGTCTTTGAATTGCAACTCCAGGTAAGTTACAGATCTGCTTCTAATGCAGGTATCCGATTTTAAAATAAACTACTACAATTTGTGAAAATACTAATTCTATGAATTCTATGATTCTATAATAATTATGTACTAATTTTACTTTAATATTAACTATTTATTATTTTTAGTTGTTTTTAATGGTTACTTAACCATTCATTTATTACTGATTAATTATACCTGGCCAGTCAGATTGCTCTGAGAGACTGTGTTAGTAAACCTCTCTTATGTTTTGAACTCTTTAGGGTGTGTGTGGGAAGTTTAAGGAAACATATACATGAAAATATTTTTGTTTTATTAGATGAACCAAACATAAGCTTCCTGTGGTCATGACATGAATTGATGAAATTATGTCATAAACCAAAATTTTATATCTCTAAGGCTTTTTCTATTTCTGTGTCCTTCTAATGCCTGGAAACTTTGTTCATCCAATGTTAATTTTCCATTGTTACAAGCTGTAGCTGGTGGCAATACTTCTAGCAAGACTGGTTTTCCTAAGCTTCAGCTGTGCCAGTACTGAAGTTGCTTTCTATTAACAGCTATATTTTTGCAAGAGAGAGTGAGAGTGTTGGCAGAAAAGACAAAAATATACTGACTAAAGAGGACTTGTAAGACCATTTTAATCACTTCAAAAAAACTTTATAATTTCAAACAAAATTCATAATGCATGTGTAGATTGCTCACCTTTTTAGATATAGTCCAAAAATAGATTGCTTCACTTCAAAGGCAATGTGATCTAGCCAGAGCCACATTAGTTTTGTTTTGAACCCAAGCTGTTTCCTTCCCAAATGACTTTGTGCTACTGAAAAACTCTCAGATCCGTAAGTGTTTGGAAGTTAATTTTCTAAATTGCTTTTGAAATTTTAATAGAGATTAATGGTGTCTAAATACCTTTCAATATTTAGAAATGCTTTTAAAATGGCTTTGTAGTAAATACAGGCTACTATGATTCAGAGAACGACTATGTAACTGGAAATTTTCAAATGTAACCCTTTAAAATACGGGAAAAACATAATTTCTAAATTACTTCAAAGATTAATTGGATTATACTTCATATTGTCTGGAAAAAAACTAAAGAATACCCTTTGTAGAAATACAAGAAATCCTGCTTTAGAGATTAACAGTCTGCATTACCACACTGTCTTTTTAATTTAAGAATCTGCTTCATTGCCTCCTAGTAAATAATGAAAAACAATTCTGTATAGTTATTAATTTTGGGCTCTGACAAGAAAAGTTTGGGGAGGGGCAGAACCTGCAATTTACTCAACTTGATATGTGAAGTATTATATCTGGATTTTCAAAATGGTGAAAGAAAAGTGGGCGTATTTCAGAACCTTTGCGGGGCCAGATCCTGTATGAGCAGATGAAAAACTTCTTTCCATGTCTCTGGTCTCTCTCTGCTGTGCAGATAAACGAAAATCACATGCATCTCACTGAATCTATGGAATTATGCTGGTAGTGGATTAGAGGGGAAATTTGGCCTGAGTGTGCCAGTTTAGGGAACTATTTCAGATTTACAACCTTGAATAATATTATTTAGCTGTCTTATTTTTTCTTCCTTTGTTTTTCTGTAGTCGTGTTGCTATCATAGACCTTTCAGGTGTTTTGACTTTCTTTGACTTGGATGCACGGGTAGTAGACAGTACAGGACAGCAAGTGATAGGTGAGCAGCTGAAACTGGAACGCAAAGATGTCTGGGATATGAAATGGGCCAAAGATAACCCAGATTTGTTTGCAATGATGGAGAAAACAAGAATGTATGTTTTCAGAAACTTGGATCCGGAGGTAAATATTAACATACATAAACTACTCATTTTACAAATTTGCTTCTAAGTTAGTGGCTCTGTGTTGAACAGCATTATTCTTGTGCTTACCATTCAACTAGGCAAGTGTTGATGTAAAACTTGCTTCTGGAAATCTCAAAATGTTGTCAGCTCTAATGTGGGAGTGTTGTTCAGGAACAAATAAGTAAAGTGAACTATCAGTCCTGGAAAGAGAAAAATGCTGTCATATTTTTCTTAAATGTATGAGATATTTTCAGAAGCATTTTTTTTGTATGCTTTGGAAAATACAAACACAATTTTAGTAAAGATATTTGTAAAACACAGTTCAGTTGAATCTAAATATTGGCGGGTGTTCTTCTATCTCTTGGTCGTAATTTAGTTATAGAAGATGTGAGGATTTTTAATTATGTCTGTGTATATGGGATTGTCAATAATGTTAATGATTTTAGTACTTGTATCCTATTGGAATGCAATAAAATCCTACTTTGGAGAAGAAGAAAGTCTCTTTATGTATACCTAACAGATTTGGTTATGATTTAATCAGACAGCATACAAGTTCATTCCTTTGTAACTTATTTGACTTTAAGGAACCTATACAAACTTCTGGATATATTTGCAACTTCGAAGATTTAGAAATAAAATCTGTTCTTTTGGATGAAATATTAAAGGTAAGTGTAATTAATTTTATTTTGTAGGAAAAGTTGGTGTCTGTCTTAATGATTTGAACAGTAGAGATCTATGTTGGGTGAAAATAAAGGTGTCATGGAATAAAATTATGTTTCTTTATCCATTATGTTAGAATCCTGAACATCCTAACAAAGATTACATCATCAATTTTGAGATTCGGTCATTACGAGACAGTCGAGCATTGATTGAAAAAGTTGGCATTGAGGAATCTTCCCAATTCATAGAAGACAATCCACATCCCAGACTTTGGTAAAATCTCTTTATAAGCCAACTTTGTTTAAATTTGTGTTCTTTTGTATTCTTTTTCTGTTCAGACAGATCTGCTATTAAAGTCCAAAACCTCAAATCAAAACCAGCCAAAGCAGTATACATCTTAAACAGAATCATTTAAGAAAAAGAAAAAAACCCAAAAGTAACACTGCTCAGCTGCAATCTGAAGGGCTGCTATTCGAACTGAGAACATCTCTTCATTGGGCTGAACCACCTCCAAAGGAGTATGACAGCGTTGAGGGAAGGCCCAAAGAGAACCTTGCAGTCCCCTGCTAGCCTGGCTCCCCACCTCTTTTGGAATTGATGTGTTTGGGCAGTTTCAAGCTGTGTGGCGTAGTGATTTCCCAGAATGCAAGGAAGTGAGGTTTTTGTTCCTGAGCATTTGAGAATTCATGTTTCAGGAGATGCTGAGCAAGTGTTCAAGACTCCTCAGCAGCCATCGTAAAAAAGAACTTGGGACCAGTGCTTCCCCAGGCTCCTAGTTCTTGAACCCAATGTCGTGGTTTAGTCCCAGCCGGACTCATCACCACACAGCTGCTCACTCACTCCCCTTCCTCAGCTGGACAGGAGAGAGAAAATAGGAGGAAAAGGCTTGTAGGTCGAGATAAGGACATAGGGAGATCACTCGCCAATTATCATCATGGGCAAAATAGACTTGACTTGGGGAAATTAGTTTAATTTATCACCACTCAAAATCAGAGTAGGATAATGAGAAATAAAACCAAATCTTAAAAAACCAACACCTTCCCCCCACCCCTCCCTTCTTCCCGGGCTCAACTTCACTCCCGATTTTCTCTACCTCTTCCCCCCAAGTGGTGCAGGGGGACGGGGAATGGGGGTTGCGGTCAGTTCATCACACCTTGTTTCTGCCACTCCTTCCTCCTCACACTCTTCCCCTGCTCCAGCGTGGGGTCCCTCCCACGGGAGACAGTTCTGCACGAACTTCTCCAACGTTCATCCTTCCCATGGGCTGCAGTTCTTCACGAACTGCTCCAGCATGGGTCCTTTCCACGGGGTGCAGTCCTTCAGGAACAGACTGCTCCAGCGTGGGTCCCCCGCAGGGTCACAAGTCCTGCCAGCAAACCTGCTCCAGTGTGGGCTCCTCTCCCCATGGGTCCACAGGTCCTGCCAGGAGCCTGCTCCAGCGTGGGCTTCCCATGGGGTCACAGCCTCCTTTGGGCATCCACCTGCTCCAGCATGGGGTCCTCCACGGGCTGCAGGTGGATATCTGCTCCACCGTAGACCTCCATGGGCTGCAGGCACACAGCCTGCCTCACCATGGTCTTCACCAGGGGCTGCAGGGCAACCTCTGCTCCGGCGCCTGGAGCCTCTCCTCCCCCTCCTTCTTCACTGACCTTGGTGTCTGCAGAGTTGTTTCTCTCACGTATTCTCACTCCTCTCTTCTCCGGCTGCCTCATCCCAGTTTTTTCCCCCCCTTCTTAAATATGTTATCCCAGAGGCGCTACCACTGTTGCTGATTAGCTCGGCTTTAGCCAGTGGCAGATCCGTCTTGGAGCCGGCTGGCATAGGCTCTGTCAGACACAGGGGAAGTTTCTAGCAGCTTCTGACAGAAGCCACCTCTGTAGCCCCCCCGCTACCAAAACGCTGCCACGCAAACCCAATACACCCAAAAAAGTGGGCTGTTATTAAATTGGAACTCTACGATTTTATGAATGTTGTAGTACCTAGAATGGAAGGCATGCTGTGTGTGTGTCACGGTAGCGAGTATAGGGTACAGGCTCAGGACATCTTTTTGCTCTATGCTGAATGAGACCCAAAACGCAGTGCTCCCTGGTTTTAGGGACGAATCTAAAGGAAAAGCAAAAGTTGGCAGAAAGCTAACTTTAAGTTGGTTAAACTAAAATTCAGATTGGTCATAAGTTGAGAGGGTATTTATTTATTTCTATATTTTATGTGGAACCTTGATGACAAAGAGGTTAAAACCCAGTAAAGGGAACACATTAGAATGATAACAAGATAAGAGCAGTTGACTAACCTTGTAGCATTTTGGACAAACCATAAAGGAAAGAAATGAGAAGGGCTGGGTACATTAATCATGTTATGATGCAGCCTCTCAGAATAATCTGAGAAAAGGAGATGTTGGCATGTTTAAACTAAACATGGATTCAGCTACTAAACTGAACTTGAAAAGCCTGCACAGCAAACATGTCAGAGTAAACCTGTGAAAACAGGAGTTCTGGAAATCTATTTAGTATCCTGTGTCGTAGGGGCTGGAAGACTAAATGCCTCAGTAGATAATTTAATGAAAAGTCAGTAGCAGAAACTAAAACTTCATTGACAAGTTACTTGTTGAATGATGCCCATTCTCTTTAATTCTCTGGAGACTGTTTTTCTGTCTGTACCTTTCTTTAGTAATTTTGGTTCTGTTTTGAAGCTAACTGATTTCTTGCAGTATTGGATGTTTGGCTTGCATCAAGGGGGGTCCTCTATTAATTCTGACAGTTCAGAGGGGAATTTAGAATTGCTGAAAGACTGGCCAAGACAACTTACTTTAAAAGTTTGTCCCAAAAAGCATTCCTTCCTATGCAGTTGTGCTTTCATCTCCAGAATGTACAATCTGAAAAACAGGATTTGATACCTACATGTTGAAAGTTTCTGTAATAGAACTGTAATTTTATTAGTTTGAGTATGTAGGGTGAAAGTTAGTTTTGTGAGTCTTCATTTTTACTAATGTCTTGAACTAGCTGAAGATTTTTTAGAGTTTTGAAGTCGTTCATGCTTTTTGCTAGTACCATCTATTTATTTAATACACAATGACTGGTAGTTCTGCAAGTTTGTGTATCAGTAAAAGCTTTATATCGTAAAATCACAAAATATATGTCAAATGCTGTTCACCTTGCTCCAAAATTGCCGTGAACTTAATTTTCGTTATGCAAGGAAACCTACAATATGTCACATATTTATAGAGAAGAGATGGAATAGAAGTGCTGAATATAAAGCAGATATATTCTAGATCAGAATGGGACAGTGCCCTTACTGCTAGAATGCAACAAACCAGGTAACATGTGTCGCAGATTGATTAAATTTGCCATACCGTTTTTCTCTTGGTTTCATTGATGTCAGTGATGAGCACCTGAGTGCACATCTAACCTTCTCAAATTGAATCAGAAATACTGAGTTGATACTGCGTAAGCATGGCTTAGGTCACTGAATACAGCAATAAAGTTGCTGGTTTTGTCAGTGCCCTACTGCACTGACTTTGTTTCACAATGTCCATCAGTCAGTCTAAATTTATCTAGCCTTATTTTTGCAGAAAAGTCTAGAGCTCACTCAAGCACCTGATGGATGTAGGTTGGCCTGAAAGTAGAAATTCTGTATTTGCAGAACTAACAAATGGGGCAGTACCAGTACAAGGTTTCCCAAACTGCCTTGCTCTCCCAGACTGCTGTCCTAACTGGACAAGGAACATCCAGATGGATTAGAAGGATAACTTATTTTTCATGGCCAATTTAGTTGGAGGCCTTCAGACTGAGGCTGCCATCAAGGCTTAAAGTTATGATATATGCATAGGTAGAAATATCTAAATGGAATTGCGCTGAGACCAGTAATACATTTCACATAGGACAACTGTAATACTCAAACCCTGCCCATTCCTCCCAAGCCAGTGTCCATTTGAACAGCTGAACAAAAGAATATTAGCAATTACTTGAACATCTTTCTATGAGCAAGTACTGCATAGATCACAGAACGTACTGGGGACAAACATACAACTGAATTAAGATTAGTTAGTAAACAATACAATTGCAGTAACTTGAATGTCGTCTTTAAATATGACTAGTTAAATGGATCCTCATTTAATTTACTTTATAGCTGCTTTTCCATCTATCATGTTTGTTTTTCACACAGGCGTCTCCTGGCTGAAGCTGCTCTTCAGAAGCTGGATCTGCAGACTGCTGAACAAGCTTTTGTACGTTGCAAAGATTATCAAGGTATTAAATTTGTGAAGCGTCTAGGCAACCTGCAGAGTGAGTCAATGAAGCAAGCAGAAGTGGCAGCCTATTTTAGCAGATTTGAAGAAGCTGAAAGAATGTATCTGGATATGGACAGAAGGTAATTGCATGTAGTCAGCAGCAAATAAAGAAAAAAAGTCTGGGGAAAAAAAGAGCTTGCCTTAATAAGGAATGGCTCTTTTAGCACTGAGACTCTTTACCAGTTTCTGGAAAGACAGAAAAGGGTCAGATGGAGAGTATTTTGTTGTATCCATAGATAACCAATTCTATATGTAAATTCCAAACTGCAAAACCTCAGCTGCTCTAGGTAGTGCTGTGTTTCATAGACGTTTTCGCAAGTATTTTGTCAGTATTTTAACTGGGATTCCAAAAATACAAACAAACAATCTTAACTAATGTTTAATTTATGTACTGTTGCTCTTAGCTAGTAGCCAAGTACACATTCTTTCCAATTACATATACAAACAACAGAGTTTTTAATGAACTGTAATCTCTGGAGAGACAGAAAGAACTCTGGATGCAATTGTGGACCAATCAATGGAATTTTTGCTCAGGAATGAAAACAAAGCAAAATTACAATATTACTGGGAAATATAAATTAATGCTAAGTAATTAGCTAGAGCACTCCCTTTATTGAAAAAGGATAATGAGAAATAATAAGCAGCAGTTGTACGATGTAGCCTGTAGGTGGTGGTCAAACATGGAGAAGCATCAATCACTTACGCACATTTGAAATTTTTAAGCTTTGATTAATGGAGCCGTGATAAAAAGTAGGGAATGATGGAGAAAAAATTATTTCTTCTTTCATGCTGTAAGAATGAGAAACCTTCCTCTTCCCCAGTCAGGAGGAGGGGTGGAAGGCAGGAGCTGGGGAGAGATGCACGTTAGAGCCTGGTAATGGAAAACTTTCTCGCACATAATTAGCCCATGGAAGTATGCTGGTTTGGAGAAGTGGACTGCCTCATAAGCACTTCAGTCACACTGCAACACTGCTTTTTAGATATGGCATATTCCTTTCCACATGGCTGAAGAGAAATTTGGCCATTATAGGATTGCAGAAGTCAAAGACTTACTTTTTTTTTTTTACTGGTTTCTTCAACAGTAGAGCATCTTGTTCTCCAGCTACAAGAATATTGGAATTCTGTATTGACCTTATGTGTCTCCTCACCACTAGAAAAATCTTGATGAGGACCTACCATAAATCAGGCTGAAATAAACCTATTTTTCAAATACAATTTTAAATTTTTAGAGAGATGCTCTTATTTAGCTGATGGCACTGACTTGCTCTTGCCTTCCTTAACTCACTTGTAAGTTCAGGGTATTTTTAAAAGAAGTGTGTATATATCTCTCCCATTTATTTTCTATGCATCTGCAGAATTACTTCTATATGAAGTAATATAGAATTATTCTATATGGTGGGAAAAACATGCCAGACACATGGTGGGTCATATGAATGCACGAATAATAAAAAGGAAAGGCTACTTCTGAGTCCTTGCTCCTTCATCCAAAGTCATCTTGAATCTGAAAGAGAAGTCTCTGAAATCCATTTTATTCTATCTCAGCTTTAGCCTCCATTATCCATATTCCTTGCTCCTTGGCCTTTCCCCTCATTTCCCTTCTGCTTTTAGCCTTTTGCAGCTGCTGTCATCTATTGTAGCAGTCAGCAGTGAAAGATAAAGAATGGTATACAGAATAAGAGGAAACCTGGAGTAACATCAGCCCAACTGTCTTGCCAGCTGCTCATTTAACTCCTCGCATAGGAGTATGGCTAATAGGGAAGTGCATATGTATGATATAATCTGTGAGCTTTCTGAGTATTTGCTTTTATGGAATACTGTTTAAATTGTAAGCAAGCTGTCAGGGATCATTGTGATACCTGCGATATAGGTTATGAATGTGAAAATACTTTTGGATGCCTTTCTCAAGATTTTTGTTAGCTATTTTATTGTCTTTGACTTTTTCCTGCTGTTTTGTGTTTATATTAGAGATCTTGCCATTGGACTACGGATAAAACTGGGAGATTGGTTTCGAGTATTGCAACTATTGAAAACTGGCTCAGGTGATTCAGATGATGCCCTTCTTGAACAAGCATACAATGCTATTGGAGATTATTTTGCAGACCGTCAGAAATGGTATGTTCTGTAGTGGACTTAGTAAGAAGGAAATTACAAAGCAAATGATAAAACTGATGGCAAGATTTAATTTATGAGGAGGAACAGACGTCAGAAAGTCAGGATGCAATACATGAGATAATTTTGGAATGATGAGATTTAGCTCAGATCTTTAGGGTTCTATCACTGCATATACCTTTTAAACAGAGACCTGGTGATCAACTATCTAAAGAATGAAGGTGATAAAAATCTCAGTTTTGCCAGAAGTCTGTTTGCTACAAAGGAGGTGGGGGGGTGGGGGGTGGGGAGAGAAATACCTATACAGTTGTATTAGGCTGGATATAGAAAATATTAAAGGAAAAAAAACAAAAGTTGAAAAAAAAAAGTAGGAGGGAATTATTAAACATCATTGAATTTCAAAACTAAGCACAAACTTTCTAGCATGCTTAAACCCACAAATATTTGAAAAGGTCCAGACTTCTCTCTGACCTGGATCCGTCTTCAGCTATTGCCCAAACTGGGCACACAAGGAAGATTTTAAGAACAGTGCACACATGTAATGGTGTTTCTCCAGAACACGTTTTGCAGTCAGGTGCTTACTGAGCCAGAAGTGATGTCTTCATAGTTAATAACTTGCAGAGAAATTTTATTTCGTGAACTTTTCTTGTTGCCTTCTAAGTCCATGTAAACTTTTAGCATCCAGAACACACTGTCTATGTCATAGAGTTCCACAGCTCCACTATGTATTGCAATTACTCAAACTACATTATCACAAAGAACTTGGGTCTCAAAGCAGTTGAAAACTTGTGGTCAGATCTTGAAAGTTGCTTTTTGGATGCTTTGGGTAACTTTGGAGAATGGTCTTGGGGATCTTAGTGCACGCGTTTTAAAAAACGGAGGCACAACAGTAAAGCTGTTTTGTGAAAGTTTAGTTGTAAGTTGTCCGTTATCAGCCATGATCTGTGCAGATGTGGGAATAGGTTTAAGATTCCTTGACTTCCTAACCTTATGCTAGTCAGAGAATCAATGTTGCTACTACTTCAATATAATGAAAATTAAAACTTCTAGTGCATTTTATAAAAACAGTGAAATTCTAGCTACAAAAGCTCTCTCAAGCAAAGTTACCTATTTAAAATAATGTCATTTTAAATTTACAAATGCAAAAGGCTTACACAATGAGAAGCTTCACTTGTGTTTATATATCAGAAGCCACCACATATTTTTTTTTTTTTCTTATTAGGTTAAATGCTGTACAGTATTATGTACAAGGACGAAACCAGGAACGTTTAGCTGAATGTTACTACATGCTAGAGGACTACCAAGGACTGGAGAATCTAGCTAACTCACTTCCGGAGAATAATAAATTGCTCCCTGTAAGCAAAAAGCACCTTTATTTTTCATTGTCTTATGCTCAAGTGTTTTTTTAAAATTTCCCATCTTGGGGGGGTTAAGAAAGAAAGAGAGAAAGAATGCAGTATATGATCTACTCACTTAAGCATAATGGTGTTACTTTGGTATTGATCTCCAGTATTACTGTTGTTTTCATACTCCACCATTCTTCTTTCCCCGTATTGTCCAGGTTCCCCAGAAAGACCCGATTATTCATCTCACTTTATGGCCACATGGCCAAGTCATAATTCACTGCTTCCCTCCTCAAATTGTGGCATTCTCTCTAAAATAGCTATGCTTCACTGAGGAGTCACTCCTCATGGCTGGACACTTCAGCTTTCATTTTGTTGTCTAGTCTACACTGTTTTTTTTTTTTTCCCCCAAATTCTTCCTGGTTGCTCTCCATGGTTTAATGCCTTACATGGTAGCACTGGTGGTAATGCTAATGTACAGTGAAAATTGAAGATACTCTGCTGAAAGGAGGGAAAGTAAGTGGTATAGCCTGAAATGACCTACTACGATATGACAGATATATCAGTCACTTTAAAACTATGATATGACCAATGAATCCAAAATGCTTGAAAAATGCAAAACATGCTCAATTAATGCCATTTTCAGTTGTTTGAAAAAAGCAAGACATAGCACTTTCTTTTTAACCTCTTTCTAATAGGGAGGTTTCATTAAATACTCTAAGTAGTAAGAACACAGTTCTTCTGGTATGATTTGATTTGAAAAAAAATTTTTAAAATAGCTTTTTTTTAATTTAGAAGCAGTGTGTGAAAGTAACATACTGTTCTAAAGATTTACAACAGTGTGTATTGTCTTCACAGAATCCATGAAACAAACAACTCCTTTCCCCCAACTTCTTGGAATTAAAATAAACAAGATTGTGATAGTATTGCAGTTGCTATGCAATGTACTAAAAACCTTGAAGTGAATTTAACACTGTGCTGATGCTTTTTGCAGGATATAGCTTATATGTTTGTAAGAGTGGGGATGTGTGAACAAGCTGTGTCGGCCTTTCTGAAATGTAATCGACCAAAGGATGCGGTAGATACCTGTGTACATCTCAACCAGGTAAAACAGCAGTAGATAATCTGCTTTACAGATGCCAATTTAACAGTGAAATTTCTATCCTAATGCCCAGTTAAATACAAGTCCTTGTTAAGGGTCTAATGATTCTTTGTGATTTCTGGAAAATTCGTACTTCAGTGCTTAAGCCAGTTATCTGAAATTAGGATTAGACCATTGGAGGGACAAAGCTATATGCAGCAGTGCTACTTCTGTGGGGGTGTGTGTGATAAGCATGCTCAGCAAACAGACATTTGTGGCTTTTGTAGAGCCAGGCTGTGCTGCCTCATGATGGAACGGGAGGAAGACTGGAGAGCTTCTGGATGCTCATTTTCCACACCCCCCTACTTGTACAGATGCAAATATATTTGTGGCTGCGTTAGGATGTAGCTGGAAAAAAACTGATCTGAAAAATGATCTATATGTTTACAGCTAGAGCTGTTCCCCATTATCACTAACCAGTGCAAATGTTTGTATTATTATTTGTGCCTTAAGCTTATGGGCTGAAGTCCTCTTTTAGACATGCTTTTGAGAGTCTGAAATCCACATGTCTAGTTATGAGCAGCAATGAAGTGATTTTGCAAAGCTTTTACCAAAGCAGAAGCAACTGCTTTGCATGTGGTTTTGGACAGAGGGCCAGCATTTGTTTCACAGGCCTGCTGTATCACATGATTGGCAATGATGTTAGCATTTGTATTCTCTTGCTTTTTATGTTAATTTTATAGTAGCCTGGTTCTAAATGGTGATGAAGTATTGCATGCAAATGTTGCAGACTATTCATGGATAACCAGCTTGTTCTGAGAATGTATTTGAAAAAAATGAGGTTGATAATTGTCTGCTTTCATTTCTAGTGGAACAAAGCTGTGGAGCTGGCTAAAAATCACAATATGAAAGAGATTGGATCCTTGTTAGCCAGATACGCAAGTCATCTATTGGAAAAGAATAAAATCCTTGATGCTATAGAACTTTATCGTAAAGCCAATTATTTCTTTGAAGCTGCTAAGCTCATGTTCAAGGTATTGCAGGTTTTATTTTTATGTCAAATAACTGTGGTTTTTGACTATCTCTTATTTC
Source organism: Gavia stellata (assembly GCF_030936135.1). NCBI lineage: Eukaryota > Metazoa > Chordata > Aves > Gaviiformes > Gaviidae > Gavia > Gavia stellata. Next base: position 102,123,510 of record NC_082595.1, on the reverse strand, counting down.
CATGCTACTTTTTATTTTCTTGGGGTTATTTTAATGTTAACAATGTCCAGGCAATAAGCAGATGTCATTATACCGGCTACTACAAAGATGAATGCAACTCCTAAGTTCAGGTATCTCTATCTGAAATAGTTACCCTGGATGTCCTCTGTAGCCAATGGAGAGGAGACTTTCAGGACAGAAACCATCAGATTTTGAGACTTTCACTTCAGAATGAGATGAACTGCACCTCAGAAAAGGTCCTGTGGCCCTGCATTGCCTAGTAAAGGAGTATAGCAGACTGGCCTAGTTGCAATGTCCACATTATTTTATATGTTGTGTGGATTAGTTTTATTTCCTTTATTTTTAAAAATAGCAATGTCATTAACTAGAAGTTAAATTTTGGTATTTCTTCAATTGGTATCTTCAATTAGAAACTGCTGTGGTGTGCTTTTAAGATAAAGATGTTGCTTAGATTTGGTTTGGCTGCAGAGATTTCTGTACATAGCTTATAAAGTCTGTAAAAGTGATACGTAATTTTTATAGCAAATATTTATAGTTTTTTATATATAGATATATATATTTTTTATATATATATATATATATGTTACTTTCAAAAGCCATTCTTCTTTCCTGGGAAAACCACCAGACCTTATTGAAAGCTATGTATTTCTTAAACTTGAGTATTTAAGAATCACTTTTTTTTTAGTTTATTTTTATATTAAGTCAATAGACTTATACATGGTTACACTGATTTATCCTTCCCAAGAATCTGGCTTTATATACTTGCTAGCTAAATAAATAAAGAATAATGTACATTCTTCACTTTGACATTTTTATTTATAGTTCTGTTTGCAGTCTAAATTATTACATTCAAATGCAGAATCATTTTTGGCATGATTTCCTAGTTTTGTACAAGCATGCAATTGTCCAAGAGAATGAAGCGACTCTTCTAATACTTTTTTTAAAAATCTACATTAAATTCCTTGGTTTTGTTTTTTAAGATTGCAGATGAGGAGGCAAAGAAAAGAACAAAGCCTTTGCGAGTTAAAAAGCTGTATGTTTTATCAGCCTTACTTATAGAACAGTGCCATGAACAAATGCAAAATGCACAAAGAGGAAAAGTTAAAGGCAAAAGTTCAGAGGTAGAGTATCTTCCCCCCCCTTTCTGAATTCTGGTATGTGCTACCTAGTCAGAATAAATAAAGCTATCTTCATGTGAGGCTATTATGTTTTTTTAATAATGCTTTTTCCTGCTAAGAACAAAGCTTTCCTTAAAGCAAGTCTGCCACGAAAACAGATTGTTTAAAGCATTATTTTAAAACATTTAAATCATATGTATTAATAGATATTTTTCTTCCTAAATTTAATGTTTTTCTTAATGTTTTCTCTATAACAATGAAAATCATACTAAGAAACTCTAGATATTTTTTTTCCTGCAAGACTCTCACTTTCCTGTCATTTAGGAGTAAGCATCAATCCCAAAGAGAGATCTGTGATTAGATAAGCTATGTTAGCTATAATTTAGCAGGGAGACAGCTCCAGATATGGGGAAAGCAAATGGAAGTATTATTTTTTTTTTTTTCTGCTCACACTTTCATCTTCATATGCACAAATGAAATAGTTTAAACAAAGTTTTAAGAGATCTGGTGTTGAAATGCAGTATTAATCCAAACTATGAACCAGTCTGCAGATGTGCACAGAACATATTTGTACACATGTATGTGATATTTATCTTTGAAAATCTGCACCATATGTTCTGCCTGTGCACTGTATAAAATGCCTAACAATGTTCACTTTAGGTTCATGGATTTATATTTTCCCTAGTTAACATAGATAGTGGTGTAATCACCAAGTACAGAAAAGTTCTTTTCATATATCCCTATTTCCTGCTGTATCTGTTTTGTATAAAAATTACTTGTGATACTGCTTTGTTTTCAGACTGCTTCGGCTTTGGCTGGTTTGCTAGAAGAAGATGTTCTTTCTTCAACTAATCGCTTTGCAGACAATGCTTGGCGAGGAGCTGAGGCTTACCATTTTTTCATACTTGCACAAAGACAGCTCTATAAAGGTTCTGTAGATGCAGCACTTAAAACAGGTAGGACTTCATTTTTAACCTCGTAAAGAAACTGTTCTAATTTTACAGACCTGCACAGCACATAATTTCATTTATAGTTGGCACATTTTTCTATTCTTGCTAGATCCATAGAATTTAAAACAAAACCAAATAATGCATTGAATATGGCTACAGTCAAGATACCTGGAAAGTATTTTCTTGGAGACAATGCAAATCTAACTTACCAAATATTACCTGGTTAAACTGGACAATCTCTGTAAATGTTCTGTTGACTGTTTTGTTTATTTCCTTAAATTATAAGGCATGCCTGAATTCATATCAGCCTCCCTGTAGAGCTTCATAAAAAAATCTGTGGGAGTTAGAGGAGCAAATAGTGCCCTATACTTTGTCCAAGTAATGAAGGTCCGTTTCAAGTACTTTTAACATGTTTAAAAAAAAAAAAAGTGGCTAAAACCCACATTTTACTTTCCCAGTCAAATCTTGGTATTTTTATTTATTTTTTAGAAAGTCTTGAACCACGCATGCTTCCCGGTCATGTCAATGAAAAGACTTTGGTTCATTGTATCCAATTTGTAAGATTAATACTGTCTATTAGTAGCAAGTATTTAATACAGATGCTTGCACTTCTCAGAAGACATGTAATAATTTCCTTGAATATTTTTTTTTTCATTTCTTAGCTCTGCATTTGCGAGATTATGAAGACATTATCCCTGCAGTTGAAATCTATTCCCTTTTGGCACTCTGTGCATGTGCAAATAGAGCATTTGATATTTGTTCAAAAGCCTTTGTTAAACTAGAATCCTTGGAAACTCTTAGGCCAGAGCAGAAGCAACAGTATGAAGACCTTGCTCTAGAGATATTCATGAGACATTGTCCGAAGTATAACAAAAAATCTGATCTGGATGACATTCTTGAGAGGTGGGTTTATATTTATATTATACTGTAATAATTCTAGCATTTTTTTTTTCTGCTGTTGTCTGTATTTTGGGTTTTAGCACGTTTTGTGTGACCAAGTTAATCAGGTGCTTTGCCGCTTAAACGAAATATTGAGCAAGAATGATGCAGGTGTTAGCCAGTTTGCAGAAAGGGTAATACAGTACTATTTTATTTGGGAGAATAGACACTGACTGTATTCGAGCAACTGAGCATAAAGATAGTAACTTCATCTTAATTTGAAGTGCATGTGGACAGAGCACAGGAGTTTCAGGACCTTTGATAAGGTGTCACATGCCTTAAAAGTAATAATGTTACTGTTTGCATCACCACTGTGGTGTGATGGAAATGTCAACAACTGAATGTTTAACCATTATTAAGCAGTAAGTCTCCAGTGGTTTATGAATTACCTAAATCAATATGGTATGAGAAGATGAATATGTCAAGTGAAAGAATTAGAATATGAAGGGCACGCTTAAGGGCTAAGTCCTTGGAGTGGCTGTATCCACAATGGTGTCTTTGACATACAAATTCCATGCTGTTAGCAGGAAACGTGAGTATGGAAATTGATTGTGAATCAGTTTTCTTTTTAACGAATAGAATTTTAACCTGTCTTTATATGGTTGGACTTGATGATCTTACAGGTCTTTTCCAGCCTTAGTGATTCTGTGATTTGATTTTGACTGTGCAGATGTACAGCATCTCACTAGGGGTTTTCATGTTGACTCTTCAGAGGAATAAATGTAATAGTAGTGCAGGTGTCTAATTGTACCTTACCTTTATATGGCCTTCACTGCCTCTTTTCACTTGATCTTTTGGATCTGCTGGTCCTGAATTGTTGACTATATGGTTCTGGGGGTGTACATTCTCTTGTGTGAAGATTTACATACTTGGCTACGTTAACAATGAAATGTTACGTGATTTAATAACTTCTCATCAAAAAGTGGCAAACAGCTGAATAGAGAAGCAGAATACAGATGAGTATCACAAGTTTTGTAACTAGCTGTAGGCACACAATTAGGTATTTATGCTGTTTTGCAAATTTCTACAAAACAAGGCTTCGTTGCTATTTTAAAACCATGGTTTTATTCTTTCAGCTTTATTTACTCTTCTCTTGTTTTGTTTTTAAATAGTGGAGATGGGAAACTTCCTGTATGTGTTGCAACAGGAGACCCTATCCTGGAGTATCGATTCTGGATGTGCAGTGTATGTAAGCATTGCATGAAAGCCAAAGAAGCAAGCAATTATAACTTCTGTCCTCTGTGCCACAGTACAGCATAGCAGAACATAAAGGACTGTTTATCCTTGTAGCTGTTATGTCCCCTAAAAATACCCTCTAAAACGTTACCGATGTACTGTATTTTAAAATACAACTTGGGTACTGTGTTGTAACAGATAGTGCCACTATTAGAGAAACATTTAAAAAAACCCAACGAAAAACCCACAGACAAACCTTTACTAGTTCCATTTATGTGAGGAAACAACTGTGTTAATAAACTCTATTTTTTTGTTACTTTTACAACTTTTTAAGGTAAAAGCATTCTTTTCTCATTGTAAATTGATCCTAGTTTCAAAACCACGTGAACTGCATGTAGGTTCACCTTAATAGGTTTTACTCTGAGCAAGCTCCATTTTTTTTTTTGTTTTCGTAATTCCATAGGAAATTACTGAGTTTTCTCAAAATTCGGTCTTTTGAAGTAATTCATTCCTGAGTTGAAATAATGCCACAGTAGTGGTAGTATTACCAAGTATGTTTTTCTACTGCTGTTTTACTAGAGCGATGGTACCAGTTTCGGCACACATCTGTGCTGTCTTCTTTTGCCAGCTGTATTTAAACCCACCACAGCAATAAAGGGCTTGCAAACATTTAGCCATCAGTGCCGTTAGCCTGGGTTCTCGAGCTTCGGTGATGTCTTCAGCCAGTTCAGGAAACCTCTATGCCCCTTCAAACATTTGCATGACTTTAAGTAGCTGGAAGAGAGCAGCTGGCATCTGTTGAACAGATTTCAGGAGCTGAACTGTCACCCTCGTTGTGCACGAAGGATTACGGAACGCTGTTCTGTTCTGGGCCGGGCCGGGAGCCCCCGCTCCCCGCTGCGCGGCCCCGCATGCCGGCCGGGCAGCAGCCCCGGGCCTTGACCTCCCCCGCGTGCCTCACTTCCCGAGAGGGGCGCGCGAGGCCTCTTCTGCGCCGTCTTCCGCGGCAAGCAGTGCCTCTCCGTCAAACAGGTACGAATAACCCCCGTCTTGTGTATTCAGCATTACTAAACATTTTTGGTCTCTCCTGCTATGTGAGCTTCTGTCTCCTCCGTGGAAACGTCTATCAGAGGGCTCTGCCACTTACGACACGCCGCGCTCCACCGGCAGGACCCGTGGGGGGCCGCTTACCAGGCAGCGCCCTTCGTCCGTCCCCTTCACGGCTCCCCCGGCGCTCGGCTCCCGTTCCGGCCGCTGCCCTACCCGTGACGTAACGACGCGCCCGTCCCGCGTGACGTCACTCCACCGCCTCCCGGCGCCGCTGGCATGGAGCGGGAGGCGGCGGGCGGCGCGGCGGAGCTGCTGGCGGCGGCGCAGGCGCAGCTGGCGGCGCGGCGGCTGGCGGCGGCGGAGGAGCTGTACAGCCGCTTCATCGCCCGGTGCGCGGGGCCCGCCGCCGGCCCCGCCCCCGCAGGGTACGTGCCGGGGCGCGGGGGGGGGGGGGGGGGCGGGGGAGGCGCGGGGCCCCCCGTAACGGCCGCTCTCCCTCTGTCCCCGCGCAGCGCCGACCGCGACCTCGCCACCGCCCTCAACAACCGGGGCCAGATCAAGTACTTTCGGGTGGAGTTCGCCGCTGCCATGGAGGACTACACGGCCGCCATCGAGTGCCAGCCCGGCTTCGAGGTGCCCTACTACAACCGGGGCCTGGTGCTCTACCGGCTGGGTACGGGCCGCGCCTCGCCGCCCCTCAGCGCGGGCCGGGCCCCGGCGCCCTCGCCGCGCGGTCGGTCACGCCAGCGCCGCCGGGCCCGGGGCCGTTCGCCCGGGTGACCCGGGGCCGGGCAGGGCGACCCGGGCGTGAGCGCCGTGAGCCAGGCGGCGGCCCTGGGCCCTCCCCGCCTGCCCCGGCACCGCCTGCCCACGGCTTCCCGCCAGCCCCTGTCGGCTGCCGCCCGCCCGGTGCTCTCCCAGGGCTGATGAACAGCCGAGAGCACTGTTCTATCCCAGGATTCACCCGAAGCTGCAGGGTAATTCCCTCCATTTTGGAGATGGAGGGACCTGCCTGGCACCGGCCAGGGAAGGACGTCACACCAGAAATAAATGGTGCAGACGGAGACACGTTTTTCTCACATAATTGTAGGACGTTTCAGCTATGAGTCTGCCCTGTATGCAGTTAGATACCCCGATTTGCAGATGTGCTGCTCTGTCATTTGAAATGATACTATTCAGGGAAAAACGGGGGGAAAGTTGCAGTTTCAGTTTAGGGAGAAATTGCGTTGGGTTGAAACTAGCAAACTCCAAACATTGCCGTTAAACCTAAGATAAAGCATCTCTTAAGCAGGTGCAGCCGTAGTGAGCGCAGCCTCAACTTGCAGTGGGCTGTCAGTCACCCATCTCTGGGGAATTTGCTACCCAAGTTTTGAATGTGCCTGAAGAAAATGACACCCCTGTTCCTTTTGTTGGAGCTTGGCCATTGCAAAGTCAAGATCCAGAAGCCGAGGGACTAGTGAGAGCACTGGGAGAATGGAGCCTGACCAAGGGCATCAGCTGGGAAGCAGTGAGCCTGTGGTCTGGGTCTAAGGCAGCCTGGCTATTAGTTAGTTGCCTGAGCGTGGGCCTTTTGGCTCCTTCCCTTTGCATAAGCTGGCTGAATTGAGCCTTAAGCCCATTTTAAGTTCAAAAATAGGCACTTGGGTTCTTGCTCTGAAGACCTTTGACTTGCACCTGGGCCTCTGGAGAATCCAATGTAGTGGGTCCAGTAAATACAGCTGCTACTTTTTGTTAGTGAAAGTATTGGGAGTCATTCTTCAGTTGCGGTTTGTGAGTTCGAGCAGTTACAGAGAGATAATTCGTTTGTTCTTTCTTTTTTTTGGGACAGGATGCTTTGATGAAGCCATGAAAGATTTCAGGAAAGTGTTAGAGTTAAACCCCAAGTTTGAAGATGCTGCATTGAGTCTAAAACAGGCTATTCTTGATAAAGAAGAAAAACAAAAGCGGGGTTATTGAAAATGCAGCTAGTGGTGTGAAAATGTTCTGCTAAACACCTACATGATTTTTGTCATTGGTGGATGAAATACAAGATCTGTTATGACCTACTGAAGAAACCTAATTCTTGGGTAAATAATTTAAAAATGGATTATGATTGCAAAATAAACTATTTTTGGATATTGTTAGTGTTGAGGGAAAGCGTAATGTTAGATCTGTGTGAGATACTTGTACAGATTTTTTTACAGAAGTACTTCATAAAGATGTTGGAAGCTCAGTAACAACTAATGAAGTCTGTAGTTCTCTTATTAAAACTGTGGTTTTGTACTCTTTCATAGATTGTTTTGAACAGTCATGAGGAAGAAGAATCAAACTATAAAACATTTAAATACTTAAGATTGGATTATGAGAAGTACAGTGATTTAATAATAGTTTATGCACATCTAAATGTAAATTTGATTTAAGCTAGAAGTGCAATTGTTAATTATAAGGTGTTGTCCTTGAGAAGCTGTGGTAACTAATTTTCTTTTCAGTTCAGAGTGTTTCTGTGTTAAGAAACACTTAACAAAAACAGTAAGATCTTTTTAGGTAACACCATCTGTACCTTGCAGGAGGAATGTGGTATAAGCATTTAGTTCGTCATAAGTTCATTCACTCCTAGAGGTAGTTTTACGTTATGTAAACAGGTAGGAACAGAGCATACCTATTTTTTGTAATCCCGTTGTAAAAGTATTAGATTAATAATTGAATGAATAAAAATGAACGTGTCCTTTTTATCTCATGATTGTCTGTGAAGAGCTTATGGTAGAGATTGTACTTGGGCTATTCACAGTAGGAATTGTGGCTTTCTCCTTTTCATTGAAAAGGTCAATTGCTTGAAAAATATAATGTGAAATCTATCTGATTGAACTGGCTGCGAAGACGCAGGCAGCTTCATTTCTCACATGATAGGAGGTACCATTGCTGAAATGTATAAATCATCAATAAGAAACACCTTTGCATGTTCATAGCAATACAAGTTCTAATAAAAGAAATACTCTTTGATTGCCTGCGTGAGCATTAGGATTTTTTTTAAAAATAAATTATGCTAATGACAGTTCTGCTTTTTGTGGTGAGTTTCTCCATGGATGATCCTGTAGCCTGCACAAGTGCAGGGCTCACGGAAGATGGTGGGACCGTTTTGGGGTAAGTCATGAGAACAGAATTGAGCCTCTGAACATCTTTCCCAGCAACCTTACTGAGATTGCTTTCAGCTTTGCTATGAAACTCTGCAACAGCCACAGTGAGCTGATCTGGAGCACAGGGCTGAGAAGATGCTGCATTTACCTCTTGTGCTCCGTGACACTTGACAGCAACAATTTTGAAGTTACATAAATACGATGCATGATAGCAGCATGTAACCGTTTACAGTTTGGAAAGCAGGCTGTGATGTCATAACAATGACCGTTTTTTTCAAAAGTTTAATTTTGGACTTCTGGATGTATTAAGCAGATGCTTTGCTTTCATTTTTATATCTTGGTGCTCTGACTCCAAAACAACACTGATAATTTAAGGACTTGGCACGTTTCATGCCACCTCAGTCCCAGAAACTGAGAAATCATACCAACTCTTGGTTGCTGGTGAGAAGGTGAGCTAGGGCTAAGCCTGTTCCTGACTTACCGTGCCAAGAAGGTTAAAAAGACAGTACGAACAGTTGAATATGACCTAAGAAGTTTTACTTTGAGAGGAGAGATCACAGATGTGGTTCTGCACAGAACATTGTTTAAATGGCAGGATACAGATAAAAATCAAAAGATTAACAGCAAGTAAGTATTTTAGAAAACAAAGATGCGAGTAATAATATCCCTCCTACTTCCCAGCTTGTGTTGTTTTGTGAATGTTGCTCAGTTACTTCTAATGCATTCGTTGTTGGCACAGAAATATTTCACTGGACTGGGAGCAATTTGATCACAGATTCTCCACGATACTTCCTTCTCTCTCCTGTAAGAAGATGAACTGTCATGGTGCGTTTTGGCATAGTTTGGCATTCTTTCAAGGTAATTTTGGCCGGTAAGGTTCTCACACACATTTGCCCCTTTCACATGCACACGAGTCACTTAGGTCTCTGGCTTTATGTCACAAGACTGAGGTTTTGTATTGGGTTTGCGTGGCAGCGCTTTGGTAGCGGGGGGGCTACAGAGGTGGCTTCTGTCAGAAGCTGCTAGAAACTTTCCCTATGTCTGATAGAGCCAATGCCAGCCGACTCCAAGACGGATCTGCCACTGGCTAAGGCCGAGCTAATCAGCAACAGTGGTAGCGCCTCTGGGATAACATATTTAAGAAGGGGGGGGAAAACTGGGAAAGTGCAGCTGGAGAAGAGGGGAGTGAGAACACGTGAGAGAAACAACCCTGCAGACACCAAGGTCAGTGAAGAAGGAGGGGGAGGAGGTGCTCCAGGCGCCGGAGCAGAGGTTCCCCGGCAGCCCCTGGCGAAGACCATGGTGAGGCAGGCTGTGCCCTGCAGCCCATGGAGGTCCACGGTGGAGCAGATATCCACCTGCAGCCCGTGGAGGACCCCACGCTGGAGCAGGTGGATGCCTGAAGGAGGCTGTGATCCTGTGGGAAGCCCATGCTGGAGCAGGCTCCTGGCAGGACCTGTGGCCCCGTGGGGAGAGGAGCCCACGCTGGAGCAGGTTTGCTGGCAGGACTTGCGATCCCGCGGGGGACCCACGCTGGAGCAGTCTGTTCCTGAAGGACTGCACCCCGTGGAACGGACCCATGCTGGAGCAGTTTGTGAAGAACTGCAGCCCGTGGGAAGAACCCACGTTGGAGAAGTTTGTGGAGAATTGTCTCCCGTGGGAGGGACCCCACGCTGGAGCAGGGGAAGAGTGTGAGGAGGAAGGAGCGCCAGAAACAATGTGTGATGAACTGACCGCAACCCCCATTCCCCGTCCCCCTGCGCCGCTCGGGGGGAAGAGGTAGAAAAAAATCGGGAGTGAAGTTGAGCCCAGGAAGAAGGGAGGGGTGGGGGGAAGGTGTTGGGTTTTTTTTTAAGATTTGGTTTTACTTCTCATTATCCTACTCTGATTTTGAGTGGTGATAAATTAAACTAATTTCCCCAAGTCAAGTCTATTTTGCCCATGATGATAATTGGTGAGTGATCTCCCTATGTCCTTATCTCGAACTACGAGCCTTTTCCTCCTATTTTCTCTCTCCTGTCCAGCTGAGGAAGGGGAGTGAGTGAGCGGCTGTGTGGTCATTAGTCCGACTGGGCTTAAACCAAGACCGTTTTTCAGTCGGAAATTGTAAAGTAGTATTGCGTGGTGGTCTTTCACTCAGGCCTGTTGAAAGGGTATAAAGCACTATTACCGATATAAAAAAAAAAAAACCCAAACCAAACTTGAAGAGGAAGATGTGTTTAATAACTCCCCTTGTCCTGCAAGGTTTCCTGTTCGTTGTCCTTTAAGAATTAAAAGTCTAATGGAGAGTAGTAAAATTCTTGTTATGTAGTGTTTCCACATGACATTTAGACAACCTCTCAGCTTGTAAAAGGAGCAGGGGTTGTGTGCTTTGGATGCTTTGCAGCGCAGAGGTCCTGTGGCTTTACACCTTTGCCGGGCTTTAGGGGTTGTCTCTGCTTGAAAATCACAAACCTCTGTAGAGTGTCTGGGTCAATCCTGTCTGCCCGCTCCATCGCCCTTGTGAAGCGTTTGCTAGTCAAAGTCATGGCGCTGTACCAGCAAGTCCAACAGGTGGTTGCTGCTAATGTACATTGACCGTCTCTCTACTCTGGCCAGAAATGTTTCAGACATGAGTATTTCACAGCCGCTTTCCCAAGGTTTCCTACCTATAAACCTACTCTCCAAAAGCCCCTGACTCTTTCCTGCACACAGCCTTTGCTGGCAGCCCCTCCATTTAGTTTGTTCCCCATAGCTGGGATTAATTTGGCAACGAGTAACAGTGTTCTCACCTGGTGATTTACCTCTAAACTTAAAAAAGATACATGATTTCCTCAGTACATTACAGAATTTTTTTTTTTTTTTCAGTGTCTGGAACAACAGTCTCTAAGATCTTACTTGCTCAGAGGACAAGGCAAAGAATGTCATCACCTTGTGCTTTTCCCTAGTACCCTATTTGTCCTTTTACTAAAACACAGGAGGAGGAGTTGTCACACCACTTGCGGTGTTGCAAGGCATTTCCCTTGCTTTTGCAGAAAGGTAGGAAAAGATGACAAAATCTGAGATTAGCGGGGCACAGAGCAGTGTGAGAAATGTTTCACGTATGTTCAGTATGAGATGTGGCGTGGGGAACAAGGAGAGCCATTCCGAAGGGAAAAACTGCAGCACGTTGAGGGGAAAGGGCTAGGTCGTCAAGTGGCCAGAACACGTTCTTCTTCATGTGCTTTCCCTCTGAGTGGACAGCAAAGTCAGCATTAAAAACCCAAAAATCTTTGGCTCAGTTACAACTGAGGACTGCTCTATGCGCTGTCCTGTTTAGTAGGTAACCTTGGTAAAGAGTAAATGAGTAGTGGAAGGTGCACTATTCAAATTTTGTGGGGAATGAATGCCTTTGTATCAATCAAGCTCAGCTATGCAGGTTGTGCTCTCCCCTGACTATCAGAAAGGGAAGGGTTCAGAAAGAGGCAAAAACAACGTTCAAGACTGAACTTGCTAGTAGAAGGATAATATTCGATGTTCTTTTGTGTTAGCAGATTATTGTCAGTCTGCCTAATCCTTTTAATAGCAGCAGAGGCTGGATCTGTAGAACAGATTTAACCTCAGCCTGTGGCTTTCATGCAAGATGGAAGGGCTGGTTGCTTTTTATGAAAAAAGTTTGTTGTGAGATCTGGTCAAGGTGGAGGCCTTCCTAGCAGCATGTTGTGATCATTTGAGTTGAACTTAAAGTTCAAGTTGAGTTTCTGAAGATTTACTGTTTCCAGGGGACAGCTAGTCCAACCCTGTGATAAACATCACAACAGTGGGTTTCAACCGAACGCCTATTACTATGGAAAGGGTGATGCAAAGTTCAGTGCTTTCCAGGCTTGTACGGGGACTCCTGTGTGCCTGTAACTGTGCATTTAACGTATCTCTCGCACCTTCCTAATTCCTTTTCTCCACGTTGGCTGAATAATGAAGGCTTGTTCAACTATAGTGGTATGACCAGAGTGGTTCCTGAAAGCCTAATCCAAGAAAGAGTTTGAGCTCATAGGCCTGAAAACTGCAGTCTAGGACATGAGTTAGGTGCTGAAGTTCCATCTGCAACACCTGCGAGGAGGGAGTAATCCCAGGAGAACCCAGATGCAGAGCAATACACCGTGCATTGCTGAATCGTAGCTTGGGAAAGGCATCCTCAAAGCTAATGAATGCCTAACCGTAACACGCTTGTGTGATTCAGTGTAAAAAACATCATCTGCCATGAACAGCAACCAAGGTAGGAGGAGGAAACCAAGTATGTGGAATTTCTCTGGCTTGTCTGTGAGAATGTGGGAACCTGAAATGCTTGTTGAAATGGGAATGCAGGTCTGTCTCCTCTCCCTTTCCCTCCCAGCGTATCTGGAAGAGAAAGGGCTCTGCATCTGCCAGGTGGTGGGTGGACGGATATGGAATGCTGCTGGATACCTTCTTGGCTTTCTAGGGCAAAAGGGAAAGGTCTGTGATATCCCACCTGCTGCAGAAAAGTTTACCTGAATCTACTCTGCAAGGCTGCAGAGCGAGCGAACCTTAGAGATGCAACACCAGACCTGATGCTCATCTGCATGGAACTAGACAGTGTCCCGTGAGCACTGGATAAAGAAGAGCTAGCATTTAGTCATTGTTATTTAACCTTCATCTCAGTTTACAAATTTCAAAATGACTGCTTTTTAGATTAACAGAAAGTTAACCTAAACTATTGAATTTGTTACAGTAAACATTAAAAATGGGGAGCGTGCTCTCTTGCAAAACATGTGGGAGCAGTAAGCTTGCTTGACTATGCAGTGTTAGCTCTGGACAGTAGAGTGCACTGCTCATACAGCAGAGAGGAAGACATCTCCCAGGCTGCTGCTGAAGGGGGTCTTGGGATCCCAGTACCCTCAGATTCCTTTTTACAAAACGTAGTCCTTCAGTAGATACAGCTTTAAGACTACATTTATTCAGCAATCATCACAGGCATGACTCCAGCTTTTGGGAAGCGTGCCACGTATATGCACTGATCAGGGTGCGTAACCAGCCAGCCTGTGAAGACAGAGGCCGTGCGAGCTGTGCAAACCCACTGGAGACTGCACACGTGTGCGCTATTAGCCTGCACCGGCATCAGTGCAACTGACCCCTCCTCACTGCTGCTGAACACCCACTCATGCTGCAGGCACACCTTCAGTTACGGCGCAGGCACGTCCTGAGAGTGGTTACAGGTGGTCATGTGTCTGATTTGTCCTTCATCTCTAGAAAATACTTAAAAAAAATGTTTTCTGAGGGCACAGAAAACAAAATACCAGGTAAGTTGTTCTTTTTACTCATGTCAGAGCAACAGTCTTCTCCCATTTTGTAGAGTTAGCCTTTTCCATACAGGGGCGGGTGAGAGAAGAGTGAGGAACTAACAGGTTTCCAAGATGCTCAGTTCAATGCAATGTTATAAACAAAAATCTGCATTAATGGGAAAAAAAAGTATGCCGTTGTGTTGCATGTGGAAGAGACGCTAAGTAGCAGATTGCTTGGCTCTTTGAAGCCAATGTTGGTATACCAGATGGTTGCTGTTGCACATTAGCAAGGAGATGTTCTGCACTTACATTATTTTGTATGTATTTTATTTGACTTTTCAGATTTGCACTTTACATTCATGTGGGAGGATTGGCAGTCGCTTTATGAAATACTACAAGGAGCAGCCATAATCAGGGCTAGGATAATTTAGTGATCTGCAAGTCCATATTCCAACAGCTGGAAGAAACAAGAAGTGTTATTTTGCAGCCTTGGGTTATTTTCTGGTAAGTTTTCTTTTGTAGCTACTTCAGAGAGGCAACAGGTTACAACATTTACTAATCCTGTTAGCAAACTCTAGCACTTTCCACTGTTGTGGTGCTGTCCTGAGTCCCACCGTCTGGTCTTTTCACTTCAGGCAAGATAGTTCTGGTGGTCATTGAAAGAGAGAGCTCCTGTGTCTAGTTGCACCGTTCAGAAAGCAGCCAGCACAGCAGAGTCTTCAGGTGCTGTTGGAGACACACACGGAGTGAAGTGAGGAGTGAGGCTGGAGCACACAGATGAATAGCTCTGGTTCTCTAAGGGCAGACGAAGCTATAGGGTAAACCCTAACAGTTTGGAGGATTTGGACCCCTCAAAAGCATTTGGAATATGGCAGTGATTTGTGCCTTAGTGTTTGTTTCTAAAAATTTGGATCTATTTTCTTTCAGACTGGGGCAGTCCAGTTGAAAACCTGTTGAAATATTATCTGGTTCCAAAACTGCCTGCTACAGCCCAACTCCAACCTGCCCTGCTCTACTGCTGGCATTTTCTCCAGAGCTATGCCACCTGTGTTTGGCTTGGCAGGTAGCTCTCCTTCTTCCCTCTCTTCCAGGCTCAAGCTTAAACGAGGAGACTGCAAAGCCTGCCTGTTCCCTAGTTCTTGTCCCAGAACTTGTAGTTTTACGGTCTTGAAGGACAGGCTATGCATTGCTTGTGCCACAAAGCATGGTGACCTCTCTAGGTAAGTACGCAGGGCTTGGTGTTCTTACCAAATTCAGTTTACACGCGTCATCTTAGATCTGGATCAACAATCCAGACTGGTCCAGCAAGTACGTAGCCCTGGAGACTGGCTGAACAGTGACCTGGAAAGGCTGAGAATGATACACAGTGTATTTGTGTAGTTTTTAAAGAATACGTACATGCTACATGTTAAGTGCTAATGTATTAAAATATGAACTAAAGGTAATGTTACACAGTCCATGTTCAAGGCATTTTAGATGCCAAAACCAGAGGTCCTAAATCCCTTAAAAACATCGAGTCAGGAGTGCTTTGCAATTGCTCCCGAACACCTACCCTTCCTCTCCCTGCTTGAGCTGCACTGTCCTCTGCAGGGACTGCCAGGTAGTATGTTGGTAGGAGAGCGCGCTGCCACCAAACAGTGCACATACACCTGAGAAGAAAAAGTACCACCTGGTCCATACCAAATCCCACTTTGCAGAGCATCGTTTTGTCCGTTGTCCACCTTCTGCAGAAGTTACAGCTGATTAGACTTAGGCTTGTCTGAACACTTGCATGTGGCACCTTCTAGCTGAACCTGCCTTGAATTTCAAATCTGGTGTCAAAGAAGCCCTCAGGCAGTTTGGTAATTGAGAGGCTGAGACAGGAGACGTTAAAACCTCACAAGTTGCAGTAAGGCTATGTATCAAAGGTAGACAGAAACTCAATCTACTGCTAGAGGCAGCTGCGCATTTAGGAAGCAGCACAAGCCAGAATTGCATCATGTTCATTTCTAGCAAATTCATGAGTTGAACTGCTTATGAAAGGCCAAGCCAAAAAATTATGTGGTCACTTAAGCTGCCCAGGCAGGGGTACTGCCATGGCTCGTATCAGTACGTGTTCTAGAGTCCACTCAGCTGGGTGCACTAGGAGCAAAGCACCCTCAGGTGACTGTCCTGGGGTTTTCTTTGCTCTTCTTAGACCTGTTAGAGGAGGACAGGACCTCAGAAGTGTAAGACCAAACCCACACGCCTCTGCTTCCCTGCCCATTGGGCTGGCATCTGAGGAGATGGTTGACTGCCTGGGACAGCTGGGAGACAACAGAGCTGAACTTCATGTGGATATTACGGCATGTAAGTTGACTTTTCTGTTCTAGACATTTTGAGCTGAAGTGCTATGAATCTGGTCCTACAAAAAGCCAGAATCACCATATAAAAATCATATTTACATACCAAACTCTTTTGTTTACTCCAGCCACTCCAATCTCAAGTCACTGAAACTATGTTGCAGAGCAGATTTGAGAAGAGAACTAAATTAAAGCTGCACACCAGTCAGGCTACATGGGTTGAATGCTGCCTAGGTCTTAAGTCTGTGAGGTGTTTAAATCGGCTATTTTTAAATGGTCTTAAGAAGTTCAGAGGTTAGGGTCCATGAGCGGGACGTGAGCCTTTCACTTAATCTTACCTGTTCCAGTCGATGTGCCAGGGTCCTCACTGCTAGCCTTTTAAAATGAGAAGGGTGTCTCACCCTGGGGCTAACAGCTACTGGGCAGAACTCTGCAGCATACTCATTGCCATTAATCTCACACCTATTTGAGAGAACAGAGCAACAGATCTAGAAGAAACTAGGGCTTTGCTGATGAGCACGTTGGTTGT
Organism: Gavia stellata; assembly: GCF_030936135.1. Classification (NCBI taxonomy): domain Eukaryota; kingdom Metazoa; phylum Chordata; class Aves; order Gaviiformes; family Gaviidae; genus Gavia; species Gavia stellata. The sequence continues at coordinate 102,107,059 of NC_082595.1, read as the reverse complement.
TCAATAATTACTTGCCCATCCACAGTGATGTTCCATCTTGGGGTGCTGTTGAAGTCTAGAGACCGGGTTACCCAGCAGTTCTCCAGGTATAACTCGGCATTGGGGCTCTCATCTTTCAGCTCCACCTCGAGAAACACGGGCTCCACAGGCCGCTTGATTATTGCCATGTCGGGCTCGTAGAATTCCACGAAAGATTCATCTTGATAAAATGTCAGGGGATTTTGTTGTTGTTTAATTTTATTTAAATTAAAACATGTTTGGAGATTTTCTGATTTTCTTAGGAGGAGTCTTACCTTTGGACACTCTTGAAACTACATTCAAGGCTTGTCTTATTCTTCTGTATACTGCAGAAAAGGAAATGTTGGTAAGGTTCTTTAGTAGGAAGTAGAGAATGTCTTAAAAAGGGAACTTACAACTGAAAGAGTCACAGAAGTTTAAAAATGGAGGGAGAGAATTGCCTACCTGCAATATTTGATCTTGGTACCATCGTACCGGAGCCAAAGGGAGGTGACATGGATGGTTCACTAGCGAAGGCACCTAGCACTAGGGTCTCTTTTGCTCGATAGTAGCACAAGACTGTTAGTCTATAACAGGAGAAAGGGTAATTTTTGTGTTCACTTTCGACTTTCCAGCAGCTGTACTGAAGTGAGCAGTGTGTGAGCAGTAGCTCCTACCTGTAGTCTGGGTCTCTTGTGATTGTCGGTGTGCCCTGTCCTGGAAGAATCTCTTTCTCATAGGAGATTTCATTTTCATAAATAATGTGATCACCTTCAAACTGTGCGTATGGGAAGCTCATTAAAAATTGAATCTTCTCAGGAGCTGGGACAGGGGAACAAAAGAGAAAATGCAGGAGAGACAGAGACCTCCAGCAGATGTATCTGCTCTGGCCATAGACTTACCCTTACTGAAGTACCACAGGTGGTGACATGGAACTTGAAGAAGGCATGTCCTTCATTATACTCTCTAGGCTTGCAAGAGCTATCCCTTAGTTTGGTTTTACTCATATCAATGGCAGGAACTGTCTTCATTTGGGCAGATATCATTATGGTACCATCTGGGTGGCATACTGAGAAAATCAGATAATTGGTTATAAAGTGAAGGAAAGAATAGCAGATGTTTTTATGGATTGATCAGTTGTATAACTTACTTATAAATGCTGAAGAATTAAAACTGCAGCTAACGGAGAACATCTGTAAGGTCTCCATAGTTCTCACTTTCCTTAGGGCAACATCAAACCTTGCTTTAATTTTCTGAAAGGACACTTCCTGTGAAGGACGTGATGGAAGAGGTCTCCTGTTAAGGCGCGTGATCCATATATATGTTCTGCTCTTTAACTTGTACCACTTGAATACTAACAAGTCACAAGAGTTAAGTCAGTGTGAAGACTTGAGCCTGATGCAACATTGGGGCAGAAGTTTTCTTGTATGGATTAATTGGTCACTGCCACAGAGATAAATTTTGGCTGATTATTGTAGAATAGTTAAGATGTTTCTTACAGTATCAATTTTCCCCTGCCATGTCTTAACTTTTTCTACAAAATGTTCCTTTAAAAGAGCTTCTTTCATAAAAGCTTTATTGAAATATTGTTTCTGGCTCAGTGCAGATGGGACATTTTGCCTCATCTTGCTAAAAATACGGAGGAGTTTGTTTTTGAAGGCTTGGTGCATATCTTTTAGAGACAACTTAGCACTGCAGATTACATAATACATGGCATTACCAGAAGGGTCCATGTCCGATACCTCTTGTCCTACTTGCACTGGCTTACAGTCCTTCCCTCTGGAGGTTTTCCAATACGTGTAATGCTACAGCACTACAAACTGACTGTAGGACTGTGGCTAAATGAGCAAACAGTCCTACGTGCTTTGAAGAAGGCATTGCTGTACAGTTCATGTACCTCATAGACAACTCCCACAGCAAATAGAGGTATTTGCAAGATCAGGTGTGTAGAATTGGTAGCTGCAAGATACCCATTGGTAAGTGCAACGTGCCGGTTCAGGAGCTTGTTACCAAGATACAGGTTCCAATATTGGTGCAAGCCAAAAGTGGGGATAGCTAGATACAGGTTTTCTTCATCACAGTAACCAACTGCATCTGGTAGTTCTGCGGGAAGAAGGTGGGTTGAAGAGTTAGCAAAGAAGGAAAGTTTGAGCAATGATGTTTGGCCCAGGCAGGGATTCCTATCACGGGTAAATTTTGCACTGGCACTGCAGCAGTGCTGTTACATGCATACTGGTATCATCTGCGGGCCTTTGGCTGCGTTGTGGATGTGGATCGATGGGATCAGGAATTCTCATGCTTTAGCGGTGGCCTGCCAGCTTGCTTCCAGGACTACTCCCTGTTTCAGTAAGGGAAGTTGAGCTATGTATATGAATATATTCTTTTGGTCAGCCTTCTTTGGGTTGAACCCAGAGCTATTTCAAAGATAAAATAGGACAGTGAGAAGACTCTGTCACCTTCGTGGCATCCAAAATTTAAAAAGTTTGAGAAAACATCAGTCAGACCTCCTGGCTGTTTCAGTAACCTGCTAAGTACAGCTCTTAGTGGATGATTGTCTCCTTACAGAAATGCTGTCTTCGGAGTTCACAGCAATTTATTTGAGTCAGTTGAATTCTGCCCTGGATGCAGAGGCAGAATTGCATTTGAGGACAAACTGAAACTCATAGCAATGTCTGAAAGTTTTGCCAGTAGATGTATGTTCAAGTTATGAGGCATCTTGTTCACTAGGTTTGCAAGCCAACTTCTTCTACACACTAGTTTTTATTGCTCTCAGTGTCTCGAGGGCAGACTGTCTTGCCAGTATGCAGAAGAGCTGCCATCAGAAAAGCAGCAAGTTGGCTATGTTACCAATAATGAGCTATTGAAGGGTGGGGTTTTCCCAAAAGCTCTTATCCTCGGTCTAATGCTGTTCTCACTGAATTAAATGAAAACCTGAGCCATGCTGTTGAGCCAAACCAGTTAATATCAGGGGAAAGCTTACCGATATCAGCAATCACACACTCCACCTCTGCCGAATGATAATAGAGTGTCATCTCCGGACCCACGCTTATAGTGTAGTTAACAAGGAGGGTATATTTTGTTTCATTTCTATTCACATACTGAAAGAAAGAGAGGTGTAAGGCTGCAGTAGCAATGGCTTCCAGCACAGACAGGCATATATGTCCTGAGCAGCACTAAATAATTATTCCATCACCCTCCTCTCCCCTGCAAATAGCTCAGTCTCCAAAAACATTGCTTCAGTTGGCCTAAAACTATTCAGAAATCTGGACTGGATTCAACAGCTCTTTCAGCCAAACATAAATGTGGAGAATGTAGTGCCTGTTCAGAAAATGGAGGCAGAAGTGAACACAGTGGTGTTTCCTTTGTAGCCCACTGGTGAAAGAGCTCGTAGAAGGAGATCTGGGTCCAAATCCTTATTCTTCTTTATTCAGAGTGTGGGCTAAACCCAGGAGATTAAGTAATCGGTAAAACAGAAGGTGTGAGGAGATGCTTTGAGAGATCCCTCTCAATGTCCTCATTTACTTCATTAAAAGTGCTCCCAAAGCAAAACCTGCTGTTCAACCTGAAAGAAATACTTCTGAAAATTTTTGGCGTGCTTTGATCCTTAATGCAATTTAACTGTGGTTTGACTGCAGCCTGAAAACTATTTGTGCATCCTGGTCCTGTGTGTTCACAACGTTGTTCCTTGTAAGAGAAAATAGCGTTGCACCTCTGCATGATTTGGTTGAAACAGTGGTAGAGCATTTGCAGTTATGCATCCTCCCACTGAAATGAGAGGTTGAATTCCCTCTGTGAGTTTATACTTTTTACAAATATTTAGATTACAAATGGTCTGAAGCTTAACAAAATTACATGTAGAATGATCCTGCCTGTACATGCTCGCACGGTGCGTGGCCTGTGCCAGCGGTCAAATGACTCTGTATAAACGGTAGGTTCAGGAATTACGGGATGTTGGTAACTGGTGTTTGCAGGATTGCAATAACTGATTTGTTTTTCCAAGGCACTCCTGTTTCAAGGGACAGCATTTAATAGAGATTTGACAAACCTCTTCCTGCTGGGCGTGTGTTCAGACATCAGCCATGCTGACAGATACTAAAGGAAGTCATAATTCATACCATCTATTCACACTTGATGCTGCATGTCTCCCAGAGACCTAGGGAGAGCAAGGTGGGAACATACAAGCCTCTAATCTTAATTCAGATGAGCTCAGACTCATTGACACCTTTATGATCAAGGAACAGTTGTTGGTTAATAAAAGCCAGACTGTGTTCTGAAAAGGAGCTGCTCTACCTCCTCCTCTCAGCTGCTGAAGTGACCTGCTGTATCTTACCTCTTTTAGAACATATGGATCATCAAAAGAGACTTCCAGGATAAATCCTTTTGTTCTGTTAGAAAAGGGAGTTTCATAAATCTTAAACCCATGGTGCTGTGCTTCCCTCAGGGTAAATGGCACATTTCCTATTGCGATTGCCACCAGAGAGACATCAGGAAGAAAGTGTCCAAATGCAACATTAAATAGCCTTTCCTCTGGCAGAGTATCTGTAGGGAGACAACATCAAATTACTGCTGATCTGGATCAAGTAACGGAGACCGTTCGGGTGGCCTCCTGTTCAAGTTCCAGGAAACTTAGCCAAGAGCCATCTCTTTAATGGCTCTGATTAATGAGTGTTTGTGTTCTAGTCAGATCTGAAATACTCTTGAGTACATGAGAATTGCTTCAAGCTGCAGGAGATTAACAACAAATACATGCAACTTTATAGACAGTGGGTTCAGTAAATTTCTAGAGGTGCACTAAGATGTGCAATGACTTTGTGTAAAGAAATCTAGAATCTAGTTCAGCCACATAAAATATAGAAAAACTCTCATAACATATGCTAAGAGGGTCCTTTTTCTTATCCAGACAGTTGCAAAGCTCTTTAGTGTCATAATGCATTGGAAGATATAATTAAAAAACATTACTGCACCACTGGATGGCACAATGATTTCAGTATGCTCCCAAGATAACAAATGCAGGCAGTTTGGGGGAGAAAATGCCATCAACAAACACCATCCTCAGACAGTTGTTCTCCCCAGTGTGATAAGTGCACAACACAACATCTTTATTCTAGGTTCACAGTGCTCACTGGAAAAATCTGGATGTTAGTGTGAAAGAAATGTTTATGTTCTTATGGGCAACTTCTAATTTTCATTTTGTCCCACAATGATGGGTGATAAATGGTACATCCATTAAGGCTACAGGTTTGGGTTTTTTTATAAGATCTTGAACCTTGACTTTGGCTAGCAAATTGGAAGTGGGAGCTGAAAACATTCTGGTGAATGTAGGTGTGTGGTAGAGGTCAAATGGAGCAACACATAACACAGCAAAAGCAAGAGATGATTGGTAAAAGGCAACGAGAGGAATGACTTACTGTTGATAACAGTTGGTATTTGTGGCATGAAAGGTGTAGTGATGGATTTGATGACGGTATACTTTGTGGTTTGCCAATCTGCATCTGTCCACGTGTGCTCCAAAAACAAGTCAATACTGTAAGTGACTCCATATACACCACCAGATATGGAGCTCTAGGAGGTAAAATTTGTGATTAAGTCTTAATTCTCAATAGCTCAATAGAGGAATGACTCAATATGGTTAAAATTCTTACACTAGAAAGAGAAAATGGTATTCTAGTACAGTTTGGGATGGATTTTGCTAGGGGAGCTTGTTTGTTTGTTTGCTTGGCCCATTTGTCTGGTCCATGTTTGGCTCAGACACTGCAGAGATTCTCAATAAGGAAGTATCAGGTTTGGGGGGGTGTCCTCATTAAGTTTAGTAACTAACCATATTTGCATTTATTTTTTTACAATCCCTGGATTACCAGTCATGTCTCTCATTCTGTCCCAGTTCACTCCGAAAGTTTGTCAGTGCTTCCAACAGTTCTTGAGACCAAGGCTGTCTAGTATTACAATGCACACAGTGATGTGTCCACTGGTACACAAAAAAGTGAAATTCTGAAGGGGATAAGTCTAAATCACACCAATGTCATCTTCGCAAATGGTAAAGAGCCTTGTGAGAATATTGCCAGCTTCTTTATAAGTGTTCAAGGTCAGGATGGACAGAGTTTTGAGCAATCTGATCTACTGAAAGATGTTCCTGCCCATGGCAAGGGGTTGGACTAGATGACCTTTCTATTCTGTTCTACTGAACATTTCTTTCAACACTGCCTCTGTACCTGTAAATTATAGATTAACAAGGAATATACTATATCCAAAGCAGGTGGCTGCACCCAAACCACATGCTGGGAACCTGTGCCATGCTAACTCATGCTGCCTGCATGGAAATTGTCTGGGAAATTACTCCTTGATCCAGGCCAGAAGATTACCAGGACTAGCTTCATAATGACACAGACAATTGAACGCCAGTGCCCAGGAATCTCTTCACTCTTAATTTATTAGTATACCTTATAGATTATTAACAAAAGACAGTCTCTTGCTTCTATTATGTTTTGTAATCATAGATACTTAGTTTCTAAGTAAGTGCTTTCAAAACACAGAGAAGCACCATCTAGGTCTTCAAATATTTCTTGTATCTAAGAATTTTAAGCAGCAATCAATCACTTTTTGGAATGATCATGATTTAGAAACATCTTCCATGGTGTAGGCCCTCAAATGTGTTAGTGTGTGACAGGTTCATACTAACCTTTAGCTTGCCTCCTTCTGCTCCAATAGGGATAGTTATTCTGATGTGTGTCTCATTGTGCTCCAGTAAGTAGTTCTTCTCCTCCGGGTTTACTATGACTCGATCATCGATTCCCATTAAAATGTTTTTAGACAGAAAGGTGGATTCTTGAACCACTAATGTGGGGATAACACTTGGCACAGTCCATGTTAGTGTAGTATCAGTGAAACTGATGCCATCTGTTGAGTTGACAGACAGTCCCAGAAGACACAGGAGTTACCAGTCAGTCTTCTCTCTGCAATGGCTGTCTTTCCCTGACTCCTTTTCACTAGGGTACCTTTACAGCTTTCACTAATGAAACACCTTGTAGGATATTAGCCAACTGATGGCTATTTTGTCACAGAAACCCTGGCACTCAAAGTAGACTTGAATCACCAGTTTCAGGTGAGCAATTAATTTATTCAGAAGAACTGACAGTCATGCTCCCAGCTACCTCTCTGTTGTCCTTCTGGTCCCAGGAGTTTTGCCTTTCTGACAAAAGGAATGGGGCACAGAGCCACCTGTTTGGACCTTCTCCTTGGAATATTGGCTTCAAGATCACGACAACGTAAAACCTCCTGCTTCCTCATCAATTGTTCACGTTAATACTGTTCTGTGGGAGACAGAAGGTGCAGCCACCACTCTTCTGCAAAAAGCCAGGCTAACTCTGTCTCTCCAGAGAAAGGACTAGGTGAGTCCCAAGGATGCTGAGCTGCATTCCCTGCGTGGAGTTGTATGAGAGGGGAGAGCCAAGGCTGCAGGACTAGTTCGGGGCAGGCTCCCTGACCCTTCTGCAGCAGTTTTACTTGTCTCCAGTTCCCTGCATCTAACGTGAGGGTTTGAAAAACCAGAGGCAAGGCACGATACTGCACTGGGAACACAAGTAATGTAGTGTCACTGCAGGGAACATGTTTGTATGGGACCAAAGCCATGGACTCTTAGCTCATGTTGCTCTGAGGGCAGCTTGTAAACCTCTTGTCTTACAGAGTAGGTCACAGGGAAATGGGGAGACTGTTTTCTACTAGCTCCTTAGGTGGTTATTTTTGGAGAACAAAAATGAAATCCTTACCAACAGGACAGGAGACAGTGGTGTCAATCAGCAAAAGCAGCCACCGCTGCCTGTACATGGAAGTGGAAGTGACCATGTTCATATTTACACCACCGACCTGTTGGGATGCAGGCGGAAGAAGAGAACTGATATTCTAGAGAAGCAGTGGCAACAGCACAGTTTTGTGTCCGACTGAGAGCAACAACTCACCACGCTGACGTCAGACTCATTGCTGTGATAGGGCGCACGGAGGTACACTCGGGACAGCGTGTTATTGAAGCTGTAGCCCAGTTTTGCTGCATCGCTTACCGTTATTCTCTTTCTCCCTGATGGAGAAACAAACATCAGTTGCCATAGCTGGTATGCAACATTGTGAGTCTGCAAGACAGAGATGAGCTGCATCAGATCTAAGTCTACCGAAGTCTCTTGAAAAACTATGATACTGTAGCACCTATTTTCCTGTTAGAAGCTGGAGTAACTGGAGTGACACTGGACACTACTAGTTCACCCCAGGCAAGAAATACTCTTGATATATATAAAGATAAGGAATTCTGTAGCTTTTTAAGGCATCTTTAGAGATAGTCTTATAGCAGCCCTGGAAGAAGCTTAGGCTGGTGGCCTTGAACAAATCCCCTTGGACAAAATGCCTGTGCTGTTAATAAAATAATTTCCTTCATGTCTGTCGATTGCTGGAGCCGTCCAGAGGCCCAATGACAGACTACTTTTTATAGTATGTAGCCGTACTGTGTCAAAGATAAGAAGAGAGGAACGTCTGTACTGGTCTACAATAGTCTCCTGAAATGATAACCATATGGGAGCATAGTCAAAAGGAAAAATGGGCATAAGGAGCAAGTAAGACATGAGAAAAATAGGACAAGCGTATATATTTCCCCCTAATACTTTCCAGCCTCAAATAATTTTCAGCTCAGGGATTCCTGAGCTATCTGTAGCTTCTTTGTATTTTGTATGTCTTATTGAATTTCTCTTCAGTCAACTTTTCCAGACTCTCCTTGAGATCAAGCAAGCTTTTAGCAGCCACAACATCTTTTGGCAAGGAGTTTGACAGATTCACTACCCATTGTGTGAAGAACCACCTACCTTTGTTTGTCTTGAACTCAGTTTCCGCTAATGTAACAAGCATATGGCCCTGTTCTCCCATCTAAATGTCTTTTTGCAGTCTAGAGCTCTAAGAAAACTTGCGAGGTTTTTCAGTACTTGATGGCATCTTTGCCATCTCCCTTTTTTTGACAGAGATGGAGCTATGCCCCAAGAATGACTCATGAGACTAGTGAGAAGACTCAGGCTAGGAACTGTTAGGAAAGACTCCCCTTCATACCTCTGGCAGAGCTGACATCCACGCTACAGTGTAGTCATTTGAAATTGCAGGGACATCGGTCTTCACCGACACCTGGGGACACAGAGGAGATTCTTTGGGAACAAACAAATCTTCAGCATGGGAAGGAAGAGGCTTGGGAAGCAGAGGTTTTCAGATTTCTTCTCCAGTGTCTGTCGGGATTTAGCAATTTACATTCACCGGAGGTAATTAAAGTGTTTCCAAAGAGGTTCTTGATGGTGGTAATTTCTATGGCCTTAAAATGAAAGTTCAAGCCATGGCATTTATGGTGATGCACGTACAGCAGAGGGAATACTTTGTGTATAACCAGGTAAATCAAAAGTCCTATTTCACATCTGGTAAGCTGTAAACTAGATCCTACTCTGGAGACTTTCAGGGGCATCTGGGTCTCTCCACCGGAGGTATAGGGAAGCAGGCTATTGGCTTTAGCAGGACTGGTTCCCTCTTCCCATGCAGGCTGAACACCTGAAAATGCAGGATCCCCAGTGCCTAAGGTAGATGCTATGGTGTAAATCTTGCCAGCATGTGCTGCAGAGCGAGGCAAGTTCTGGACACTGAGTTGGGAGTCAGTGTTTGCCTCAGACATTTGTACCATGGTTTAAGTGTGTTCCAACAGCCAGATGTGACTGCACAGCCTCAAGTCCTAACAGGAGAAATACGCTTTCTTCGTCCTGCCTATAGTAGGTGTGTACAAAAGGCAGTGAAGTTTGTTTTGTTCAGTGCCTTATTTCTACATTGGTGTGTAGACGCTGGTAGCAGGCTGGACAGCCATATCGTACCACCCAGCGGGAGACAGGACGTTCTATCTCACAATGATGTCCTGCGAGTTGTGTGGCACAGCAGGGGTGTAGCTCTGCAAACTCTAGATTTTATTTCAGATATAAGGATGACATTCTCACAGGTGCTGCAGCACTTTATAACATAAAGGTACTGTCGTGAGCTAAACGGGTTGGCCTGCCAGGCTGCCGATTTGCTTGCAGTGTCTTGACTTACGTCGTCTGTACCGTTAACTGAATTTCACTGCATTCAGAATACCTATGACATGTAAATGTGTTACTAATAAGCATCTACAGTTACATCCTCTGTTGAATATCAGCATGTCGCTGTTATGCCTGATACATAGTGTAAAATCAACTTCTGACAGGAATTTGTGGAGGTTGTTGTGCCTGGCAGGGAGCTTGGATGTAGCTTTGCCTTCAGTGGAAAGGCTTTTACCTCCATGTAGTTTTCTTCACAGACAATTTCTCTTGAAGACCAGGAGGAGTAGGAGCAGTACATAGGGTAGGTGTAGGTCACGGCTGCCCTCATGCTTGAAAATGAGGAGACCTTGATCTTCACAGTCAGCGAAAACAGCTCATCTGCCTGGGAAGAAAGACAGGCAATTCAGCAGATCGTGCGGAAGGTCCCGAGAGCGGCTGCATGGGTTCATCCAGCCCAATGTCCTGTTTTCTGAGAGTGTTTTATAATGATGAGAACAGGTTGAGAGCTGTAGTGACAGTTCCTCCAACATACCACCCTGTTTTAAGTGGGTGCTGTGCTGCTGTGCAGGGGCTTTCTGAGCCAGAGATATTGCCTTAGTACTTAACAGCCTTTGCCTCATATCACATGTCAGCGCTATTCTTGCCGCAGTATTAAGGAGCAGCTAGTCGGGGGAAGATCTGACCTGCCTCACCGTGTGGTTCATGTTCCTCCCATTCATGACTGCTATGTGCCTCCTCATGGAGAGAAAGGACCGGAGCTTTTAGTTCGATGTAGGTAGTTCAGATCTATCTTACAAATGCTCTTTACTGTCTATCTTGACTAGCTTCAGTAAGAGCTCCTTTTGGTCCTTCAGCTCTCCAGGAGCTACACATGAAGCCATGGACTATGCTTCTATCTGACACGGATGTGTTTTTTTCTGCAGAATAAGGCAAAACCTTTCCAGAGAAATTTTGAGTCTGGAAATCCTGGTTGTTGCACAGCACACTGTACACCCCCTGTTCTTGTTAGCATAACTTTTGCCCATAAAGTTTTACCTTATTTTTTCTGTGGGGCTTCCAGGATTAACCAGACTAAACATGGACGAGCAATGAAGTTTCTACTCTGATATGTTCTGTTTCTAGGTACATTTCATCTCAACTAACATTTACAAATTAGAATTCCAGGCTACGCTTTTACAGATATTTTGGGAAGGGGTGAATCACCTTCCGGAGATGCCTCTTTCTCTCCATTAACTATTGTGGAAGCGTAAACAACTAGTTTAGACTAGACATTATCTTTTAGATGGCTAAAGTTACGTGAGACAAATCTGGGTCTAATAGATGTGTGTGATCTACGTTCCTAGGCATGTGTTAACAGGCACATTACCACACAAATTAAGCCAGGAAATGATCTGCCAGAATCACACTGCAAATGTTGCTTTTTCAAGCAGATGCCTACTTCTTTCCAGAGAGGCTTTCAAGAAACTCTCTGGCAAATCAGCAGCTACAAGGATATGCTTGAGAACTGGCGGCTAGTCAGCAGCATTAGGCTAAGTGTCATTTCGTGGAGAGAGGAAATCCCATGTCAGTCACACTGAACAAACCTCGTACTGGAGAGCCATTGCCTATTCATTTCTACACACCACCAACGCTAACTCCTTGAGTTCACTATTTCTTGAGTTCTCGAAACATGCCATTAGAATGCCATATAACATCTCAATCTTGTCTTTTTGGAGAGGATGTACTGTCTGAGTTGTTTTCAAGTCCGTCTCCGGGTCTTACCTCGTTGACCACATGACAGCCAAGCACCGATGCGCGGAAGATGGGGTTGCCCCACACGTCTTCTGACAGGACGTAGCCACAGCGAGATGCTAGTTTCTCATCCAGCAGAACAGGACCAGCATAAGGATCTGCAGAAAAAGGGAACGACATGTGGGATGGGAAGCTCAGGCAAGTCACGGGGAAGAGTGGTGCTGAGGCCCCCTCACGCAGCTCTCCTCTGAAAAGAGGTCCAGCTGGGCTGGGTGTTCTCCAGCGATGCGTGCTGTTAAGGAGCTGGCGAGGCCGTGCTGCTGTGTCTTAGAGTGCATGGGACAGTCTGGCGTGTCTGCAGCTCACCCACATTATGTTCACATTAATGCCTGTTTCTTTGTATCCAGAAGCTTGTGCCACAGCCACCTTGGAGTACTATTATGGAGAGTTTCTCTGAGGCATCACATACATTTCTCCCTCCCCGATTTTACTCTCTAGAAAAGAGTTATGGGCTATTAAGCCCACCTATTTCTAAAAATCCTCAAGTTGTGATAATCTGCTGCTCACTCTGGCCAAAGGATGCAGTCACGGACCTTTTTTGGATGGGCACTTCTACAAGTTGGTCAGGTTTCTGCTCATCTCTGCTTGGCAAGGCACTGTATGCTGTTAAACCTATGGGGAAGCCAAATAAAAGGCACGATGGGAGCTGGCTGCACTCAGTTCTTGATGCTGGTAAACTTAATAACATCATATTTTGTTAATTATCTGCCCTCTGATTAAGGAACTATTTTAGTCTTGGGTTAGACACAAGAATCTGTACAAATAGATAGGGTTTAACCAGCTGCCATTGTAATTTCTAGATTTGTCTGTCATCTTTATATATCAAACAGTACTAATAACTGCTGTTTCAGTAGATGTATTCTTGCAGCCAGGATAGACTAAGGAGATAAGTGAGAAGAATTTTGGAAGAAGAGGGAATAGCTTTTATGAGACCAACTGATAGAGCTGGAAGAAACAAACAACCTTTTTGTGCCTGAAGGCTGGTCTGTTTTTTCCAGCGGTATCAGTTGTTCTCATAAATGCTATCACTTCTCCCCACACCCTTGCTGTACTTGACTTTTTCAGTTCTGCCTCCAAATCGATTGAAAAAACCCAAAACCCAGAAAAAAGTGGACTGATCTCAACAGAAAGAAATCTGGTTTGGGGTGAAATCACATACTTTTTTCAACCTAATGTGAACATTTTCTGGTTTTCATTTTGGTTAAGTAGATTTTTGTTTTCCTCAGCAAAATGGAAACCCTTTGTTTAATCTGAAATCGGGTATTTAACTGCCATTGTGGTGTTAAATAAAAAGGAAATAAAAAAAAAATCCTTTAATTGCTGCAGCACTCACTCAGCACTCATTGAAAGTGCATTTTCTGGGTATTACCTAGCCTACCCTGCTGTTGTCATTTGTGCTGTCCAGGACATATCCAAGCTGCAATGTTGCCTTTGTTTTCCTTGCTAGACATGCGTAAGGGCTCAGCAGAGGAAAGAATGAAAGCCAAATGTCAGTCCTTCCTCCTCAGACCATCCTTTCTCTTTTGCCCAGCATGTTAGTTGTAAGGGGAGAAGGGGACTGTGGCTGTAGCTACAAGCTTTACTCATCTGTAGGTTTATTGGTCAAATTGGGGTGCGAGAGGCCAGGTCTAGGTGGCAAGGATGTTCTGCAAATTCTTTGGGGTCAGTTACTAATTATTGCATAGATGGCAGCAGCATCCAGATCACAGACACTGTGATCACTTCGGTGATTCCCCAGCCTTCGTGGCACTCAGGGCAGCCACTTGTGACTCACCATTGATTTCCAGCTGGAAGAACTTTCCCTGGAGCAAGAGTTTATTCAGTTTCATCCAAAAAATCCTGGAGCGGCAACTGCTCTCTACAAAACCTGGTGGGAGCACATATAGAGCAGATAAGCCACTGGGACTGGAGGGCAGAGAAGAGGCACATCTTGTTACAAGCAAAATAACCGAGTTTTCATCCTTGCCTCTCCCCACTATCCTTTTAGCATGTTTTACCAACCTGGGGGAGCCATCTGCCTCCCTTGTCCCAGCCAGAACAGCAAGAAAAGCAGCCAGATCCTGCAGTATAAGTACATGAACAAATGATGGGGTGAACAGAGAAAAAAAAGATCAAGACTGAACATAAACAAGGCAGCACCTGAAGTCTCATTACCTGTATGGTGAGTAACACATAGCCTCCATCTGTCCCCAGAGACCTGTGCATGGGCAGCAAATTGCTCCTCACTTTGAAGTAAAGCTGACCCAACTGTGGAGAGGGAACTTGGTCAGACCCAGGAGGAAAGGTATAGCTGACCTTTTACAACAGAGATTGTGCTGTCTTCTCCAAACCTTGTGTGTGGATCAGGAGAGGCTGGTGGCTTCTGTTGTGGAGGGACGCCTGGGCTGAATCCGGCAGTGCCCTCCAATGTTATCTGAGCTCCTGGCAGTGGGAGGCAGCCTCCCTCGCTGGGAGGGCAGAGCACCCTTCTGCCAGGTATTTACAAGGTCAGATGCTGCTGCTGCTGAGTCTAATTTTAACGAGTGCAGCAGAGGGTGCTTGGTGCTTTCCATCAACCCCGGGAAGTAATCTCATTCCTTACAAGCCAGTTGGGTAGCTTTGGCTTCAGGTCTTAAGAGCACATGAAATTTTCCCTGGAGGTATTTTAATTGGGTCTACACAGGAAATACATTTCTGTTTCTGTGAAATGTCCCAGTGACCCAGCCATGCCAGAGATAACCGCAGTTCTTTGGCAGCTACACATTTTGCTTTTGTGGATCCAGTTAGGTTGCCCTTTGATTTGTTTGACTATCAGAAAGTGTTTTGGTGAAAAAATCTTGTTTTCAGAAGTGCTCCAATATCTCTGGATCAGTCAGACCATATGCAGGTCTGTAAATGGCCAAACATATTGCCTGGGAAGAGAAGGTCATTGTGCCCGGTGGGAGCTGTGGCTCTGGGACCACAAGTGCCCTGGGAAGCAGAAAGGCTGAGAGGTTTGGTGAGCTGAAAATACAGCTTGTGTGGCATGGATGAGCTATGTTGGGGTGAGAAGTACAGGACATTTAGGTTGACATTTTAGCCATTGAAACACAGGGCTCAATCTCCTTTTGGTCCCCAATTTGGGGCATTACCAACCATTCTTACCTCACTTTGGTTCACACACGTAGCAGAGCTGTGCTGTAGAAATGAGATTGTTTTTACAGTATACTTCACACCGCTTCGGGATAAACAAAAACCAGTGGGCACATCCACTTGCAGGACAGAGTACAATCAGTGTAATTTCCTCCTCTGTCCCCCTCTCTCCGAGGACCTCTGCACTAACAGCAGAGCCCACCCCACTGCCCTGCCAGACACACTCACTTTATACAGCAGGGAGCCGGTGGCACACTTGTGTGAGTGCTCTGGAGCGGGGCCCCAGGGCTTTAGCAATCTCCTAATTAATGTCCTTTGGCCACGAGACCCTTCCTCATTGAGCAGGAGCTGAAGTCCAATTTCTGCAACAGACTTCTCATGAGCCCGCGCAGGACTCGCTGCATGATCCTGGCGTGCGTTAACTCTGTGTCCCCGGACTCAGAGTGACTCCTCATTGAATCCAGCTGGGGCTGGAATTCAGCTGGAAATGGCGGTACTCAGATACCACAGTGATGAGTGTGGTGTAACAATGAGATTTTGAATTTTGAGTGAAAACTTCAGTATATTTGGGTAGCAAACAGTTCCAATTTTGATAAGCCACTTCCAAGAGCCATGTAGCATCTCTCCGAGATACTGAGAGTCAAGGTCTGAGGGAGCCATGTTTGAGCGAGCGTGATTGCAATTTATTAATGAACAGCCAACCATCAGGACAGGTACACGACTGCAATTAGCTGCCTTCTTTGCACAAGCAGTGAGGAGATGAATTTC
The DNA here is from genome assembly GCF_030936135.1 of Gavia stellata. Taxonomy (NCBI): domain Eukaryota; kingdom Metazoa; phylum Chordata; class Aves; order Gaviiformes; family Gaviidae; genus Gavia; species Gavia stellata. The sequence continues at coordinate 102,091,316 of NC_082595.1, read as the reverse complement.
TGGATCTTTGGACAACTCAGAGCATCGCGATTACTCTGTTTCTGGCATTAACCATGATTATAAATGTGGCAGAAACGACTTTGGATGTGACACAGCAATTGTGGTCAGTGTGCGATAGCCAGCTCTTGGCCTCGCTGTCAACCAAGCAAAGCAAAGCAAGTCCAGGTCAAATGCTTTTGGCTTCCAAGGATTGCTTAATTGCTGTGGAAAGCATTGTTAGCATTGGGCGTCTGGAAGCATCGGCTGCTTGTGGTCCCTAAAGTCCCTCTGGTACTCATTATAAAGGTAGGGAGGATAAGCTTGTGCATTCCAGGTTATTATATTTGTCTACTTGGTTTTCCTTGCTGTTTTGGCTGCATAAGAGCACCCATCTTAATGTTCTTGTAGGGTAATAAACAGCTGCTGTGTTTCGACGTTGAGGTGATGGCATCCTGCAGTGGATAAGATGATTCATGGCTTGGGTTCTTTTGAGCTGAAAGGTACCGTATGAATGTAATGTTTTGGTTTCTCTTTTTTTCCTGCATGGGTCTGGAACTGGGTTTTGTATTATACAATGTGATTGAAAGTTTAAAACTGGCCACTTGGAGCAGCACGCATATAGCACCTCTCCCAGTAAGGCTTGTTTTCAGTGGTGGAAAAAGACTCCAGCCCTTTGAGTCACCGTGTTTGTCTTTCTGTTGTTCTGTGGCACTGAAATCCGCAGATTACCTGAAAGCTACAGGAGAAGACTTTTTCATTTTTCTGTCCCAATTTTTTTAGATTATAACTTTATTTTTCCAACTGGTTAAAATGCAAGGATTTTTTTTTTCACTAGGTCCCATGTGATGATCTTAAGTAAACCTCATAGTTTAACACTTAGACTGATTGTGGGATAGAGTAAAATGGCACCCATTATTGGACAAAATAACCCCTAGTGAACAATGGGAAAGGAAATGGGGTGAAGTCTGGTTTTAATGTACCAAAAGCAGAATCTTTGCTTATATAGGGTTGGGAGAAGCCAAGATAAGGGATCCCTGCCCTCCTCATTCTCTTGCAGCTGCAGGACTGGCAAATCTGAAATAGAGATAGAAAATATTGGTATGTCAGTACTTCTAAACCTAGAAAAAGCTGCCCAAGAAGGTGACCTGAGATGTGACAACCAACTAGAGAGAGCCACTAGGAAATCTTCAGGAAGGAGATGCTAGAAGAGATGCTTTTCCATGGGAAGAGCTATGCCTTGGAGTAAGCTGAGAATTAGATTTCAGGTTGTGGGTGAGAAATGGGAATGATGCTAAGCTTTGGCTCTGAGAAATGTTTTCTCAGGGTGTGTGTCTGTGAGACACAGAGAGGTGCAAGCAACCTCCACCTGCATGGTAGCACTCCTGTTCTGTAAAGAGCTTGATCACCTTGGCATGGACGTGTGCTTGAGCTCTGCTCCCACCTGCATGTGCCAGGGGCTTGTAGGTGTATTCAAAGGGCTTTTAAATCCCCAGGGAAAAATAGTGCATAAGGATAGTTCTGGTTTAACTTCATACCATACCACAAGATGACCTCACTGATGCAACTAAAATGCTCTGCCCGTTTTGCTATGCACACATTGTGTTTCAGAGGGCTGAGGCCTTACTGTTGCGTGCAGAGGAAAATATATCCTGTAAGGAACAACTATAGAATAATCAGCTCAAAGTGGCAATTTCTTCCTATCCCCGTGAGCTAGTAGTTGGCTTATGCCCTGGACTGTGAGGGTCTACTTTCCTCATTTGTTATTATAAAATTATTATTATTATTATTATTATTATTATTATTATTATTGTGTTTAGAAAATGTCCTTCTGTTTATGCGATTTTTATCTTTAAAATATGCCACACTCAAATTAATATGAATTCCAAAAAACAACACTTGCTATCATTGCATGCCACTAAATCGTTAAAGTGGTGGAAAAAGCAGAAATAAGCAGACCTGTATAATGATGGTCTTTTAATTTTTTTTTAACGTGCTATTGGTGTTAATTTCTGTGTGCCTGTAATGTTTGTGTTCACTGTAACTGAACAATAGAACTTTGTTTTTGTTCTTTGTGTAAATTAAAAACATCTGTTCTCTTTATACGAAAAGTTGTTTTTTAAAAGAAGCTGGTCTGATCTAACTAAATACCAATGCTGTGTCCACAATGAGTTACTATTAATATTTGGGAAAGGCAACCATCCAAAGCAAGTGTAATGTCAAATCACTGGCAGGAGTGCATATTTATTGCTTGAAGTGACAGATAAAAATGCAGAGGTTACAAAAACAAAATTCTTGCGGATGACTAATGATGTGTATATATGCCCCCAATGCCCCATCACCACATTTACAATTGGCAGGGTGTTCTCCACCACCTCCTGCTCCCCAGGGTTAATCGACAAGAGACTGGTAGCTTGGCACCCTCCCTGGAGGAGTGACGCTGCTCCCACCTTCCCTCCGGCAGACCCTGCATGGAGTGACCTTTGGGGCGTGCTGGAATCTGATCCATCTATTTAATTTGTCTGACTTTTCCCCCACCTCGCTCTGGTATTTGACTTCATGGGTTTGTTTTCTGCCGAAGGCATGTGACTTTTTTTCCGCGCAGGTGGAGGAGGTGGAGCATCCACTGCACGTGCCTGTAGTGCCTGTGACGCCGGCACGATGGTGGTCTTCAGAGTTGTCCGTAAAGTCCTGGTATGAAGGAGTTGGCAGCCCAAGACGGGAGTCTGTCATCTTTCTTGTGAGGAGCAGTCCTGCATTCAGCAGCAGTCTTGCTGAAGTACTTAGAGGTTATTTCAAGGAAAAAAATATACTATTTATCATGAATACCGGTGGCAGAACTGGGATCTGAGAGGTTCAGCGCTCTCCCTGCCCAGGTGGCTAGGCAGCCTTGTCACTCATGCAATTGAGCACCTCAGAGATGATGAAATTGTCCTCACAGGCAGATGCCTTGGGAAGGAAATACATCTAATTAACATTTCTTGATCAAGGGCCTGATTCAAGAAAGCATCTCTATCGAGTGCAGCAGTTAAGCCTTTGCTTAAATCTCATTTATTTCAGTAAGATTTAAACACAAGTAAACAGTTTCCAGACCCTGGGCATGCAGAGCCCAGACCTGCTTCTCCCCTTCCTGCTACCTCCAGTGTCCTGTGCCAAGGGTGCCCAGTCTTTCACTGGCAAGAACCAAGAAAAAAAGCTTGGCTGTGTAAAGAATTAGGTATTTCGTTGATATACTTATTGCAGTCAGTGCCATAATGGATATTGACCTATTATCAGCGTAACTTCCCTGCTCCCTCTTAAGATGCCCCATCCTAATGCATCCTTCCCTTCTCCTGTTCTCCTGCAGAGGAGCCCTCTGCTCCTCCCTTTCCCGTACCCTTTTTCCTGACTATCCCTAATACCCATATTATTCATCTCCACCTCTTTCCGCAGCATCTCCGCTCTCTGTTTCGTACCACAGCGTCCCCCTGTCCCGCTCCCGACAGGTACGTGCACGGGCGCTGGCTGCAGCCCGGGCGAGCGGGCGGCTGCCTCCCACGGAGGCCAGCTCTCATCAGCCGGCTGGTGGTGGTATTTCGCCTCTGTCTCAGACACCAACGGCCGCCTCCAAGATCCGGCTGAGTGCAGAACTTGCTGAGTCACATTTTCACCACAAAAACGCTCATGTACTTCCCGAGAGTCGCGCAGTTATAGGCACGGCTTGGCCGGAGAGGAGCAGACAGATCTCACCCTGAAGCGCATCCAGGAATGCTGGCAAGAAGTCGCTTTTTATTTCCTATCTCGGGTTACCGCAACACGGGTTAGGACTACAAAAGCTTGAAATCCCTGGCAAGCTAATGCTGTGCATCTGTCTAAGATGACAGCCAGCGTGGACAACCGTGGGCTTCGGCCCATGACCAGTATGAAGCACTTTGTTCCTTGCTGAGCAGCTGTCATTAACAGTGATCTGTGAGGTTTCTTCCCAATTTCACTCCGTGGTTTGCACGGCTGCTCTCTTCTCTGGTGAGATCTCCATGCTTGCCTGTTCGGCTGTGGAGGTGGTCTGCTGCTCGGCCTCTCCAGCTAATCGTACTTTTTGTTTCACTGGTGGGGGGGTACATGCTGTTTCCATCAGTCTGATGAGCCGCAGCTCCTTGCGTGTCCTCGGCCGGGGGTGGGCACAGGGACAACTGCACTTCTTTAGTCTGTAAAATGGGAACAGCGCTTGCTCCGTGGGACAGGTATGAGGGATTAGCAGCGAATGCTTGCAGGGTGACTTGAGAGGGGCTGTAATTCACCAGGCTCAGTCTCCCCGTGAGTGGAGGTCTGTTTGGGAAGATGGTCCATGGATTCACTGTCTCAAATTGCTGGCAGCTTATGTGGCCTTTCTTCGGGCAGAAATGGGTGAATTAAATTAGTGCCGCAATAGAGTGATCTGTGTTTCATGGGACCTTTCAGGCTTCCCTTCCTCCAGCAGGACCTGGCCCTTGTGGTCCAAGGTGAGGGGGAGAGCAAGGTGCGAAGCTGCCTGTGATGTCCTCTTTTGCTCCCCTGAGAGTTTGGTTACTGATGGAAACAATTTTGATGCCGATTGTCCCCAGTTATCCAGACTGATCTTGTGGATGATGCTCCTGCCACCTGCAGCCATGACATTTTTGGTGTAGGGGTAGGACAACAGCTGCCTCACCTGGCCATATTTCAAAGAGTAGCGTTAAAAGCAGTAGCTGCCCACAGCTTTGAGGGTCCTTTGCCCCCTCTTTGCTCTCCTGTCAGTGCAGCCGCGGCATGACCAGGGCCCTTGGGCAGAGCAGCAGTGCCACAGCAGCAGTGCTGCCGCTCAGCTGGGTTGGGGGGCCGCCCGTGGCGTGGTCCCAGACTGCCTGCAAGCCCCCTGCCCGTGTGCCCGGGGCCGCTCATGGGAGCAGCAGCACGGAGCTGGGTGCAGGAAGGGTCGCATGCGGGGTTGGGCTCCGCGGTGCAGCAGGTGAGGGGCAGCTTTGCCCCAGAAATAGCATCCGTGCTGCTCACGGCCAGCCCCTAGCCCGGCAGCTGACCCTCGTGCAGACGTTGCTCTCCACCCCTTCCCAAAATGCCTTTACGCCTCCTGGGGCCACCGCAGGCAAAATTGCAGGTCTTGGCCGCTCACCGGTGCTTTCCCGTCCCTGGTGCAGTTGCGCTGTGGGTGCTTTTTTTGCCTGTTCCCATTAGGTGTCTCCCTTTTCCTCCTTATGAGCCAGCTGGAGCTGGGTGTACTCTGGCAGCGATCACCCCTCACGCACTGGTCTGAACTGGGGCGCCCAGCGGGACGCTGGGGCTCGGGGACCCCCTTTTCCCTCCCAGGCTGAATTTCTGGCTCAGGCCACGTTGCCGGCTTTTGCATCAGGGTATTTGTGCAGGAAATTTCCTTGGCGAGACGAGGAAGCAGGATCCTGCCGGTGGCCCCACGGTGCAGGGCTGTGTCCCCCCATTTTCATGTCTCCCGGGCCGCTGCAGCGTGCTCCTCGGGGCTCTTTGCGGTTCGGGGCGGTGAGCATCCCTGCGCGAGGAGGTGGGTGTGTTTGCAGGCAGTGGCAAACCACTAAGTATCCACACAGCTTATTTTGCAGCTTCATCAAACCCACCTCGATGGAGTTTCAGGCTGAGCCCAGGTTTCCTGGTAGCAGGAAAGCAAGCCAGTAACACGAAAGAAGGGCTTAGAGAAGGAGTGTTGAATGTTGCAGGTACTATATGCTAACACTGTTTGGGACCTAGGACGTTCCCCTCGGCTACAGATGCGTGAAGAAAACACGTGCAAAGAGGCACGCCTGGTAGCAAGCTATGCGCAAAGGTGCCTGCCCCCCTCCCCGAATCCTAATGTGAAATGATGGCAGTGATATTCCTGAACCTTTACGTGGGGAGAAAAAGGCCCTTTCGTCAATGGGATGGCTGGGAGGATTTTGCCTCTCTTTCTACAGCTGATTTCTGATCCTACCTCTGCTCTGATCAGTTTGGGTCCCTGTGTAGCGCCTATGACAACCCATAGAGCTGTCTAAAATTATTCAGGTTTTGTGCACCTTGACACTGGGCACAAATGTCTGCGGTTTTGTTATTATTTGGTGCTCAAAATATAGCAGGTTTTGAAGGCAATAACAATGCAGCACCCTGCATGCTGCATCATTCATGGAGGTCATCCAGTCACCGCCATGGCTTGCTCCTCATCTGAAAATCACCTTGCATGGAGATTTATATGCACTAAAAGTTTTATAGCTGATTGCATTATTTTATTCTTAATTCACATACAATGCCGAAATGGCACCACTGGCACTCCTGGAGCATAAAAATTTAGGTCATCTTGTCACCATTTTGTAGAGAGGAGGACTTAAGCTTGAGACTAAGACAGTAACCTAAGATTTAGGTGCTGGAGTGCAGCATCTTTCCAGAAGCCTCTCTTAAAATTTTATTTTGATTTTTATTTATTTATTAATTCTGAGCACAGGCTCCTGTTGTTGGCAGTGCTGTTAGTTCAGCTGTCACACAAGCGAGGTTTTGCCCCAGATACAGCTGCGTCTATAATCTTTGGGATAGGTTGACTTATTTAAACAATACGTAGCATCTGGTCTCTGTGGCTTGGGCGCCTTACCGGAGGTCACACAGCAGAGACTGGGAAACAGCCCAGCTCTTCTGCCTCTGATCTCTGTGCTCAAACTTTTGCAACTGCTTCCTCCACCGCAGAGCAACATTAATGTCCTCAGGCAAGAGAAGTAACATAGCTGTAGCCAGGCTGGAGAGATGTGGAATACAAGGTGACCGAAAAGCTGCCTGGACTGCTGGGCTTGGAGGCAAGTGGTTAATGAGCTGAGCTCTGGCCGGTGGTCAGTGAGGGGTGGCGTTCCTCAGCTGTCGGTACTGGGATGGATAGTGTTCAACACCTTCATCAGTGCCCCAGGCGATGGGATGGCAGGCACCTCAGTGGATGATGCCAAGCTGAGGGGAGCATTGAGTGTGCTGGAGATTTGACTGCCATTCAGAGAGGCACGACAAGCTGAAGAAATGGGCCTACGGGAACCTGAGGAAGCTCGACAAAAAGGAATGCAAAATCCTGCATCTGGGATGGAGTAACCCCATGCACCAGTACTGGCTGGGGGCCGACTGCTAGGAAGCAGCTTTGCAGAAGAGGACCTAGGGGTCCTGGTGGACACCAAATGGGACAGAAGTCCACGGTGTGCCACTGTGTCAACGAGGCTACTGTGCAGTAGGCTGTATCAGCCAAAGTGTAGCCAGCAGGTTGAGGGAAATGATTATTCCTTTCTTTTTGTCACTTGCTGGAGTACTGTGTCCAGTTTTGGCCCCTTGGTACAAGAATGACACAGACAAACTCAAATGAGTTCAGCCAAGGCCACTGTGCTGGTCGGGGGCTGCAGCACGTGAGGTAGGCGGAGAGGCTGGGAGATCTGGGTTTGCTCAGCCTGAGGAACGGGGTGGAGGGGATATCTCGCTGTTGTGTCCAGCTGCCTAAAGGAGCATTGCAGAGAAGATAGAAGTGGACTCTTCTCAGATGTTCGTAGGAAAAGGACAGGAGGCAATAGTCACAATCTACAGCAAGGGAAATCCTGACTGCATATAAAGAAAAAAATTTCACAATCAGTGGTTAACCACTGGCATTATTGCCTAGAGAAGGCTGCATAAGCTCCATCCCTGAAGATTTTTCAAAACATGACTGAACAAAGCCCTGAGCAACCTGATTTAACTTTGAAGATCTGAGCACAAGTTTTGACCAGATGACTTCCAGAGGTCCCTTCCAACCTAATTTATTTCATGACTCTACAATAGCTGGATATCTTCAGTATAATTCCTGCTGTATTCCCCAGCGAACTGAACTGAATCCTTGTCAGTATTGTTTTCACAGGCACACCTTTCACAACCACCACATATATCACAAAAGAGAAAAAAAAAGTCGAACGCTGAGAGGAAAAATTGAAGCAAAATAATGTGTAAGAGCTACACAAAAACTCCAGTGTCTCAAAGCTGCTGGTTGCTGCTAGTGTTGGCATGAGAGGGAGCATAAAGTGGATTAAGTGCAAGGACAAACAATCTGAGGCATTCTGCTAGCTGAGTCTCCTGCCATCCTCCCGCTTCTCAACATGACGGTGATCCAAGCTGTGCAGAGTCTTGGATGAGGCTCCAAGCGCTGAATCACTTTGACTCCCCTCCCTCCCCTGCAACGATCACACATAGAAAACAGACATGACTGAGAGAGACTCGGGCCAGTTTATAAAAGGAAAGTCACTTTTCAACACAACCCTCCATGAAAAAGGATTGTTTAGTTTTGTCACTTAACAAACACTCCGATGGCCTGATGAGAAACATACTTGTCAAGCTGTGTTTCCTTCCTTCCTCAGGCTTAAGGAAGGTGGGTTTAGGAAACTGTAGTCGCTGCAAAAAGGTGGTGGTAGCCTTGAGAAGGGACCTCTCCCTTGATGGCCTTCCTCCCCCATTGCCCTGAGTTGCGTTCCAGTACCAAGATGCTGTGAACAAGTGACAAACATATCTTTCCTGCTGCCAGAAAAGTGCATTGACAAGGTAATTTCTATATGACATGAACCCTTTTGTATTAGAAGAATATTAAGGCTACAAAGTGAAACTACATCACAATGATGTAATATTAACTCTATTCTCTCATTAGTATGAACGAGGATAGGCCTAACTGCCATTGGCTCTTCTGTACATGGGAAATGGACCCTGTGCTAGATCAATCTGGTAATACAGCAATTGGTTAGTGCTTGGGTGAAGAGTCTCTGGGCACATCTATATTGATATAACTGTGCCAGGGCTCAGGTCACTTGCACACTTCTGCTACGGACAAATTTGTGCTCTTCTAGTTTTCCAGGTGCAGTCTGAGAGTTAGCACAGGCAGGTAGGAGATCTGCAGTGACAGCTAAGAGCATTTAATGGTATAGATGCAACCAGAGAAAGTTCAAGTTCACTAGTGTAAATGCGTTTCTGTGCTTGGCTCCTAGCCCTACTCGTCCCTATGCCTTAGTCCTCATCCTCAACTTTGATCATGTCTTCCTTGACCTCTGCCTTCTCACCAGACTGTTTCAGCTCTGCCTGCTCCCATCCCGTGGTGTATCCCTGCACTGTGCGCCCTGCATTGATCTTGTTTTCCCTCTGATCCCTGGCTTTGCCCCATCTTGTCTCTTGGCTGTGGTTTAGACCATCTTCTCGACTTACAGGCTTTCCTCATATTCTTCAGCCATGATCTTGCTTCAGCTCTTAACCTACTCGTGACTCCTGTGGTGTCTGACCTCATTTTGCCTTCATTTTCACCACTGATTCCAGACTGACAGAACTAGTAGGCAGATCCATGTTGTTACAGTAAAGCTGTTTTTCTCAGGCTGCCAATCAGAGAAATACTTTAGTATGTCCTTAAGTGTATCCTCCTTGGTGTGCTTAAGCACGTTCTCCTGTCCCCCTGAGCAAGGAGGATGCCTGCTGCTGAGCGAGGCGGGATTGCCTCGTGAGTTGATATAGGCTCCTGAGCAATGTGGAACAGTTCAGAGCCTGGGCAGGACTGATGTTAAATCACAGATGAAAACAGCAATCTGTCAGCAGCATTTTTCCTGTTGTTGTTGTGGCCCAGACAGTTGTGCTGCTGAAAGGCGAAAAGTGACACATACGAAGAAAGGAGACCAATAAATAGAGGTCAGGGGGAATATTCAGTGTGCTGTAATCTAAGTAGTAAAACACAGGAAAAAAAAAGGGGGCAGGCTTTACTAGGATGAGCCTAGTCTATGCTCAGGGATAGCCCACCCTAGAAATTGGTGATGTGGCACAACCTGGGGAAAATGGGTTTGGAAGCAGCCATGCCTAAAGCTGGAATTAACACTAGCTCAGTCAAGGTTGCCCTTACTTGCACTTAGTATCATACTGAATCCAAGATCTGCATCAAAACTGTTTCAGCTGTGCTGGCCAGATTTTTAGACCTTGATAATCATTGTTTCCTTCTTTGCATCTCTGGAGTGGCCTTTTGTTGTCTGAGGTTGTTTTTCTTTGCTCTTGCATGATTTGCCCTCCCCCCTGCCCCAAGCCAGCATAAAACAAAATTTCAAAGCAATTTTTTGAGAAGTTTGAAAGTTTGAGAATATTGTCTCTGCTGGAGTGAGCCCACGTGAAGCTGCAGCAGCTCAGTTCACTTGGCAAGGGAGAAATCACTATAAATACTGGTCATGGTCCCCCCTGTCTCTGGGATTTGGGCAGCTTCAGGCAATGACAGGTAGTTAGCAGCTCCATGGATAGCAAGAACAGTTTCAAGCAGTAATTACAACCATTTCTCACTCCTCTCGCCTAGAGGAACCAAACTGCTACTGCCTCCTGCCTTCCTCCCTTCAAAGCCATTGGCCTTTGCTTGGGCATCATCACCATTTTGAAGTTCTGCTCATTACCCACATGCCAAATAATCCCACTTTAACAAGCCAAGCCCATTGACTCCAGGACTGCTCGTGCACTTCAACTTACGTGTGTTTACATGCGGTGCTTGACCGGGCTTTACCTTGGGTTACCACCCCAGAGATTGATGGGAAATCTGTTCAGAGGGGAAAAAAAATAATGAAGCATATGTCTAGCAGGATTTCATTCCAGGCTTAAATTATATAAACACTCTTACAATAAGTATCTTTGGCAAAATCCATGGCCCAGCTGTGCCACTTTTCTTGCAGTACTTCTATTCCTGGATCCATTGTGCCGAGCTGTAGGAAATTTCTTGAAGTGCCTAAGTAAGCACCTCCCCAGGTTGCACTCCCACAGCAGTCAATAGAGAGAGGTCATCTCCTCCGGACATCGCATCCTATCTTAGTTCAGCTCTGCTCTGGAAGTGGAGACGAAGCCTGTCCTTCTGGGACCATCCTGGGAATTTACAGCAACCGGGCCCCGAAACTAGCCTCAGTTAAGTCCCTAAAGCTGGGGTCAAAAGGGGATGCCCTCAGGTCTTAATGTCTAAGAACCACCTGTAAGGTTATTACTAAAGCCCTTGCACCCAAAACTCCTCCTGACCTTGAGCGTGTTGTTCAAGGTTACTGAACTGGTCCTACTCCTGCTGCAGCTCCTTGCGTGGGTCCTGAACCAGAGCCACGGGCTCGAGCGGGGCTGCTGGTGACTGCAGCCGTCTGTCCTCTGTGCCCAGAGCTGTGAGATCAGAGTCTGAGCATCCACATTCTCCACGCGGATGGTTTTGCACTACACGTACGAACCAGATTATTTTCAGTCATGTATCATGCTGCAAGTTAAAAAGGCAAAAATTTTGCCCTTCAGGAATTAATTTCTAGCTATGGAAAATAACAGATAACATGTATCCACAACAAAAAAGTAGAAAATAAGCTCAAGAGTTAAATCTGATGAACACAAAATACTGCATGAACTATAACTCAAGATATTCACTGCATTCGTTGAAATCTCTCTCACGCAGCATTTTAAAAGACATTAACATTTTTTGAAGTAATCTTTTCCCAGCTATTCTGTATTAATAACTGTTTACATAATAAGTTATTGTAAAAGATATATACATAACATACTTCTTTGAAGATATGCACTGGATAACTTGGAATAAATCCTACCTCATTTAATACAGATTTTCTGAGACGTGTAGAAAAATGAGAGTCCTGAAAAACCTGGAAAGAATTCAAATCTGATGAAAACCAAAAATATTATATATGATTAGATTTTCCAACCAGCTTTAATAAATACACCAATATTTAAAACAGAGCAATACAGAATAGTGAGGTATGTCAACATTTTTCAAGGCTTCTAATAATTTTTCAGAACATGAATACTGCAAATTTAGATCCTGTTATTATTTTTCCTTTTTCTTCTAAAAATGGCTGTAAAGTAATTGAAAAGGTAAAACAGTATTAGAACATGCTGTTAAAAGGTACTAGAAGACCTAAGTCCTTTCAACTACAAAGAAAATAAAATGGAGATCACTATAATGATCAAGTCATTTAAAAACTAAAGTTAACACAGCAAGAAAAATATATTTTTAGAGCAGGGAAGTGAGAAGCTAAAAATAACAACATCTTCCATATGAGATTGAGGTTCATTAATCAGATCAATAATACTTTTGTCTTTTAAGTCCATAGCACATATAAAGTATTCTAAAATCCCCTTTTTTAAAAAATCCTGACTTTTCGGGCATTTCAACATTTGAACATATTTTCTGTATGTAGAATTCAGTCCTTCATTCAGTGAACGCAAATCTTTAAGACACAGTACCTGAGGTTCTGGAAATATTTCATTATCTATTTCAGAGCACCCTTTCTAGACTGTCACTCATACACTTTTAATTTAAACAGAGTTGAAATAGGGAAATTAAAGCAAAACAGAAAAGAAACTGAAACATGAGTCCGTTCAGCTGCGGCACAGCCTGTCTGTTAAAGGAGTTCTGAACACTAATCTCATTGTTGATTTACATCAGATTTCTTTAACTTTTGTCTGAGTCTTCACTGAAGCTGTTCAAATCAGTTTGTAAATGTAGATTGAAGGAGCAATTTGTACCATTATCTTGACAGGCAGCTCAATCAAGATAATTCATTGAAAATATCTATTTAAAACTCATCATAGAGGCAGAGCATTTAATGCTTTCCTTTTTCAAATAAGTAAGGATCATTTACTAAGGAAATGGGAAATTGGAACACATTTTTTTAAAAAAAATATTTTCTAGAAAACAGATGTACTTAAGGTCTTACTAGCTTTCTTTGCGTTGATGTGATAATGCATGATGCTTTCCAAGTAATGAATGAGCCTTTTTAAGGAACCTATAAAAATTACTTGCAAATTGTAAAGTTCAAATTTTTAATAAATAAATGTTTACCAAGTTACAGTAAGAGAAACAGTGTCCAGAAAAACAGAGATGTATCATGACTTTAAAACACAGGCCCCAATTCAGCAAATCAAGTTAGCGTGTAGTTAGTAGATGAACAATTCCCTTAAATTAAATGCATAATGAGCTCCGTCGCTGCAATGAAGCTCAGACCTCTAAACCAGGAACCTTTCCAGTGATTAATAAGAAGTAGGGCGTTTGCTTTCAGAGACCTGCTTTCCCACATGCTTCGAATTTAGATCCTGGATAGGGGCGCAGGTTATCTGAACTGGCTCTTACCTATTGACTTCAGGGATAGATTTTTCCTGATGATTTTACTGCTCAGGAGGCTTTATTTGCAATTGTCAGTCAGGTGGATCTTCTCAGCACCTTGTAACATCTAGAAGGTCTAGCAGGCTTGCAACCTCTGATAGCATGGCAATATCCCTAAACTTCGTGCAAAAACTGGACCTTTTGCAGGGATGCAGCTTCTGCCAGTCTTTGAAGGCTGCTCTCTAACCAAAATATGAGGGGCTGGCAGAGAGATTCAGGAAGAATTTTTACGGAAGATGCTAGAGAAGAGCAGAAGGCTGCTAAATGGGACTTCTGCATGTTGGTATGAAGGGAAAACCCTGATTGTTTGGAAAACCTTGACTGACTAAGAGGCCATAATTCTCCTTTATAGAAAGTGCCCAAATGTTTTACAGACAAGAGTCCTGTGAAGGAGTTAATGTGTTGTTATTTCACTAGCAAAACTGAGGCACAGAAACCTTTTTTTCCTAGTATCACAGAGGCAGCCAGTGATAGAAAGACTCCTGATCTCTGGTTTCATACTGCTACTGCTGGGAGGTGTTCTCATTACTTCTTCTTTTCTTGTGGAGTTATTAACATATTTATAACTCATAATAAATAGATACCGAAGATATTTTTAAATATACTAGGGAAGAAAATGGGAGCAGAGTGTGTTAGTCTGAAAATCTTTTTGGTTTGCATGTAAAACCAGTGGAAAGGTTAATGAAAAAAGTGAAGGCACAACAAAAATAATAAAGTTTTTAGTATTTATGAGAGTGGGCTTTTTCACAAATGCATAGACAACTAGGCAGATGGAAGAAGCAGGGTGTTTTGGGGGGCAAGAGCCTTTCCTCGTGTCCAGTGGGACACCTGGCTCCAGCAGGTTTGTCTGGGGGTGCACAAACACTTTTACTCTGGAAGCTTAGCCTATTTGTGAAGGAAGTTTTAAGCACATAAGGGCTGTTTAAAGCTTTTCAATTGAAAGGGCTGCTATTCAGCACAGAATAAAAATTATGAGTTTTTCAAACAGCAAGATACAATGACAGAAATTACACAGCAGCACTGGAGAATAAATACACGCATTTCAGGCTGATAAGCATCGGGGTACAAACTGAGTATGAATATAATTTATATTTGTTTTTCTTTGGCTATTATGAACTTTGATGATTTTCATCCTAATTTAATAACACAATAAATCATTTTTATGAACCTCATGCTATTTAATTGCTTCCTTGTTAAAATGTGAGCTAATTGTCCTTGGTCTTGGAATAAAACTTCAGGGAAAATAAAATACTGTTCTGAATAACCCGAGTCTCTTAAGTTCAACGAAGTTGCAGCAAAGTGCAAATGTCAGAGCAGCCTGCTGTTGTGTTCCTCGCTGGAAATGATAAAAACGAAAAACGCTGCTGTGTGTTAGTTGTTGCTGTTGGGTAAAGGGCTGTGGCCGAATTAGTTCTAGCACTAAGACTTAGCCTCTGACCACCTCTGCCTTTTCTGACTGTAGCAGTGCCTAACGCTGAAAGCCCTCTTATCTAGGCAGGCCTCTACACCTGCATTAAACATGGTAGTGCTACCCTCTCACAAACATAGCGCTTTCTGTAGAGAAAGAGCTCTGCTGCTCAAAAACTCGTATGCCTGCTCCTTGGGAATGACACCAAAGAATACCTTATAAATGAAGTATGCTTCCCATTAGGGATTACAGCATCATTTGATCAAAGTCCACTGGAAATAGCTCTTGGCAGCATAGATGTTCTCTGTAACTCTTTACTCGCTTGAGTCTGACTGGCAAAGTTGGGAAAAGCAAAGCTGACTTGAGGGCTAGAGGAGAGAAGGACACAACAGGAGTTTTAGTGTTGTTTTTGCTGTCTTTCTCCTTGTTTTGAGGAATGACTCTGTGAAATTGGTTTTTCGGATGCAAAGAAAACTTTGGCAACAGGCTTATTCTTCTACAGAGTTGATCGTGCCCTACATGCTGGCTCAACTTGTAAAAAGTAATGCAATACAGGCATCGCTTAAAATTAAACAATTTTTTGGCAAGTCTGGTGAAATACATTGTCATCGGCTGTAGAGCACCGACACACTTGATAGAGTTAAAGAATGTTTGGAAGATTTCAAGCTCTCTCTGGTTTGAGTTTAATGAAATCTGGGCAATCAAAATGTCTACCTGGCAGCTCACAAGAGACACTTCATGTTCATTATTTTGTAGTTAAACTATCTATCTGCCCTGATGTGCAAGGCTACAAATTTGTATACATTTTTATATAGTCTATTTCCATTGTAAATTACCCATAAATTAGATACAGACTTTTAGGCATCTCTGAGGGGTTTTTCATTCTCTATTTTGGTATTAGGGATAGATGTTGAGTTTTGTACATTGGTTCCTCTCTTGAGAAGATCAGTGCTTGCAGTTGGGAGACAAATACATCACTCCACTGCCTCTTCTTCCCATTCTATGGGCTATAAATCCTAACATTTAAAAAGATGAAATACTGGTTCAGTGCCATTATTTATGGCTTTTCCTGAAGACTGCAGAGCATCTGACAAATGTAAATTGATCCTGACAAAACCTCAATGAGTTATTATGCAGCTAAACATGTCCTCCATAGAGATGGCAAAACCTAAGTGATATGATTTATAAAAACCGCCATACCCCATAGTACCCCCTCCCAAATATATTGTAAGCATAGTCCTAGTTAAATAGATTTGAGTCAGTCGTACATAAATCTACAATGCCTTTAGGACCAAAGGCAGAGATAGATGAAGAGGAGGGCAGATGCCTCTTTTCTGCCATACTGTCCCTGCCACTTCAGTGTTTGCACTTCAATGCGAGAAAAATAAGGACCAGTTCACTGACTTCATTGGACTTTGTCTTGTTCCCAGGTGATGGTACCTAGCTAGTTTGGACACAGAGATGCATATGCATTTGGTTTCTCCCATCAATGGAGAAGACGAAGTCCTGCTCCCAGCTTCCTTCCCTTTCTTGAAAATTGTCCCATTGTTAGTGTATAAGCCATTCCATTTTTTAAAATAAAGCTGTAAAAATATGGCTTCTACTGAGCACTGTAGAGAATGGCGGATAGGAGTGCTTTCCTGCTGAAGCAGGTCCCAGAATTTCTCTGAGAGGTCTTCAGGCCTCTCTCATCCCTTTTCTTTCCAGACACACATGTTCCAGTTCATTTTACTTTTATTTCCTTTATGTGAGTGTAATGTGCAGATTACGCAGCTGTCTTTTTGGTTATTAAATGGGTTTTTATGGTTTAAATATATCTCACGTCTGTGTATATAATGGTCCCAACATGTTTATGACATGTTATGTCATTGGTTCCCTTGTTAGGGAAACTAACAAAGCTTCTCCATTAGCTTAAGAGGCCTGGGAATTTTGTGCATCCTGTTCTTGTTGCTGTATGTCAGTGCTGGGCAGATTGCCATTATACCTCTGTGCATAATTCACTGGTTTAGAACATGCGAGTATGTCTCCCTCTAATGTGTGGCTCCAACAACAACCTGCTCATTCCCCAAAGCCAACGAAGGCAGTCTTGCCAATTCTTGTGATTTTATTGTGAGTCTCTTGACATTTGGTGCGTGCCTTAAAAAACACAGCTCCTGGAGTTAAGATGAATGCATAAGAACCTCAGCTTTCATTTGAAAAATAACATAAAATAACATATTCTGAGCCTTCCTGTTGTGAAAGTGTTTGGAAGTGGACCCCAGTGGTTAAAACGCTAGAAAGTAAATGCAATCAACCCCAAATGTGTTATTAAAGTCATATCTTGTGGTGTGTTTTTTATTTAAAGACAAGTTCATGAGTATGGGAACCTGTCTGTAACTTTTGGATGGCTCAAGCTGGCAATGTAAGAGACGCTGTTCCTGTTCAAGTGCTGGGCTTTTGTACTTTTGATGCTAAAATTCCCATGCTTGATACCCAGTGACAAATACAGTGCTGATCTGTGCGCTGCTTGGGATTTGTCTCATCTGCAGCCAGCAGCCTCGGGCCAGCCTGTGGAACTGAAATCCAGGTATGTTGCACTTAGTCAAGGACAACTCTGCTTTAGTTCGCTCGCTTGGAAGAAAGATCAGACCTGTGCAGGTGCTAAGCAAATTCCTCCCTGGTTACATCTGCATGGTTCAGAGAGACCTCAGCTCCTTTGGTTTCAGCTCCAGAAGCCACACAGTCATGTTAACACAGCAATGCTCTCTGGTTAATATATCCTGCTTTTCAACATGGTAGTTAGTTTGGGCACTCTACTGCACTAATACAGCCGTACAGCTTCCAGACGGGAGCTGGGTTGCATCTGGCCAGCTTGGCATTTGGGGTAGAGCATGTTGGCCTGTCCGCACCACCGTAAGTAGACTTATCTTAACAGCGCTTGGGGAATTGCTTCTTCGTGGTAAACTGCCAAAAAGAGGCCCTTTGCGACTGAAGCTGAAGGCTGTGCTTTCTAGCACTCTGTGCCCGCAAATGTTTGACGACTGCCATGTCCATACATGTGCAAAAATGGAGTGTCCCAGGCTGGATTTGCGAGTTACATGTCGGGCTTTTATATATCCGCCCATACGTGTATTTATAAGCACCCTCCTACCTGGACTGGACTTTATGAAGATCACAGTCCTTTCATCAGAAATTGGCACTTGTAGGAGATTCAGCACGGGCTTGATGATACTTACTGCTCCGGTTCCCGATATTCTTCATCTTGCTGCCTTTTTCCATCCTTTTCCTCCTTGGGTTGAGCCAACACCTGTGGTCTCATATGGGCAAATTTGGCAGGTCCAGGGGACGGATAACAAGGTCTGGAATATATTTTTCCAACTGTGTCATCTGGCTTATAGGAGAACTCTGGCTTAGCTGTACTGCCAGTACTGGAACGATTCTGGAGCCGTCTCCTAGTCAAATGGTTGTAGAGCTGGCTGGTTTGCTGTGTTTTCCTGGACAGTGCATTGTCTTTTTTTTTTTTAATAATATATATATTTTTTTATTCCCTTTTCACTCTCAGAAATGTGGTCCATATGAAACATCTGACATTAAAGCCTTGTTTTAAATTCCTTCTGCAGTCTGTGTGCTAGGTCTATTAAGATAAAGGAAAGTCTTTTTCCACTGTCAGTGTAGTTCACATCGTAGCTGGGAAGGGAATTGTAGGAACTACCTGTGTCTCTGGTTGAGAACACCCAAATTTGAGCTCTAAGAATGAGAGTAGATTTCCTCACTTGCAAAACCACAGCTGTGGTTAACGACTGTAATGGAGATGAAACAGCTCATTTTCTTGTGAACATTAATAACTCCTGTGCACATTGTCCACATTTTGCGACCACATTTTCAAACCACTGCATGTTTTTCAGAGGACAGCTGCTCGTGGGAAGCCTCTCTCGCTACCAAATGCTGGCACTTTGTTGTCAAGGTCTGCACTTGATTTAAAGAGTAGAAATACAACAGAACTGGTGGCCCAGCACTAGAAAAATCAACAACCAAATAAATCAGCTAGCTGTTATTGAACTTAGTTTCCTCAAAAATGGTATCGGACTTCAGCATTCCTTGGGCTGAAGGGAATGAGAAGTTCATTTTTGAGTACTTGCCATAGTGCATATGTCAGTATTTGCCACTGACTTTCCCTCATCGCAGCCATCTGCAACCCTCCTGAATAAAATCATGTGCAGCATTGTGTTTAATGTTCCTGAAAGAAAAGGGAACATGTAATAATTATTTTAAAATAAACACCAAAGGGACAAGTACTGTGTTCTTTGGCTTAATTCATACATGGATGAAATCATTTTTCTAAACAGGCCTGCCAATGTCTTGTTTCAAAGTCTGAGCCTTGGAGGAGGCCTGCAATCACTGAATGAAGTGTCGGCCATCCCTCCCTCCTCCCACCGTGCTCCCTGCTCCGCCGCAGCCCAGAGGGCCACAAACCGCAGCCACCGCGGCACGATGGCCGTGGCTAGGAGGCACGAAATATCTGCTTGGGATGAAAATATAGCGTAGGCAATAAACATGAGAGAGTGCCTGGGTGCTCTGCAGCAGCTGGTTCAGCTGCCCTCGTGCTGGCTGCAGACTTTGCCCCCGTTTTGACGTGGAGCAAATGCACATGCTGATCGTACGCCCCGGTGTGTGGCCTCCCACGCATGGGAAATGCTCCGCCGTTGGCTCAATGGCTCCAAGAACTTGCGGGGAATCAGACTTTCCCCCGGGGTAGCCTGGGGACGTGTGTGTCCTCCCGTGGGTCCCGTGCCAGCCGGACGGGCGAGGCGCTGCCCACGTTGCCTGGCACACGAACCGCTGCTGGCTGCTCCATCGGGGGGGCTGTGCCGCACAAAGGTGTAGCCCACCGTTGTGTCTGACGCCAGCGCATGTGCTTCAGCTCCTGCCGTGGGCAGCACTACCCAGCTGTGTAGGTATAAAATTTGTTCTGTGTGCATTAGGTATGTGTGTCCATTCATTCGTTCTTTTTTTCCTTCCTTCCTCCCTCCCTCCCTCCCTCCCTCCCCCTCTCCCTCCCTTCCTTCCTTCCTTCCTTCCTCCCTTCCTTCCTTCCTTCCTTCCTTCCTTCCTTCCTTCCTTCCTTCCTTCCTTCCTTCCTTCCTTCCTTCCTCCCTCCCTCCCTGCCTTCCTCCCTCCCTGCCTTCCTGCCTCCCTCCCTCCCTCCCTCCCTTCCTTCCTCCCTCCCTCCCTCCCTCCCTCCCTCCCTCCCTTCCTTCCTCCCTCCCTCCCTCTCTCCCTCCCTTCCTTCCTTCCTCCCTCCCTCTCTCCCTCCCTCCCTTCCTCCCTCCCTCTCTCCCTCCCTCCCTTCCTCCCTCCCTCCCTCCCTTCCTTCCTTCCTTCCTCCCTCCCTCCCTTCCTTCCTTCCTTCCTTCCTTCCTTCCTTCCTTCCTTCCTTCCTTCCTTCCTTCCTTCCTTCCTTCCTTTTTTCCGTCCCAATCTGTCTCCCTTTTTTGCAACATCTTCTGTGCACCCAGAGACATCCCCAAAGGCACCCAGACAGTGCAATGGCGGTGGCATGGAGAAGGGGGCCACGTTCAGCGTGTAGCGTAGACTATGCTGAAAATCATACGAGTCTGCCTGGCTCTCAGCCCACGCGAGATGGGGCCATTACGCTGAACATATGAAGATGCTGGGCTGCCCGTAGGTTATTCATGGCCCCCTGAGGTCTGGCATGGTGAAGTCCAGGATAATGTCTAGCTTACACGAATTTCAAATGTATTTATTATTTTTTTTAAAGCTGTTGGGCACAGGAAGAATTGGCATTTGTGAGCGTGATTGTGTGCAGTTGCAGGAGTCTGGACGCGATGACCTCTGCAGTGTCCTGTCCAGGTCTGTGTTCCTGCGCTACCAATGTTGGGGACAGAGGACCAGGGACTTGGCAAGGGCGTTTACCACCTCTTGGCAGTCACTGTCCAGTTTAATTTTTAATTACCTTCGAGGCCAATCTCAAGATATTACCAATGCCCTCAGAGGGAGTTGCATCAGCCTGTATTCAGAAATCACAGTGAAAACTCAAACTTTGCTTTGGCATTTGTTCTGAGGAACATTTTTAAACTTTAGTATAATGTAGATGAGACCCTGTAACTGACTTGTGGGGTTTTTTTATTTCCAAATCATTATTTGATTTCTCTGAAATGGTGACCATCTTGCCAAACAGAACATGGTACATACACTGTTTATTTATTGTTTATAGAAAAATCAGTAAAACCTTCTCCCATGCAGGGACCCATGTAGGACTCCATAATTCCCACTTAGCAATGATTGAAAGAGGTGGGCTTCACCTTGTCTGTCTGCACAAGGCTGACTTTCCCCTATTAGCACCATTGCTTTAGCGCTGAACCAGAGTAATTCATGCCAATGAATGCTGCACCAGCACGAGGAATGTTCGCAGACAAACCATCCTGCACTAGTAGACAGCACAGAGTCAGAATACAAATGCTTCAAAGACTTGCAGACATCTCAGAGCGAAGATACTAATCCAGTGAGCAACATCCTGAACAGATGTCTGCTCTGTAATCGCTTGTGTGCATGTTAACACTAGCAGGTGATGATCTGACCGCCGGGCTGAGCGTGCACGGGTGTCTGTGGGTGTGCGGGGGGGTGTGTGGAAGAGGATGATTTTCTTGATGCTGATATTTTGATGCACAGTAGCATCTGATGAAACGCATCATTTCCCCTAAAGAGGGACCCGATCGATCACAACGGGTTGAGCTCTATCTACCTAGTCTTAGCCATGTTAGTCGGTGGCTAGGGAGGAAATTGTTACTCCCCAGCCTGAGTGAAATGAGTCATGAAAGAAGCCAAGATGCTGGCTAGAGATCCTGTGTGAGTTTGATACAATGTTCACTATGTCTTGGAAGAGCTATTTTAAGAAGAATTTGGCCGGAATCCTCAAATTTTGATTATTCTTTTTTCCTTCTCCTTGCATTTTACTGTTTCCCTGTAGCATGTTCTAAACGTTGTGTCTTGATTTATATCTGTAAATAAATTCTCCTTATTTATGAAGATGTAATGTCCCTGGGGTCCAGGAGGCCCCAGCCATTCCATGTAACTGAAAGAGACGTTACCTAAGTGGACCATGAATCAGAAGTGGGGCAGACAGGGAGAACTATTTTTACCAACCCGCTTGACTTGTGAGGAGGTCTGCCCAAAAGGCAAGTGGGGGTAGCCAGCTGGGGGGACTGGGAAGGTGCTAGGAATTATACCCTGGGGTATCATTTCTGAGTGTTACAAGGAGCTTGGGCTGTGCTGAATTACAGAGCAGGGGAAGGAAACAGGAGAGACAGTGGGAAAGCTTTTCATGTGCTATCTAAGCAATAGCCAGGGCATTCTTGACAGAGGAAGAAAGGTAGAAACTGGTGGCAGCTGCTAAAATGAGTAAGTTACTTTTTGTTGCTCACTTGCCAGCAACAACCTGATAGAAAATGTGTAGCAGCTTATGTTAGGTTGGTCACAGTGGAATTACAATGCAGCTTCTCTCCGAAAAGCATCTCCTCGTAGGCTTCACTTCCATTCCTCCACTGCCCTTCTGATGCCATGAAATAAAGCCTAGGGTTAGTGATGGCACTTCTGGCTAGTGTCCAGGGAGATGTTACCTTTTCAGTCCATATGTCTGGGCGGGAAGCTTATAGAAGATTTCTGCTTCTCTTGGGAGAAAAAGTCATCCCACCTTTTTCTGGGCAGGTTCTGGTTAGAGAGGTGTGGTGCGATCTGCAGCAACTCCAGGTTGTGAGGAGTGCAAGTATCTGTCACCTGACCTTTCTCTTTATTTATGACCTTTTTTGGTAAGGTAGAAACCTTGTCCTAATATGAGTATAATTTCTATTGCCTTCACTGGGAGATTTCACAGACTAGGGATCAAAAGTCTTTTCTTGCTTATTTGTTTTTTTTAAATTGGGCTTCATTTTTCAGGAATTTGTTTTACTCATTTATCTTGGTAATAATACTCTGCTAGCTCTTCTTAGTGAACTGAAGATGAAGAATGGCTTTAAGTACTTCTACAGATAGATAGTTTTTGGAGTGTGTTGATGTTGGTATGGTCCTGAACTATGGTTAGAAAAATAACTGTGTTGGAAATGCCATCTTCTCACTCAAAATGCCTGCTCTGGGTTGTTTTTGAGTCTAAGTTATTACTGTCACTGATTATGAAGATAATGTGTTTATTTTAGTGAACTAACAAATGCTCTACTAGCACATTCTGTTTGAAAACATTTTCATTGACTTTTTCATTAAAAAGCTTGAATTTCGGGGTGTGTGTGTGTGTGTGTTGGATTTTCTGTATGAAAAATGCAAAGATTTGAGTAGAACCAGGAAATATTGCAGGTGAAAAACATCATTAGAAAGCGCCATTGCAGGCCACCCTCATGTCCTCGCTTTCTCATATGGGCCTGACCCCCACCTCCGTATCTGGCTGTAGCCACAGGATTCCTACCTCGCACTGCTTCCCTTTGCCATGGGAGGACTGACGGTGCGTTGGGAGATGCAATCCAACCATTACCATGAAACAAGCAGCATAACATTTCAAAATTAAAATATTTCTTTATGGTTTTTTTTCACCAAAAAGGCAACATTTTTGCAAAAAGGGGGAAAAACACTGGCATAGGTAGGAGGCTAACTGAATTCCTCGACATGTCACTTCAACACACTTATCAGCTTAGTAATGATGACAATGTCTTATTGCTAGTAGTGAGGTAAGTGGCAGAAAGCAGCCAATACAGTTATCAACTCCCTTGAGGAGTTTAGAGAGTGACAAAGAAGAAAAATCATCTTTCGTCTTGTACATAGACCAAATATGATATGTAATCACAGAAAAAAAGAGCACGCAACAAGCCAGTCTTTGTCAGCTGTCTAATTATAGCTACAGCCAACTAAATAACAAGCAACATGCAGTCCTCGTTAAATCTGCTGTGCACAGAAATTATTGTTAGGGTTCAGAGAAGCTGGGGTGGTGAGGGCAGGACAGAAGTCATGCAGGGGAAAAATGATTTGAGGAGAGGAACCACTCTGTGGTCCCCCATCTTTGGGGACTGAGGAACTGAAACACTAATATTAGCAGAACCTGTCTTTTTTTTTTTAGCAATTCAGTTTGTGAATCACCCAGGGATGCTAAGGATGATTATTCAGCCACTCTCCGTGATACTTTTGAAGTGCTTTCCTGCTGAAAACTTTCCTTCCCACCTTTTTATGATCGTGTTTTCCCTTGCTTTGGCCTCTTTTATGTTGTTTTGTTCACTGGTAGGAGATGGAGCTGCCACTCTTGTCAAAACACATGAATGAATAAATAAACAAACCTTCCAGGCATTTAATACAAACGAATGCTGGTTGCATGTGGGCAGCTGCCATCAGAGTAACAGCACTGAAAACAACAGGTAAATGCATGATAAAACTGGCTAAAGTGGCTGGGAGGTGTCCAGGTGGCAACATCAGTAGGAGGACTGAGAGACTCCTTGAAAACACTTGAAATCCAAGGCACAGAACATTTTGATAGCTATTTTTGAAACATATGAACAGTACATTTGCTTTTCCTTCTTTCCACGTGTCCTTTCTCTGTTAGGATTCTCCTGTGGAGAAAATCCCTTTCTGAACTCTTGCAATAATCATCTGTCTTCTGCTTCACTTCTGATCATGTGCAAACCAGACCCTCAAGCTATATTAATGGTTTGATACAGTAGCAATAGCTGAATGATAGGGGAATAGATCGGATCAGCATTTTTCTCCTGAAACAGTTCTCTAGGGAATCATGAGTTTAAAAAGTAATGAAAATTTCTGCAGAAAAAACCACCCCATGTTTTCCTTGGGCTTGGGGATATTTAAAAGCCACCTGAAAAATCCCCTGAATTTTTCTACAAAAAGCAGATGACTGCAGGCAGCTGCCGCCAGGATGGAGAGCTCTTGCTGTACGGCCAGGAACAGGCAGCACGGGGAGGCTGCTGTCAAGTGGAGAAGGAAACAAGCTCCTCTCTGCTCCTGCCGCCCTCACCTCCACCTCCCTCCCGGCTCTGCTGGGTCGACAGTGAGGAGTGAAGGGAAGGGCTCCATCCGCTGTCACCTTTCCTTTTTCATCAGGTGCCTGACAACCATTGCTTCTAGGTTCAAACGCTTTCAGCTTTAAATTGGGGGATTCTAACATCCTAAATACGCAGAGGGGTAGTATATACAAGCCCGTCACCCAGAGCTAGAGGGTATCCACAGGAGCCTTTGGGTCTAGAAAGGCACGGATGCACAAAATGTAAGGCACATTACTGATGATTTACTTCTATTTATTCTCAAAGACCAATGTGAAGGAGTTTAAGGGCTGAATTAATTCTTAGCTGTGCACTGAAGTCGACAGAGTTAGACCAGGACTGTGTTTGGCAGTATTTCCATATCCTGCAATTCAGCATGGAATATGTAATCATCTGACAGAGGGTTCAGTATGTTTAGTTGTATAACTGCTAGAACAGATAAAGGATCAGCCAGGCAAATAGTGAAATATGAAAACGGTTCTCGTAAAAACATCCCAGCCTTGGGGCATGCATCTGCCAAGACTACTCCGTGGTGACATGAATGGACATAGCATTTAACTACTCTCCAAGAGGAGAGAGGATTACAAGGAGGTGGGGAAAGCAGAAGAAGCCAGAGCAACCCTGCCAACAATAGCAGGTTGCAATACTTAATCTCAGTGCTTGTGCCAATGCGCTTCGAAGCTGCTGTTGTTTTTATGAGGAAGAATGCAGAAAAGACTAATCTGTGTATTTATGTCTGTCTGGAAATGTTATAAGTGCCGTGTGGTCATTCTGATTCCAGAACCAATGGGGTCAGTATTCCCAGGATGGGGAGACTTGGACAGGGTGCCAGAACTCAGCGGCTACACGTGGGACCGAAAGAAGAGAGAGTGAGTAAATGGAGGGATTCAGTAAAGTGGGAGACAGACCAGGAACTCTACCCACATTTCCAAATAACAGAATTTTCTGGGGCTGTTTCAGCTCAATGCTACAAATCGTATGCCCTTTGAGAAGTTCTAGAGCATCATCTTCAGCCCTTTCATAACAAGCTTCCCTATTATGCAATTAATTTGCTCATTTGTTTTCTGGTATGACTGTAACTGATAGAGTTATTTTGCTGGAGTTTATGCTAGTGAGGCATGCTAGAGCAAGCATCCTGTGTGCCATAAGCTTTAACGAACACACAGAACAAGTTCAGTAAAGGGGCAGTGGTAGCATGAGCTTCCTTTCAAGCCAATATTTTCCTGTGTTTGCCAGTTATTTAGCACAAGGGACTGCTGTTTATTATCTGCTCTTCTTTCTGTTCCTAACTACAACAGAGCATTTATTGAAAAAATATAATGGATTTTTAATGGTGGCTACTGCGGTTTGGACTTTGGTCTCATGTCTTTCTTTTGACAGTGACAACAGAAGTCGTAAATACAGTCCTGACTTTTTGTGGGCACTAGGATCTATATACAGATCACAGGCACATTGCATAGGTTATCGAGCAGTATTGGTATAGGGCAGGCTTAATATGGCAGATATCTGCGTCCTGTTCCTGCTTCTTATCTACTGCCGTGACCACAGGATGCTGGGGGAGTGGGTGCTTTGGTGTCAGGTTATGTCACTGGCGACAGAGCAAGAGGGAAGCAGGTTTTCCGCTAGCTGTTTGAAAGATCTGCAGGAGAAGTGGATTTGGATTCATTGGGACATGCATTCCCTGAGGAGGGTGGAGGAATAACACAGAATGATTTCCTGCTACTTCGTACTACTCTTTGGTTACACAAAACCGTAATACACTGATCCGTCTTTCCTATCTGATCCTGCCATGGTAGTCTCCATGCTGTCTAAGGGTTTGTTTGATAATGTGTCTCTGGTGGTTTGTACAGTTTTGCTTTAATCCAGCTAAAGCTTAGCTCTGTTTGACTGGTAAAAGACAGTGACATGTAGGAGTAAGGCTTCTTTGGCTTTCTTTGTTGAGTAGGACAGATATTTGGCAGCTCAATTTCCCAGGGACCTAGGGATTAAAGTGAACCTTGAGTTTCTTTCTTACTTAAAAGTCTCTGTCACTCCAAACTTGACATTTTTCTTCTATATAAGCTATAAACTACTGCAGGGGAGAAACATTTTCCAGATGACAGTGCTCCATAAATGGTGCTGTAGGATGTCGGTTATCTGTGATGGGAGTCGCACATCTCTACGATACTCATAGGATCTCTTTTGACAATGAAATGTAATTTCCAAGAGAAATGAAATGTGTGTGGACAGGTAAGAGGGTGAAAATTAACATGATCCTTGTCTAAAACAGATTTATTTGAGCTTCAAGAAAGATTCCTTTGTGAACTGGGCTAAATCCAGGTGAATCTGAGCCTTCAATAGTTTGCTTTCATTAGACGCATCTGTAAAAACTTTGATCTCTTAATGGCTCTATATCTGTTAATGTTCCTACAAATTTTTAAGGAATGAGAAGAGCATTTCCACTGTAATAGTGTCACATTTTGATGTTCACTCAAGTTCGTGACCTGCCAGATCCAAATCTGATTGTTTGACGTGACTGCCTTACACAGCAAAAAAGAGATTATGGAAGTGCCCTGTGCTAATGGGAGTTTCAGCTGAGGTGGAAGACCGAAGCACTTCCTTTGGAAAAGGAGTAGATAACAAGGGAAATGAATGTCCATTGATGTACGTGCTTCAAATACAGATTCCCGCATGTTTTGCTGTAATTTGCCTTGATGATTCTGTGGAAGCCAATTTTTTTCCTCGTGTTATCTGGGATCAAATCTCTCAAAGATAGGGGACACTGTGGAGAAGGATAAACCGTCCTTCAGATGAAAAAAAACCAGACCAAGCAAGAAATAAATAAACCTTGCACTTGTGTAGTCAGATGCTGATACTGCGTACCTAAAGCTGTAATATCATATGAAGTTTATCAGAGGGGTTGGAACACTTACACTGGTGTCCTTGCCAAATTTCTCCTGGGCAAATTACTATCCATCTTCCTAAACCCTCTTGGCAGTTTCTACTGGAGAAAGAAAAAAGGTTTGCCATGTGCTGAGGCCCTGGACTGCACTTAGGTCTGGGCTCACCCCCTGTCTCTGTGCATTCTCCCTGCCTGAGAAAGGCAGCCTTTACATGCTCTGCCGGTCAGTTGTCCACCGGGCTGATAACTTTGGGTGGATGATCAGGGAATAAATTACGGAGAGGCTGAAAGACTCTCTGGTGATGTGGGCCTTAGCAGATGAAAGTCTTCCTCATCCCCTGTTCTAGACACCTGCGTGCTGCTACTGCGATAGCTCCAACCCTACTTGCTTTTTTCCTTAGAGGCAGTTGCATTTCACTACTATTATGGATGGGTGAAATGACTCTTGCAAGCATGTAGCACAAATGAGTTGTATGAGTGCCATAGTACATGGAAGAAATGTGAGTCATAAATCATCATTAACATCTGCTGGAAAACCTATCTGTGCCCCAGCGGTTGTAGTTTACTCTGTCAGAGCACTTGACACAAGGCCCATGATTGGCGTTGTTTGGGACGCAAGTCCGTAAAAATTGAGACTGCTAATGGCTGCTTTAACAGGCATGTCAGTTTTGGCTTAATGAATTTGTTAATATCAAGCAACTTTCTTCCTCCAAACAATGGTGTTGGTAATTCACAAGCTGTTATTCTTGGAGCCCCACTTTAACAAAAGCCAGCCTTTCTGTCTGAATGTTGCTGCTTTCATATTTTATTGCAGAAATTACACAAAAATATTTGGCTTGTCTAATGAGGGCTTGACTATATAGTATATATTGCTGAAAATGTGTCATCGCATTATTCCTACAAAAATAAACTTTTTTGGTTTTTTTTTCCTTGTCCATGAGCATTTTGCTAGTTCAAACTGGGGAATACGGGATGTCTATGCAACTTGTCTAATAATACAAAACAAATTATGTGGGTGTAATGCTGGTATTATCAGGGCTACATAGATTGTTCCTTTGCACTTACACTCATTTTCCTCCCTCTTTTAGATCTATAGGTTTACATTCGCACACTACATTAGAGGGTGCTGTTGGCATCTGTAGTTTCAGAGGCTTTAGGAACACAGGGTTTGACCTCTCTGAATGCCCTTATTAATCCATGTTCTTACATGTGCTAGATCATGCAATTTGTTTTGCAAGAGGCCTTTAGGGCCAGGAAAGCTTATTGTGGTTATCTAATCTGACCTATTTCATTACAGAGGTCACTGAATAGCCCCCACAGGATTTCCTGCAGCTGGGAGAGAGAGTACTTGAAGAAAGTTTTCCATCATGATCAGAGATGGCTGAAGGCTTTTTGGCAGTGTAGACAAAATTTCATTTCAGGGCAGCAGCAGAATGGGTTGTGAGAGGAGCATGTCTGGAAGGGGCCAGGGGATTTCAGGAGATGGGGGTGAGGATGCTGGGACAGGTCAGGAGGAGTCCAGTAGGCAAGTGTGAGATCAGTGAGCTTTTGGAGACCATGAGTGTCAAACAGGCTTAGGAAAAATCACGGAGGACTGCAGAGAAGATATGGAGGTGATTAAGGCTATTTTTTGGCAGTGTGTGATTCAGGAGGAGGTCACAGGGCCAGGTGGTTTGAGGTAGAAGCTTTTCAGGTAGGAGATGGAGGAGAAAGGTCATAGTTTCCAGAGAGCAGATGGAAGTGATGAAACTTTTGGGAGAGGTCTGAGTGGGGGGCAGGCGGGATTTGAGAAACATGGGAAGTTTGAGGGGGCTGTTGTTTGAGACAGGGATCCCACTGCTTCCCCCTCACCCTGTCCAACCCCTTCCCCTCTGGACTTTCGTTACAACTCTACCACTTTGGAGGGGTGTGAGCCCCACAGCCCCAGCTGTGCTTCACACAGCAGCCAGCCCACCCTGGGTGAGAGACGTGCCCCTATTTGTGCAGTTCCTATTTGTCTTACTGCGCCTAGGGGACAAAAGCAAATAGATGGGGAGGGGGCTGGAAGGGAGACCTGGGGAGTCGTCCTTTCTGCTTCTACTGCCGGGAGCATCAGGATGGGGCATGAGCTGCTTCCCACTCCAGCTGTGCCCCACCACCAGTCCCAATCCTTCCCT
The DNA here is from genome assembly GCF_030936135.1 of Gavia stellata. Lineage (NCBI taxonomy): Eukaryota > Metazoa > Chordata > Aves > Gaviiformes > Gaviidae > Gavia > Gavia stellata. Next base: position 102,061,729 of record NC_082595.1, on the reverse strand, counting down.
TGGGGCAGGAACAGGGCATTACCCTGGTATCCAGCTGAGCTGTGCTGTGGCTCAGAAGGTCCTCCCCTCTTTTCTGGCCCTGCAGGAGAAAGGAAGCTGGTAGATACCCCTTCCCATTGCTTGGCGCTCAGCCCTACTCACCTGTGGCTGTGATTTGGCTCTGATCTTAAATAAAAGCCACACACTGGTGGAGAGTCTACCAAGGCTCTGGCAAAGTAATTTCAATGAGTGTTGTGAAAAACATACACCACTTTACTAGTTTGAATCTATTTACCATCAGAAGTGTGGGAGAAAACAAAATGAAGCAGAAGAAAAGTGCAGGTTTTGGCAAGACTGGTCGACTGCTGGAAAAATGGATGGCAAAAAGGGCTTTTCTTTTAGACACGAGGTTAGAAACACAGGGCAGAAGAAAAGAGAAAAAGCTGACATGAATTGGATTAGGCAGCTAACGAAGGATTGAAGCAATATATTATATTGCTACTGTGGAGGAAAACGAATACCTTCCTCCCAGAGATGAGAGATGAGGAAAAAAGTGGATATTTGTTCAGCATAGAGTGCAAAAAGCTGATGGTTGTCCTGTCAGAAAACAGGATCGTTGGCTCTGTGAGGGGGAAAGTGTGGAATAGTTAAGACTTGCAAACCTGGACTGAAGATTTATGAACTGTTCTTGTAAAAAGAAAGGAGAATTTTGCTTTGATAAACAGAATTTGTCAAATGCAATATCTTTTGTGTCCAGTTTGGTATTCCCTCTCCAACACTGGCCCAGACCTGATTTTTCAGAAGTCGGTGTGTTTTGTGTAACACACACAGGGAGCAGCTCAGTCTTGTGAAGGGGAGTGAGGCCACACAGAGATACCTAAGTCCAATTTTGTTTGCTGACAACCTCTAATAGAGTCATTGGCTGTGTACTGTCTCCGTTTTTACTAGCCATGCTACTTGACCTATGACTGGAAGCAAAGTTAGTGCATTGAGGGCTTTCTGAAAGACCGTTCATTTCATGACACAGTGGAAACCACAGAGAATAAGGGGGCAAGAAGAGACTGTAAACCTAGACAATACTGGATGTGGACTGAGCAAGCCAGAGCAAAGGGGTATAATCTAAGAAGTATAGGAGAACAAAACAGGATGCCCCCATGTCTGCTTACCTGGTTTATTACTAGCAGAGAAATACAGCTATGTCATTTTCTAAATGGAAATGAAAATCAAAATGTGTTTTTCTGAGAACTGATCCAGATCCTGGGAGAATGTTTGCACAGCTCCACCTCTCAGGAAAACTGCTGCTGGTGGCAGTGTGTTTCCTTCAGCGACTGCAGGAGAAGAGCGTTACGGAGTATTCAGGTTGTCCCAGCTGAGGAGTAGGGGTCCGGCCAGCTGTTTTGGGTGTGCTGTGGGGCCAGTACACATCTGGATGCACTAGGTGGCAGGGTCTGCCTGCCACAGCGCAACACGCTGTGGGGATGGTGTTTGCACGGGACAGAGCAGCAGGTGGAGAGCATATTTCCTCGCAGATGCCAAAAACGAGTCCAAAAGATCTCTATCTAAAGATGGTATGCAATTCATTATCAAATGCAAAACAGCCTTCTCCGGCATAGTTCACTCATCAGAGAGACTTACATTTAGTTGACTGAGAAGGAAAAAGGGGAGTTTTGCTATCAAAACGTCCCTGAGCCTTGTCTTCAGGTAGAAAGAGAACACCATGGGAAACAGCTTAGCGACTTCTTCCTCTGCCCTTTTGATATTCAATAAATTTTAAACTGAATTGCTTGTTAAGTCTCAGGCAGATATCCTGCACTTGGCCTGACAGAAACAGCATTTGATTCTTGCTTGGAAACTGTGCTCAAGAGCAGCAAACTGCAGGTGTCTGCAAAGGGAGGGTCTGCTGGCCAGCGAGGACAGGACCCAAGGTCTTCTCTACTGAAAGCCTGACCTTTTGTGAGAAGCCTCGATCCAGGGGAGGGCTTTTTGAGAAGAGAAGGTTGTTAGAGATGCCAGTGGCAGGTATGAGAGGTATGAGCAAAAGGAGAAATCATACCCTTGCTTCTGCAGAGGGGGATATTGAGATTATGTGATTTGCCCAGAACTACATGGAAAATTAATAGCAGGGCCAAGACTGGTGCCAAATGATCTCCCTGGAGCCCTGAGCTCGGATGGTCCAACCATGTCTGGCATGAAAGCAGGTGTAAGCTGCTTTTTGAGGTATGAGCCAAAGGCGTTGACATTGACTGAGAAAAAGAAGATCAAACTTGGGAATAGCAATAAACCTGACTGCAGTATTAATGTGCTCACCCTGCAAGTGTACTTTGGTGAGGAGGCAGCTCCCATTTTTCTCCACTGTAAAGCACTGTGGTTTTCAGCCTCCTCTCTGCAGATTGCAATAGGTCACATGTTAGGGATACGTTTTCTATATGAGATCCATGCCATGCCTCTGCTGGGAAAGGTTTAGGGATTTCCAAGTCAAAAAAGCTTGAAAACAATCAGTGTGGTTGTAGACTGCTCCCTTTGTGTTTCAGAGGCATAAGTATAAAAGACAAGCCCAAACCAAAACAGGAATCTTCATCCTCTATCCCTGTAAGGAACTCTGAAAGGTCTCTTTTTTGTAAATCGAACCGACTAACAGCATGAATCTAACCTGGTATTTTTAATTTTAGGCAATGGCTAAATGTACTTTAGGTCGTAACTTCATGTGGACTTCAGTTGTTTTGGCTCTTCTCTGACAAGCAAATAGTTAAAATAAAAACATTGGCAGGTCGTGGACAAGACTCAGACACATTGTCCCTTTATGTATTTCTTCTGAAGAATCCATCTATGAAAAGGCAATGTTGCTTTTTCCCACTGCTAAATTTGCAGAGTATGCTTTCTGTTTCATGTAGGTTGCAGTACAAATTGGCTTGTTATTTCCCATAGCAGCCTCTGGTCTATTGGTCTTGTTGCACATAATTAGTTTTGTCTGTCATCATCTGATACCTCTTCCCACATCACTTGCTGCTTATACCACTGAAATTGCAGCCGTTTTTTAAGTTCTTCTGATCTACAAAATATTGAGAGAAAGTATCATTTTCCCTTCAAGATCCGTCCTGACCAAAACCTGTGTTTGATTTTATGTTCTTGGGCTAACAAATAAAACCACAGGTAAGAAAAATAAACCTATGGATACTTTGCCAGGTAAGCAAAGGAGGAAAGTAAAGCTGACCTATTCCCTGCTTCCCTCTTCTTGTAACTGAAAAGGAAACTTTCAGAGGGCTCTAACTCAGTGGAAGCACCTTATGGCATATAGACAAAGGGGGCAACGTTCATTGCCTTGCCTGTATTTGAGAACCATCGGAAGGCACTATGAAAGAGAGGGACCTCAGCTTCCTGAGATGATGTGGAGCCAGCTGTGGTGTTTGCTTGTGGTGGGGAGTGGAGCAGGGACTGCACTCCTGATCGTCCAGATCGTGAGCTTGGGGTTGCTGCTTCCTCCTGAAGTCTGTCTCCCTGCAGAGCAGCTCCAGCATATGCCAAGGGTTTGACGGGCTGTACACAGGGATCATGCAGGTCCATCAGGTCATACCCCGAGTGCCAAGTGCTTCCAGTACAGTGAGCTTTTACTGCTTGGAGTCCATAAAAATGCCTTCATAAAAATTGGCATAAAATATGGGCAACCGTCCAAAGTAAGGGCAAAGCAAATTCTCCTGAGCTGAAGAGGTGCATTTCAGCTGTGTGTGACCACTTGTGCATTAACTCTACACCTCTGGCTTTTTCACTGCTTCACTAGATTTTCCTTTCATTGGCAATTATCTGCTCTTTCCTCTCTGCTTACCCCAGTTAGTCCTGCCTCGTTTTCTTTTATTGGCTGATTCCACTTCCCCCACCTCCTCTTGCCCACGTTCTTTCATCCCATCTTTCCTCTGGTGCCTTACCAAGATCTTTTGCCAATTAGAGTGCTCTCTTCATTAGCAACACCCAACACTCATCCTGCCTCCTTCCCGGAGACAAGCCTGGAAGAGGGCAAGGCAAGATCAGGAATGGTAATACAAGTGCACCGGCAAAACACACAAAACTAGCACATATGAGTCAGTAAAACAGTTTTGCCACCAAACTCTGGCCCCAGGAATGAGAGAGCTCTAGTAATCATGGGAGTCAGAGTGTTTTTGGCAGTGTAGGGGAATGAGATGTAGCCAGGGCTTTCCAGGTGCTTGCAACATACAGTTTTATTTCCAAGGGCTCTGTGAAAAGACGACACTGAGGAGGGAACATGGACAATCTAGGGTGATGCATGTCTGTCTACAGGGGCACAAGTGTGATTTTCTAGTCCATGCTTACAATGGCCTGTCTATCAGTCCAAGGAGCAGTCTGCTGCCCTAAGAGTAGTCTGAGCTGGTATCCGAGTACAGAGGGTAGACCTCTTGCGAATGCTTATTTGTTTCCAACAATGGTTCAACCAGACACCAGTCAGCCTTGACTGAGCTGAGTTCACTCAGCAAGTACCTCAACTCAATCAATTGTTTTTGGATTGTCTGAAAAAAAAAAAAGAGAGAAAAAGAAATCCCAGGAAAAGTGAACATTTCTGAGAATGACGGTTGTTTGCTATTTCCCTTCAATTTTATATGAACTATTTGGGTTGGCTACAGCGGAGCTGCCAGGTGGCTAAACATGCCGAGTGAGTGTGGTCAGTGCTTGGGACATGCACTGTGCTCAAGGCATCCAAAAAATTATTCCTGACCTTCATTTAGTCTGCCAATCACTGCAGGCTGCCCTTACATCACATTTTTCACTAGCCAGTAACAGATTCATAGAAGTTAGGGATGGAAAAGACCCGTTAGGTCACGCAGCCCATTTCCCCCCCCTCCCTTCCCTCCACTCCCTGAAGGTCAGCCCAGGGCTGTTCCCTACAGTGTATTTTCTAGTGCTTTGTCCAGTCTTATTTGAAATGACTCAAGTGGTAGGGCTGCCAGCAGTTCCCTCTGGGAGCCTATTCCACAGTCTAATGGGCTTCATTGTTAATTTTTTCCTGATTTCCAGCCTAAAATATCCCTTTGCTAGTTTTGTCCCATTACCCACTTGCACCACCCTCAACAGTTCCTCTCCTTCCTCCTCGCTAGCAGCACTAGCACTCCACACTGCTAAAGCATCAGTTAGCTGAGAATTCAAAAGCATTTTGCAAAAAGTAGATGCTATTGCTTCCTTTATAGCCATTGCAGAAAGAAGTTAAGAAGCTTGGAGAGAAAATGAGTGATGACTAGAATCAGACACAAAACTCACATCTCCTAGCTTGTTTCACGGCCTTTGTAGATAAAAGCCTGTTCTCACCTTTCCAGTCAAATTTATATGCAGGGAGTTGAAAACAAGCAGAGAAGAGAAGGGCAGATCTGAGGTTTTGATACTGATCAGAGCAATCCCTTGACACTTCAGTTTATAAGTGGTGACTGGGAAGAAGGCTCAGAGTCTTTTTCTACTTCATCATCTTCTCCCAAAAAGGCTTCTTATTGATGTTTGGACTTAGCAATATCCAGGGCATTTGTTTTGAATAGGATGAGGCAGGTTGCCAGTATATTCTGACTAGATAATATCCCAAACCAAATTTCTGGATGGAAACAGATACCATAGTAGATGGACTCCAGCTCCAAGCTTCACAGCTGGGCCTTGTCCCTAATAATACATTTAACCAAAATCCCAGCTCCAAACAGGCACAGTATCAGATAGGGATTTTGAGCCTTGAGCCTGTCTGGTCAAAGAAGAGATGCTTTCTCAAATACCCTTCATCAAGTGTTTTCAAAATTATTCTGACCTCTTAGACCAGGTCTTATTTCCTGGGAGACCTTTGCAAAGGTGTTTACTGTGTCAAGTTGAACAGTAAATCTGTGATAGTGCGGTCCTAGCTTTATTGTAGCTCTTGTATTAATGCTCTTTGAAGCAATCTGATGTGGAGTGAGCCCAACCTGCAAGGTCCCTTGAGGACTGGGCCCTCAGAAACTAGAGATGGAAGAGACCTACAGGATTACTCATCCTGTTCATTCCCCCGCCAATACGAGTCTGTTCCCCACGGTACATTTTCCAGTGCTGTGTCCAGACAGATCTTATTTTTAAATGATTCATATGATAGGGTTTCCTCCAGTTCCATTGGTGACTGGATGGTTGCCAGAATATTTTTTTTTCCCCTTACTTTGACTTTGTGTCTTTGGATTCATCCAGAATTTTGAGGTCTGCAATTTGTACTGAGCATTAACTGGCAGTAGAGTGAGTAACTGCAGAGAAAACTTTAAGGACTTTAACCTGGTTTCTTAAGTCAAACAAATCCCTGACAGAAGCCAAGAAGAGTGCACTTTCAGAGAGACTGGGCCGTCAGTGGAAGTTGCTTGTGAAGGGCAGATGTGGGTTGGTTTGAAAACACCTATCCAAGCCTTTGTGCTGACATCGGTGGTAACATTGAGGTTTATATCCTAGCTGTTGAACTCCCATGGCTGGTGCTGGGATTGCTTTCTTCTCTGAATTGCCACTGACAGTCTGAATTTCAGGGGAGTATTCTGGGCCTATAGCCAGACAGTGTTGGCCAAGGAGCGTGGAAGGAGTGGGGTTGACCAGGTGCATCACTGCAAGTGTGGCTTCTTGCTTTGCCCTCCCATGTCCTAAACACTTCAGTTACTTATTTCCACACACTGTTCACCCTCCCTTGTCACCTGTCACTGTCCTGCAAACTGTTTGGAGTCCTTGGATACCGATGGCTGTGTCCTCAGGATCTCGTCTTTCGTGAAGAATAAATTACCACCTAGAAAAACAGTTGGGATGAGCAGCGCGACCAGATTTTCTGAGGCCTTCAGCCCTCATCTGTAGGCAGCTGCTTCCTCAAGAGGACAAAGGCTCAGCAAGAATTTCTCACTGCAACCCAGGAAAGAGCTGAAACTGGTAGCAAGAATCCCACTAGGAAAGGGCCGAGATTTCACCCCTCGTACTTTCTCCTCCTTTCAGAAACCCTTTCTCTGCCGCCTCTCCAAAACTTTTTCTTTTCCCTTTCAGGTATGCTTCATTGTGTGGGTGGGATGTGGGCTCTGCCTTCAGGGAGTGCTGCATGTATAGCTGCAGCTATGCGTAGGTAACGCTTAAAGCCAATGCTGCCAACGAGAGCCTGGTCTGGAACTTCAATTATTTCTGCAGTGTAACTTGCAGGCTGATGGATCCCCTGCAATGGATACCTGTTGGAAAATATGAGAGATTTGGAAACAGCGTAGAAAAGACCAAAGAAGGAGGATAAGAAAAAAGAGGACAGAGCTCAGAGCTACCTCTTCAGGGACCACAGTTGTCTCAGAGTCCCTCAGAGCTTGCCTGCCCTCATCCGTCACAGGACCCACAGCCTTCAACCGCAGGATGGAGTTACCTCCGGAGGCAAGGCTCAGTCCTCCACCTCTCCACACTGGACCCTGAAAATGGTGGTTCCAGACCTATTTCCTCCTGGCCAATTAGAGATTTATTTTAAATCACCAGACATCACACATCACTGAAGGACAAACTGTGCTCTGGTATGATTAACCTTAGAAAAAGAGCTGGGTTTCCACCTTTACTTAAAGGAGTGGTAAACCATCATTTCTTCTCTTTCCTGCTAGCCAACTGCAATAGTCTTATCAAATGAGATCTAAAAGTACTTTGTCTTCCTGCATGTTCTCTCAGAGATGTCTACATGTGGTTCTCATTCTTTTTTCCTGTGGGTTTTTCTTGGAGCCTGGAACAATTTGTCTATCAGTCTTAGACTGGCACTGACTTTTGTCCTGTAGGAACAAAAAGTGGGATCCAGACTGTTTTGTAGAGATGATGGTTGAGTGACTTCTAACAGGTGACAGTTGTGTGCACTGCACTATGCTACACGTGACCTGTGTGCTTTTTTTTTTCCACTTGCATAGCTAAAATGTGTGACCTTAAGATAGGGAGCTGCTGTCCTAGAAAATTCTTGCCACTCTTCAGTTAAAAAGGCTTTTGTTACGTAGAGGAAAAGGTCATGAGGTAACCTGTATTGTTTAGCAGGAGTAAAATTATGATTATAAATACCTTCATCTGGAAATATACTGTGCTGTCACCAGATAATTTGCAGAATAAAAGTGTTATTCGTTCAGAGGTGACTGAAATGAAAGACTGACCATAAAGCAAATAATGTGATTTCTGACACGAATTAGTGAAAGCAAGATAACTAAAAATCAAAGCTGGAAATTGGCATGGAGAAATTTAGTCCAGTTCTTTCCATACTGCAGGTGACTCAAGACACTTTCAACCTGCAGTATATTTTGTAACAACCTGACCCAGTGAGTGCATTTGATGTCAGTGCCTGCAAGGGTAGCCTCTGGATAGCACCAAGTTATGTGGTCATCCACATGGCATGGGATACAACTTCAAATCTCCTTCCCGCTCCCCAGGAAACCCAGCACTCCATCAATAGTGGTAAGATATCACAGATGAGATCTGCACACTTCAATTATTTAGCTTTTCCATGTGTAGGAAACAAATCACATTTACTTTTTTTGAGATTAAGCTAAAGTCCAAATGTCATGCTCCACTGTAGACAGACAGGAGATAAAAAGGTGATCCAGTTTCATAGCTACAGAATACAAACCAGGGATGACCTTTATTTTTTTTAAACCACTGCACACAGCTCAAGTTTAATAAGCTTCAGGGTAAAGTGAGGGAATAATTTATTTTATCTGGCATGTAACTGATTACAGTGAATGTATTTTTGGTCTGTTTATTTATAGCACCACCAGTATTGTAGATATGGTGGGTTGAAAATGTTGTCAAAATTGGTTTTGGATGAAAGTTTTGCTTTTGACAGAGCAATTTATTTTGGTGAGAAAATGATCACTCTTGGGAAAAAGTTTCCCCTGAAAAATAGCATTTTGGCTGAAAACGGAATTTTTTTCATTTTTCATTTTTTGATGAAAAGTCAGAATTTTCCATGGTGAGAAAGGAAAATTCCAAGTAGCTTCAGCATGAGGTATTTTATAGATAGGCGAGAAATAATCCTGCCTCAAAGGGAATATAATATAAACTGACAAAAATCTAAGAAATTTGGATCAGTAATTTTGAAGTTACAAAAGTTTAAATTCAGCAGCTTTTCATGTGCTTATTAGAACCTCTCCAGTGATGTGTTTTTTAATGCCTCAAGTTGGGATTACCCATCTGAGAACATCTCATTCCAATCACAAAGTCCTTTTCCATAGTGTTTGAAGTCAGTAGAGACCATGAGATCATCTAGTTTGGCCTCTTTATGTATAACTCAGTTAACCCCTTTCTGAGCCCAAAAGTCATGATTGGCCGAATTACAGCAATGAAGTGCCTAAACTTCACTTTCAGGCAGTTCACCTTTTTCATGTGTTGTTTCTTCTGGTGTTCAATCTATCTAAGCATTAAAATTAATTAAACACTTAACTGAAAATTTGTTTTGTTTTGGCTATTGGCAATAGTTGTCCTTGTGTATTCTGGTAGATTAAAGGTCACTTTTGAAATCTATTACTTCATTCTCATAAGGTTGTGGTATGCTACCCTCAAATTACAAAAACTTTAATGATCGTTAATGCTGTATTGATGGTATATGCAGTAGAGTTCTTCAGTCCCTGCCTGTGCTTGTTGGTCTTGGGAGGACTGGGGAAAGGGTAGTGTAACGTTCTTTAGAATTTTATTCAGTGTAGTGGCTTTGGTCCCATCAAAGATACAGAAGGAATTTAATCTTCTTAGAAAACATCGCCTTAACAGGTTTCTCAGGGCTGCAGCAGCATTTTTTGCCACAGCTTGATGTTGGGACCTCAGCCTGGCCCATTCTGGCTTTAAAATCCGTCTCAGAACTGCTGCTTTCCAGAAGACCATTCCTGTTTTATAGGAACAGTCCATTTTTTTTCTCCTTAGATATATGAATTTATGAAAAGCCTTTTCTTTGAGTAGACCCAGATTACCTAGCAGTTCAGTTCACTCTGGTTGCCCTCTCCCCACTTTTGTCTGCCATTCCAACTGTCCACATCATCCACAAAAATTATCAGCAGTAATTTTATATTTCCTTTCAAATACTTGAGGATAGTATGGTGTTAAGTCTCAGGTTTACAGCCATCATTTTGTGACCCTCCTAGAAACAGCCCTAGTGACATTACTTGCAAATACTTTGAGGTATATCAGTTAGCTAATTCTCAATGTATTTCATATGCAGTTTCTTAGTACTATATACTGCAGATTTTTATATCAGAATGTTGTGTGGTACCAAGTCAAACACCCTATAAAATTTTATTACATCTACACAGTTACATTTATCCAAAAACAACTTCTTAGAGAATGAACTCAAGTTTGTTTAAGCAACACTATTTTCCATAAAGCATTTCATGTTGTCTGGTATTCATTATATTATTCTCCTTTATTTTGTTATCAGTTAAATTCCATATGTGCTTTTTTATTCTTTTGTTTGAGGTTGATGTCAGGATAATCAGTATTGCAACTCTGGTAGGTACAGTTTGCCTCTCTCAAATGTTTGCACAAGGTGATCATTCATCTGGTGTTTTCAGACTTCTTTGGTATTCTGGGATTTAGTAAAAATAAGCAACAAGTGAGCAGTGATTTCTTTAGGCAAGTCCTTTAGGACTTCTGGGTTCAAGTTAAAGCTGATGGCTTTAAGAGGTGCATCCTTACTATATATTATCTAATTCCCTCTTTTGGACCTTTTTTCCCCTCTTTGAAATAAATTTTTTCTAATCATACATAGGTGATTAAAACACGTCATGGTCAAACAGAAAACAGATATTTATGTAATTTTTCTTTGTTTTCATTATTGCTATTAAGAATTCTGCCTTTGCCACTGAGAAATCTGCCTTCACTTTCTTTGGTCTCAATATATTTAAATTTCTTCTCACAACTAGTTTTGCCTACCATGACTTTTTCCTTCAGGATCTTTTGCCCTTTTTACACACCTTCTACTCTTTACAACTGCTAATCCATACAGTTTGGTTTGTGTTTGATATCTTTTCCTATGTCTTGAATAACACTTCTCAAATTCCAAGCATTCAGTATATCACTGAACCAAGGCAAGCTTTCAGGCAGTGCTGTCTTTTTTGTTGATCATACGCTTTCTGGTCATCTAACAAGTTCTTGAAGAACTCTCCATTCTCTTTCATATTTTTTTGTCTACATTTTTCCTATTAGCAAATTTGTCTTATGATTTTCCCAATCTCAGAATATATCTGTTTGGAAATACCCGAGTATTTTTGTTATTTGGACTGTATTGTGTTTGCCTACATGAAATAAACAGAATCTGCTCATGACCTGCAGTTCCTGATCAAGTACTGCTATACTCTTCAGAATTCAATTCACCTTTATCCATCATAAAGAGTTACCACACACAAATACCTCAAGGATTTTATTCCCTTTAACAGGCAGCTGCTTTGTCATTCCCTTTTTGTCTTTGATGTTTCTGGTGGCTCACAGCCTTCTGCTCTCTCTCCTCAAGAACTTCCTTTGGACCTTGCTCATTTTGTTGACCCATCAATCTTCAGGATCCTGCATTTCTGACATAACAAAACTCAGTTATGAGCTATCAGAGATCTGAATTAACTTATTTATCTGGTTTATCTTATAATATTATCCAGCAATACTTCCATTATAAAATTACTTTCTTCTGGTGTGGTCAACAGGCACTGCAGCTCCACAGATTGAAAATTCCCATTTAAGGCAACATACTCAGTCAACTGGGGAAAGCTAAATTTAAGATGTCTCTGTTAAGCCTGTTGGGTCTTTCTGATTAACGAAGTACAGAAACCTTTATATTCTACCGGCTGAAGCAGTGAGACTTATGAACTCACCAACAAATGATTCATAGGTTTAAAACATAAAGTAAGCAAAAACTTCCTGTAATTAATTACTGAAATGCTAAGACTGAGTAGCTGACGCTCAGAAGGTTGTTGCAAATTAACTCTGTTGCCTGCACATACGCGTTTTCTTTTCTAGTTTCTCTTTACCTGCAAACTTCACTTGCAGCATAACTGTAACGTATTAAAGGTGTGTGACATGTAACATGACCAAGTTAGAGATGAATTGACGAAAAATACAATTTAAATGCTCCCAGGTTAATGAGATTCGGGGTTCATAGATTCTGGGGCTGAAAGGGGCCACTGTCCCAGTTTGTCTGACCTGCTGTGTGACAAGGGCCACCTAATTCCAAGCAGCAGTTTTGCAGTGCGAGGAACTGGAATTATGTTATGCCTAGACCAGTGAATGATACTGTGGCTGCTGACTTGCTGTTGAACTACTAGAGCATGTCACTTAAACATCCAGTCTTCATTTAAAGGCTCCAAGCGATGATGAATTTACCACTTCCCTAGGTAATATGTTCCAGTGATTAATTACTTTCTCACTGTAAGGAATTTGTGCCCTATTTTCAGTTTACATTTTTCTACTTTGCACTTTCAGCCAATTGATCTTGTAGGGCCTTTCTCTGATACAGTTAAGGGGTTGCTCATATCATGCCTCTCCACTTCAGAAGTTTTAAAAACTGGTCTCTGTTTCCTTGAGGGCCTAAACCAATTGAACTCTTTACATCTCTTGTTAGAAGATGTGTTTTCTAGAACCTTTCCAACTTTTAGTCTGTTTTAAAATGCGAATTCCAGAGCTGGACACATTGCATAGGTTTCTTACCAAACCATGTGTGGAGGCAATACTGCTATGTTTAACCCAAAGCATGACTATTTTTAGCATGGAATTAAAGTGATTTTTTTCCCTGCTTTTTGCTGCCGTATCATGATCCCTGTAGCAGATTCCTGCGATCTGCAGTCCACCTCTGTGGTGTCAATCTTTCGCCTCTGCATACCCATGCAGTTAACAAAGGTCGTTTTTGTGGCAGAATTCACTTCATTACAGCAAAAGTAAATAAAGCCTGTCACCACTCTAGCAATGAGCATAGGTGCTTACCTTGGAGCTGAACTGGGTGAGTAAATATACACTGTCTTTAAAATACTGTGAATGGCCAACTGGATTACATCCACATGAGCGCGTCAGAAAGAAATGCTAACAGTCTATTGTTTCACTTGTGCCTATGTCTTTAATGATTGCCCGATATGAAGAAGAAAAAGCAATTATCAAAGGCAGCTTTTAGGAGTAACTTTACATATGGGATGCAATTACAGCATGAAAGAACACTGGCTGAATATTGACAGACAGTGACTGAGAGATCTGATTACCAGGCAACTAGCTGCCAAAATCACATCCAGGAAAAAAGTGTGGGGGGAAAGAAGCTTTCAGACTGGGCTGCATATTTGTCAATCCACCACTAGTGATACTGGCAAACTGCTGTGCATGCCCATTTGTCCTCAGATGGACTTGTGCTGCCGCCTGTGTCCCTCAGATGCTCGCCCATTGGCTTGCATCCCCCTTGTCGGAGCCCAGGGCACGAGACCGGCGGGAGGCACAGCCCAGTGCTGCGACCTGGGTGCCTCTGTCTTACCCAGCTTCAGAGCTGCTGGGAGAAAGGCGGTGCTGCATGCTTGCTCATTCTGCTCTCAGGCCAGTGGTGCCTGGGACGTGCCTTGCTGAGGGCTCTGCGGGATGACTGCCGGCATGGCAGGGAAGGGATCAGGTGCCGGCAGTTTTCTCAGTAGTCCCCTGTGCTGCCTGGCTCCGTTCCCATTCCAGACGTGTCTGCTCTACACCTGTGTTGCTCCTAACAGAGGTGCTACAGGGCATCATGCTTAAGTCTGGGGACTTAAATACCCGATGCAGTTTAAAGCACTTGCAAAACTGTGCCTGCTATCACCTGGCTGCTGGCTGTGTCTGAAGCCTGCCCCGATATTCTGGCCTTCAGTATTCAAACCACAGACTATTTTTCTGTGAAGATATAACTCTGACAAACAGTATAGTTCGTCCCCTTTTTCATTTTGACGTGGCCTGTCCTAGTACCACATATCATCTCAGATTGAAATGTTTAATGCTTTTTCCCCTGTGGATTTTTCCAGCCTGGCTATGCTGTGAGCCCTGAGGGTCCAGGATGTCACAGCAAACCAACTGAAGTCACCACCACACCCTCGGGACTCTCTGGGCTTGCTCTCGATTCCTGAAATCACTTCAAAGTGACTGTGTTTTCAGCACACCTTGTAGCATGCCCCCAGGCTACCTCTTGGACTTCACATCCCTCCCCTCTTGCCTCATGTTTTGTTCTGGCCTCTCCACTCCGCTCTCCTGCTGATTTTGCTCAGTGTTTCCCAGACTTGCTTCATCCGACTCTCCCTTCAGAGAGTTTCTGTGGTCTGCACCTCAGGGACCCTTATTGCTGCCCTCCTTTATGCTTCTTTTGCCCTTAGCCTCAGGCGTTGCCGTTCAATTTGGTGATAGCAGCAGTGGGACGGTGGCCTGGGAGGGGGTCAGGAGAGCTGCGGGGGGCTGAGACCACCCAGTTCACGGTGAACCCCTTCTGTGAAACTGCCAGCGTGGTCCCTGGCATGTGCCAACCATCTCTCCCAGGCACGGTTTGGTGGAGGGAGCCAAAGCCCTCATTAATTTTACTGGTATAGCCATAGCCCCGGTCTCAACACAGCCCTGCATCTGCTCTAGGCTCGTGCCTTACCACTTGGGAACTGCTGGCTTTGCTAACGCTCTCGCTTGTGTCTGCCTTGGCTGACGAATCGCTCACGCAGAGTTGTGGCATCTTTACGCCCTGTTTTAATACTGCTACTTGTCAGTGGATACATGAGTCAGTACATCGTCAGCTGCATCCTGCCGCTGTCATCTGGGGCCCAGTCTCGAGGCTCTGACCTGCAATCTATGCCGAAAAAGACAGCACTCCCCATTGTTTCCTTTTTTGTGTGCCTGCCTCTGGACCACGAGAAATTTCAGATGTTTCATCTCGCTACGTGCCTTTTTGGCTTTGCGGTGTGTTTCCAGGTTGGCTCGTAGTGAATGAGCAGGTCAGGTTCAACTCATTTGGGAGGTCGAGGGAGGTGCACTCAGGGGAAGGCCCTGCTGCACCTCCTCGTCTCTTCATAACGTGCCTGGGTCCGACCTGGAGCTGTGCTTTCACAGGAGTGTTATGCTGATGCGGGGTGAGCTCCGAAAGATGTCCCCTGAATCCCGCGGCCCTTGTCCCAGCCCAGCAACTACGTGACCCTTTGATGAGCCACTGCAAGGGCTGCTCTGAAAGAAATGCAACCCTACCATTATCCCCAAAAAGCACTAGACCTAACAACTGGAAAAACTGGATGGGCATCCGCTTGGTGGTTTTCTTTTTTATGTATCTACATCTAAGAACAACTTAAGGAAAAAGAGTTAGGTTGGAGGATTTTTTTTTTTTTAATTTGGGCATGGAGAGTGAAGATCAAGCATGGAAAATCAGATGCAAACTTTTTGTTTCTGGGATCTTTTATGTAACTTTAACAAGATAAACATCCACAGAAATGCCAGCAGGACTGGGTAGGTAGGTCTGTCTTTTTAGAAATGTGACTCCTGATTTTTTTATTTGCCACAAAATTTCTATGCCATAGTTTGCAATATGAAGAAGTATTGGCAGGTGATTTGGGTAATTTAGCCTCTAGTACACACTCATCCTGCTTCATGTTCTATCGCCATTTTTCTTTTGAGTATCTCATGCCACTTGGAAACACGGTAATATTGTCATTTCATGATGTATTCTGTGTTTTGTATGGTGTTGCAGTTTTTTTGTTCCTGTCTTCTTTTACAACCAGCAGATTAGATCCGGAAAACACGCTTTATATTCTGATAACAGAGGAGGAGTGAAATCATGGTCCAAATGAAGTCAGTGGCAAAACTCCCGTTGACTTCAGTGGGGATAGGATTTCACCCCATCTTGTGTTGCCTTGCCTAAAAAAGGAAAAGAGACCTGATCCAAAGCCTATTGTAGTCAATGGAGAGATTCCCAGCGATTTTAATGGGCCTGTATTTGATCCAGCATGAGGTTATTCAGTCACCTCCAAATTTTACAGGAACATAGCACTTGTGTTCCCTTCTCCAAGGACTAATAAGCTTTCTCTGAGTTAGATAAATTTCTACACATTTCTTCTCCTGAAGCATTTGGGTATACTAAGGCGTTCTTTCCTTTTTTTTTTCCTTTTCTCCAGTGTTTCTTTTCAGACACTGTTTTGCCTTGTGGTGATTCTAAATCATCACAAAACAAATCAACACTGAACAACGACCAGGATATGTAAGCTTGGGTTTATAGATTCCAGTTCCATGAACTTTGATTTAATAAACTTACCCCTCTTTGTAGCAGAAAGCACAAAACATGGGTGGGTTGGTGAACTTGAAACCTGGTTCTGATTCTGACCTACATTTAAAAGCTAAATTTGAGTCTGATAAAGTTTTAAAAACACTGGTAATGTGAAAAAGATGCTTCACTGTTCCCTTTGTATTTTTAACCTTCTTTCCTATTAAAACTGTAAACAGCTTTATATTATTGCAGTGAATTCTTCTCTAATTTACTCCAGTGTAAATCCAGAGGAATGTTCCGAGGGCAGGAGAGCCGTTCTGCATTTGCACCAGGGTGAGCTATGGCGGGCTCTGCCAGGCTGTTTCCCCCTTCCTCTTCCTCCTTTCACTGTTTGCATTTGATAACCCTGTGCAAAAAGTGTCGTTAAATATGCTCTGGTTCCAGTGACCGTCGGTTGTCTCCACCGTTCATCATCCCTGTTGTTGTGAAGATCTAAGTGCCTGTGATATAACCAGAACAAGTCGGGCTAAAAAAAGCCTTTCTGGTGGATTCTGTTTACCCCCCAAAAATCTCAAAATATGACTATTTATTTTCATTTTTGCATTGGAAGGAAAACAAAACCTCAAGCATTTTATGAAAAGCTTTTTGTGGGTCGAAACATCTGGTTTTGCCTCACATGTCAGGGCCTGATTTGAATCTCTCGCATAATTTTTGATAAGGCAGATGGACTATCTCTCTCTCCCTCTCTTTCTCACACACACATACACATGCAGAGAGTATCTGCTTTGGCTTTCAGAAACTTTAATGTCAAAACTTTTTTAAAAATTTGAAGAAATTTTATAAAAAATGTTTTGGTCCACTTAAGAAATTAGCTTTAAGTTAACATGTCTGAAGAGTTGAAGGAACACTGGGTTTTTGATTAAATGCCTCCGGTTAGTTTGTTTTCTTGCTTAATGAAATAAATTTCAGTGGAGAATTGACTTTTACAGAGTTTCACTCCAAAAGTAAAAATGTTCTGTAGAAAATCTTGCCTTTTTCTCAATTTTTTTCCCTTTCCCTTCCACATTTTTCTTCAAAGTTTTTCCCACAGTAGTCTATAAAAATAGTGAGCATCCAAGTGGGTTTTTTAGGTTTTGAGCTGAATCAGAATTTCTTGTTCACTTCGTGTGCTGATGAAAAGCACAGATCTGTTGTCTTTTGGCTGAAATATTCTTGTATGGTTTATTGATCTAAGCATCAGTGCTCACTCTTACAGTGAGACTCATCAAGCCCAGCTGCAGACCTGAAGTTGTAGCTGAAAACCAAAATATTCACCTTGAGCTCCCAAACAGAGAATTAGGCATCGCCAGCATATAGCCCTGAATGCTGTGTTTACTGTAAGATAAGATAAACAGCTTCTTGGAGGTGGCTGCTTCTCTCTTTGACCCTAAAGGGAACCTAGGGTTTAGTTCAGGCTTAGACATCTAAATCTGAGATGTGTAAACTATGGCAGATGAAGCCTACACAAAGTCCTTGGAACTGTTAATTGGCTTCCTGAGATAATCAGCTTATATCTTCCACCTGATGAAATGATTTGGTTTATTTAGTTACTATATGAAATTCTTCTAAACATGAAATTGCAAACTAAAGATCCTTTGTTCCTCGTGTGGTTTCTTTTCAGAGCTAAGCACACTCTCTTTATGCCTACTCTGTAAGCAAATTTTAAACACGGTGGTTGCTTTCTTCCACCTCAGGAAGAGAGATACTTCTCCTGGGAAAAGCTGCAGCATGATCCAAAGTCCAAGCCTTTCCATTGACTTCAGTGACTTCTGAATTATCGTCAAAAGTGTTTAGCATTTTTTTTAGCATGAAACCCCAAAAGTGACTTTTTCCATTATTCAGAAGATACAAGCTGTTGTCAAATGTTAAGGGCATTGTGATTTTTAATTGACAAGGAGTGCAGTTAATTATATAGGGAAAGTTTTTTTTTCCCTCTAGCTTCTTATGTCTAGCAGTCAATAATTGTTCATTAATAAATGCACATCTGTAGGCAACAGGATTACATCAGAAATGAAAGCATTTTTTTTCTTTCACAGATTAGATCCTGGTTAGAAACCAATAAACAGAAAATAAAATCCACTAAGATATTGTTGGGCTGATCTTCTGTTTCTAATACTGCACAGAAAAAAAAGTTGACAAGTTGTTTTCTATAACCAAAATCATTGTTTTGTTCTTTTAAAATCTTTTTAAGGCAAAAATTCCAAAGGCTTGGGCTGTATTTACATATTTTTAGCAGCTTTCTGTAGTTAATTTTTGTCATGTTATCAGCACTACCTTCTGTAGTTAATTTGGCTTGTAGAAAGCTGTGATTAATGGGCCTTTGCTATAGCATTAATTTTCAGCTACAACCCCTCTTTGCCCTTTGGTATTATGTTAATTACTGGAAAAGAACCGTGAAATTGTGTATGGCACAGAGCTGTGGCGTGGCAAAGAACAATAATCAGAACCGAGGTTCTGAGATGTGTCCGGACAGAAGCATGGGAAAGCATCTGACATGGCTAATGGAACCAAAAATGTAAGGGGTTTTAGGGATTAGGCAGTTCTGGTTTATTCTGGACAAGTGCTCCATCTTACTGCTTTCCATTGCTAATGGTAGATTTTTGGTAGTTCTGAAGAAAATTGCTGGGCACATCTTTTCACTCCTTGGGAGGACACTTAATTTGAAAGCACTTATCTCGGTAGCTTGTCTCCTTGATCAGACTGTTGTAAGGGCTGTTGGTTCTTGGTCCAAAACCAACTGGAGTCATTGCAGAGAGTTAAGCTTTAGGTCTGCCCTGTTCTTATGGAGAAGATAGTCCTAAAATGGTCACCCTTGGAGAAATGATTTACTGTATGAAAAAAAAATGCTACTTAATAATCCTGTGAGCAAACTGCTAGAATAGCAAACAGAATAATATAGTGATGAGGCCAGAATTATTATTTATTACTACCAAAATAAATGTGAATATGATAAATCTTAGTAGAAAAGAGAAAGATTTTCTTTAATGTGGAGAAATATTGCGGTAGCCAGAATTAGACTTGTCTGAAACATTTTGTTAGCTAAATATCCAGTTCCTCACCTGATCATTACTTTAAATAAAGTAAGTAAATGAAGTGTTGCCCTGTTTATATAAATTTGGCCAAAACTATCAAAGAACTTGGGCCCCTGGGGTGGGTCTTGACAGAAAGTAAGGAGCTGAGTTTAAGCCACTTCTGAAATAGATGGGTGTCTAATGTTTGTAGGTAGGTATCTGTCCTGGCTTTTACATGTAAAGCTCCTATGCACCTACATTTCTCATCCTGCAGATGCTGGAGTAACACAGGGAAGCCCTTCTGCTTAAGTCCAGCTGGGATTCTCTGGCCAAGGGGACATGCTTGATCCCATAGGCATGTTCAAAACAATGTGGCCATAAGCTGCCACAAAACCCACACGGTTGTCATGACCAGTTCAACAAAAGAATACACAATAAAAGTGGTGCTACCTATTGCTCCTTATTTATGAGCAATGAGAGTAATGGCCTCAAGTTGCACCAGGGGAGGTTCAGGCTGGATATTAAGAAAAATTTCTTTACTGAGAGAGTGGTGAAACACTGGAATAAGCTGCCCTGGGAGGTGGTTGAGTCACCATCACTGGAGGTGTTTAAGGAACGTGTGGACGAGGCATTGTGAGACATGGTTTAATGGGCATGGTGGTGTTGGTTGATGGTTGGACTTGATGATCTTACAGGTCTTTTCCAACCTTAGTGATTCTGTGATTCTGTAATTATGCAGGTCTGTGGGTGATCAGGGTTTCATGCCCACCTCCTTCAGAGGGGATCCTGCATCCCCATTCCTTGAAAATGTCCTGCCCACCAGGCTGCTTGGAAAAGGGGAAAAAGAGAGGAAAGTCAGACTTCTCCCTGTTTTTGTGACTGCTCCTAGAGGCAGAAAAAAAATGCTGTATCCAGTAGGAAAAGATTAAAGAGGGAGAGAGAAAGCAGGTGCACCCTGCTTTTCCATGGGCTGTTGCAGTGGTTTGTGCTGAAGTGCACAAGCAGTGGACAGGTCCCAGAACTCACCTTTTCTTCACAGAAATGCCCTGCATACTGGGTTGGAGAGTCACGCTCCTTAGTCCCCATAGGCAGTTGCCCCTACATGATGTACTGCCCCTCTGAGGTGCCTGGGTGTGAATAGGGCTGTAAGGGTCAAGTCAGCTGTCATGTTAGCACAAGGGGTGATGGCCCCTGGGTGGAAGGAGCGGTGGGGTGCTATGCAGATATGTCAGGCACTTGGCAAGACTCCTAAGTGACACCCCTAAGTGACAGCAACGATGGGTTCATCCACCTCAACATCATCAGGAATGGTCTTGTGAACTGGTAAAGGACAGGTGTCACCAGCAGACAGGGGAAGACAGGAGGATGAAGACAAACAAGTAGATACTACATTGTGAAATGCTAGGACTTTGTACCTTTTCCAGTTTAAGCGCTAGATTTGCCTTTCTGAAGCCAAGAAGTATCATTTCAGTCTCTCCCACTGATGATATAAGACTGCTGCATGACACATAGCCTTTATAAAGCACCAAACTTCTAGCAATATGATAGTTGTTTTTATCACAATGCTCCCAACAAATGGCACATGCTGTTAATATGAATCTATCTTTCAGCAGCAGATATTTCAGGCACTGTTAGTAACATAATCTCATGATGTTGCCATAATAGAGTATGCTGCAGATCCAAATCTTGCTGGAGTGAATTCTTTCTTTGGTTGTTTTCCTGTAGTTCTTCTTGGCTTCAGTGGGACACATGCCCATATACTGTGAATATGCTCAGCCTTGTTAATCTTTGTGCAGTGCTCGGTCTCTGTTAGCCTGAATTTGTAGACTCAGAAATGCTGGAAGAGTACTGCAGCTAATGGCATGGGCTGGGGGGCACCGTGGCGGAAAGGGGGAACAGCAGCAGGTCCGACCAATAAATAAAACAGAAGAGTAGCAGGGTTGTGGTACTGTTATACACTCCTTAAAAGAGTGTATAACAAACAACACACCTGAGTGGCGTTAAGGGTGCAGCACGCCGAGGGCAGAGGAATCCCCGGGTTCCCAGTACAGTGCTCCCAGGGGAGCCTGCGCTGCGCTCGAAGGGCTACTTGTGTTAGTGTTGACTGCAGGGAATGGCCAAGAATCACTTATCTTTCTCGGGCAATTAGCCATATGCCTTTGCCGTGTCTACATTAATAAATCAGCAGTGCCAGAGTTCTTGCCTTGCCCCTGAACACCGTTGTTTCTGTCACTAAATTGTTAGAGCCGTCCTTGGCATGCTTTTGGCTTCAGCTTACTGAAAACCTCTCGTACTATTCCTGGTCCTGGTTCAGGAGTTAGCCTGGGCCAGGGACCATTGAAAAGATGGTTTGGATGTGGCCTCCCTATTTTAGAGGCCAGGACAGTTTAATAAATGCATGTGGCCATGTTATGACAGCATGCTTCTGCTCGCAGGGCCAGAGAATGGGGCCTGGATCTGCCCAGTTTATTGGTAGGGATGTAGTCATCACGTCTGAGAGCCTCCTGCAACTGTGAGGCTCTTGTTTCTTCTACTGTGATGCAAAGCGCAGATGAAATAAGGCCAAGCCAGGCACTGATAACACTTTTTAGAAGGTCAGTTCTTTAAATGTTATGTTTTTGCTAAGTAGAGAGCAAGACAGAAATTTAGATGTCAGAGGAACTCAAAGAAAGGCAGATCTAGTATATTAGATGATTTAGAATTTTGCATGTGTATAAAAAATTAAGAAAGCTGCAGAGAATTAGAAATCAACAGAAAGTCAATGTAGAAAAGTCTACATGTTTGATAAACTAGATCTGGAAGATCTTCTGAAATTTCAGGTCAGTTTTACAAATCAAAGCACTGCCAACATACATATGAAGTTGACTAAAAGTGTTAATCCAAATAGTTATTCATTCCTGAGCTTTACTGTATGTGCACTGGCTTCTGCCTGTAGCCCCGCTAATTTAAATGGAGTTGATCTAATCTCAGATTGATGGGACACACTGCTGAATTGGGCCCCATACATGCTTAAGGACTACTCTTATGACTGATGTTACAGTTCAGGTAATTATTAATTCTTTGAAGATGAAATGAATAGCATTTTAGTATTACAGCTTCGTTCTCTGCTCACACCAGCTAACTCGAAGCAGAGCCCAAAGGAAGAAACTGTGATTTGCTGACCGGAGTTCAGAGCACATCTTTTCCATGACACCCGTGAGGCCCCAGTCCCGAGCAGTTCAGGGAATAAGGGTTTTCGCTTCTTCTGCTGCTCTTCAAAGCTGGTAATTCAACATTATGTTCTGCCACAGACCTGAATAAGAGCGAAAGTTTAACCACTTCCATACCGTGTCTGCTCCAGTCAAGGGTTTAGCCTGAGCCTGTTTGCAAATAAATCAATGTAACAGAAGAATTTTCTCTTAAATACATTTAAGTTGGAGCTGTGTATTAAAAAGAAAAGAAGTGAGAAGATGCAAAGCCACTTCAAAGGCTGGCTGGTAGAACTAGTAAGTGTTTTCATTTTGCAGAAGGAAATAATGCTCAGTCAAACACCTACAGAGTATAATTGTATGTGACAGTCCATGTCAGAGTTCAGCAATGAAAACTGAAGTAAATATTTTTATTTTTTTTTTAAGCTGGGAATCATGCATCAGCCTAATGAGTAACAGGTTTTTGTTTGTTTGTTTGTGTTTTGTTTTGGTTGGTAGGGAGGACACGTTCTTTTATTCTCACCATTTTGTGCTGGCTCCGATCTCTGAACGCTACCATTGCATTGACTTTGACAGATTCAGCTGGAAAAACAGACACATTTTAACTAGCGGTGCCCAAATACCAGCTATGTGATATGATTCACTTTGTGGAGGAGGAGAATGATTTGTTTAAATCGCTGGCTGGTTTATGCCTGAAGGACGCCTGTTACAGAGGAGGTTTCACCTGCTAAACCGACACAACCTGTCCTCTTTCTAAAGGAGTGTTTCTGACAGTTGTCATGTACACACATGCTGTATAAATGAACTGAGGTCTGCCTTATACATTTTGAATTATAACCACGCTGTGGTGCTATTAATTGTGTTTGCTATCAGTTTGCTCAGAAGTTTGCTTCTCGAGCACAGTCCCAAGAAAAGAGGCACATCTTTTTAGACAACAACCTAGAAAAACACATATTTCTTCCAGAGAAGAAGTATAAATACTTTTCATTTTAAAAGATTATATAATTAAGCAGTCAGTGAATGTTATTTTTAAGACTTCAATGTATTCAAGTCCTCTTAGCACACAGTTTTGCTAATTTAGTGTGCTGGATGATTGAGGAGGGTAGGGACATGTTAGGAATCAGAAGTGGCATGATTTTAGTGAACAGGGAATGATTATTCACTGTTTATCATAAAGCAAAACATGAAGGGGCTTCTGAGAAGGTGATGGGATGGCAAGTTCAAAATAAACAGTGCATAGTTAAACTGCGGCACTTATAATTCTGAAAGTTTATGTGAATTTAAGAAAGCAGTTAGATGAGTTCATGGAAAAAAGGTACTCAAAGGCTAATAACATGAAGAAATAATCTCTGGCTTATGCCTCTGATTTCTGGCAGCAGGAAAGAAATGCCAGAAGAAGCATCAAGATTCGTTTCCCCTGTTATTCTGCACTTTCCTAGTCATCCTTTACTGATCACAGACCCTGATGAATCCTAATGCTCTTCTTGCAAAATGAAGACCATAAGCACAACAGTGAATATAAACTGGTGTTAGTTATATGAAGTAGAACATAAATTTGGAGTATGACTTCACCTAACACTGCCAATTTCATGCTACATCTTGTGAGCAGTTGGGTTGATACTGGTATACACAAAATTTGTGAGTTAAATGTTCTTCATTTATGTTTCTCTGTAATTTTAGGTTGATACCAAATTCCTCCACATCTTTTTAAGTAAGCTGATTTCTAATATTATTCTGTTGTTAAAAGAGATACCTTGAGAGATTAATCACTTCAGAATTCAATTAAAGGTGAAAGATTCTCTGTATAGTTTATGGTATTACAGTAACTGATCATCTGACAAAAAGAACATAATATTTATGCAATTAGTTTGTTGGTTTTTTTCTGATTGTGGAAATTGCTTTAGGGTAATTGTCTTAAATTTCATTTGAAGAAAAAATTGTCTTTTTCAGCTTAAAAAATAGAGGAAACATTCTACAATAATGGATGTCAAGTAAATATTATAAGGCTTCACAATATCTTGAAGTTAAATTCAACTATGTTAACCAGTATACAAAAGGTCTGACTTTCAACTAGTCTTCAACTAGTGCATATTAATGTATCCTATATATTCTTTATCTTAACACACACGTATACATATATATATAAGTATTCATGTGTGTAAGCATATGGATATATTTTTTATACCTACACTATATGTATATGAATGGTATAGAAATGATATATAAATTGCAAACCTGAAAAGAAAATGAAAAAATATTGCGTAGCAAAGAAGGCAGATGATACTTTCCCCTCATCATAGAAAGGACTTTTAAAATAAAAATTATCTACTGTCAATAGCTGTTCTCAATATAATATTAGTCTGTTGACTTTTTTCATCATAACAGAAAGCTTGTTGAAAATAAGTTGTCCCAATCGCTTAACTTTGTCACTACTTCTTTGGAAAGGTACATATTTTGTTATTACAGTTTTTAGCAGAAACTATCATCCTATGGGTCTGATAATGGGAAATGTGTCTGTTAATATGGCAAATTATATTTGGAGACAGCATGTGCAATAGTAAATGCCAGAACACCAATACGACCCATCTGCCCAATATGTAAAGTATAATAACACCATTATGAAGTGATGATGTGTTTACATACCCTTGTAACAGGATTAAAGTTTTCTTAATTGTCCCCTGCTTGAACCTAATGTAATGTTTTTGGTGTGTCCTATAGAATAATATTGAAAGAATGAACAAATCAGTGGCGGAACCTTCTGAGATTTGCCTAATTACAACTCAAATTGTTCCCATATTGGAAATTACATGCATATAATGCCTTTTGGGGCACAGAATAGAAGAAGCATATGAAGGTCAGCCAACAGTGTATTGCAATGAGTTCTGTCTTCATGAACTTTTTAAATGTCTTTTTCATGCAATAAGACATATTAATTTACTAGAAACAGATTTCAGAATTGTTTTATCCGATTTTGGAAGGCTTATTTCTGCAATCCCTGTAAACCTGCTGCAGAAAACATAAATTGCAGTTGCCCTGCATTTAGTTAAATCACCACAAATAGAAATCACTCAGCTAGGTTATGTGTGGGATTAGGATGCTGCTGCTGTATTTCAGGTACATGGTTCATTTTGAAAGATTCTCAAGAGTTTTACAGACCTTCAACCAGATCTTGACCCATGCATCATTCAAAACAGCCCAATGAAATGCAGGGGAGTCTTGGATAGGTCAAGGAGTACCAGCTGCATTGAGCTGTGTGTTCCCATGACACTGTTACATGTTTGTGATAGGTGAACATAATGATAGTTTTTCTTTTTATTTCACTCCAGCCTTTTTACAGCACAGCTGCATGTTAACGAACCTGATGACTTCTTGCTAGCCTAGAAGTGCTGACCCCGCTGAGCAGAACTGCATGTCTGAGAGCAGAGAGATACTTGCAGAATGACTAAGTCTTTGGGGAATGCCTTAAAGATCAGTGAGGTCTTGCTGAGCTATTGATAATGGCTAGTGTTTCAGGAGATCGAAATGACTCTTCGCTTGATTGACTTGATTGCTTCAAGTCAAAAAAATCCCTTGACAATCCTCTTCAAAAAGTGTACTGAACAATTTTAACAGTGGTATTATGCAATTGTTCCAGGTACTGAAAGTCATACAAAACATTACAATACATTAGCTTCTATATAGTACTGTAAGAAATATTCTAACACCAGTATTCTAATAAAATTCCAGTTTCATCAATGCTTACTCACACTGCGAAGTGTCTGAGGACTTACATGTTAGAAACAGACCCCATACCACCCTGCAACCATAAAACTAAACAACATACACAAGTGCTGGTTGGGGTTTTTTTAATATAACTTAGCTGCTTGAAAGATGGGCTGCCTACTCTACAAGTAAGACAATGCAAAGCAAAGGAGTGGATACGGTGCGTCATGGCTATGGGTCAGAAAAGTATCTAGGAAGATTGTCCTATTATAGAGAGAATCTGGCTGGGACATCCTTTGTAGTAGTACAGTTCATGTAGCGTAGCTTAGGATCTTTTGCTTTCATATCTGCGTTTTGGCATCAGTTTGGTTCATTGGTAGCCTTTTCCTTCCCAAGATCAGTGCTGAATCCCATTCTAATTGTGAAAAAGGAAAAAATGTCATTTGGCAGTGCTCCGTGACTTTGATTTGCTCTGCTTGCAGGGTAAAAATGAGAGCTGTGATATTTTTTTCTGAAAATTTAACTTATCTTTTCTCAGTTCACTGGAAATTTTGGGACTAAGAGAGCCAAGTCAGACTCCTTGCATGGGTGAGAAGGGAAATGAAAATGTAATTTTTCAGAGTCAACGACATATTTGACATACTGTGATAGCCTTGTACCTGCATATCTTGTGACCTCTGGGTTCTAGGGGCTTTCACATTGCATCAATACCATATAGATGATGGGAGTAACATGAACTGGTGCTAGAGCAGAGGCTCAAACCTGAAGTCTATCATACCAAGGATTTCTGCCTCATCTCGTTATACAGAAGCAGCAGTTTAAACTTCTTAATATACACCAAAGCTTTGTAGCTTTGCAGAGCTTTGCAAATGTTTAGGTTTTGACTTGACCTATTCTAGGAGGGAGGAGTGGGCAGGGAGTTCATGTTCCTACCCGCAGCACAAGTGTGGATAGCATTAGGGTTTGGACTTGGTCCCATAACAGGATAACTGCAGCCAGACTCCCTGGGGTGCTCTGGATGTTTTGTGCTGAACCTGTAGTGCAGTCTGGCTCTCAAGCCAGCATATCTGGGCCCATCACATCAGCGTAGTTGGTGCTTTCAGACATGGACCACTGGCATGGAGTCTCCAGTGTCATTCTTTTCCCTGTTCTTGGCAGGCACAAGTTGGGCATGTGTTCATGACATGAACACCTTAACGTAGCTCCAGCTCATGGTGGTTGGTTCAGCCCCATTGCTTGTCATCAGCAAAAGCAAGATGACTTCTTACTGCTTCATCAGTGGTACTAACTTGGGCTTAAAGGGTCTGGGTACATTGTTTGCAGTGCAGGCATAAGCATTTCCGATAGAGAAAATGTTCATAAGCAATGTTCTTTGTTTCTGGAGATTTTTTATGTATATTCTTGCCCTTAATGAACCTAGTGGCTGCACCAAAAGTTGGCAGTGTAGTGGGCATTATCTCAGATAATCGGCTTTAGTAACAAAATCAGGTCTCACAGCTCCCTTTGGCTTGGTTCAATGAAAAGGAACATTAACAATTTAAGTTTAGTCTGAGCTAGTTGTTTAGATGAGGATTGCCAAGTTTATGTGCACGCTTCTGTATAATTATAATTATGAAAATTGCTCTTCAGCTTGTGAAATGGTGGAGTCTTGCAGGCTTTTTTAATTAAGAGGCTGTCAGATATATATGCTGTTCCAATGCACAAATCCATGGCATTAATAAAAATAAGTTCTTTTGAATGTAGGGATCCAAGGCTCTTGCTATACAATTATATTGTGATTAAAATAATATTCATGTGAATTATAGTAATTGCAGTTAAAAAACACTAAAGGGGTTTTATGAAAAATTATTGTCACCAGTTACATTTAATTTGATGGTATTACTCATTTACAAAGGAACTCCTTTGTTGTACATCATCATAGTATTAGAGAATGTAATCCTCAGCATAACATAGGTAGAATTTAGGGTTCACACTTGGAATCACGTATGGAAGACAAATATCTTTAATCTAAACTAGTTACAGAGGGTCCTTCGGGGGGAAACTCTGGAGTACAATAATCAGGTAGGTTTTTGGCTGACATAATTTTAAAGAAAGGATGCCAAGCTTTCACAACATGATCTCCTATCTGATCTTTCATGTCAGAATGGAGGTAAAGTTGGTACAAAGTGTTCATTACCAGTGTACCAGGATCACCAGTCTCTTTAAAATATTTTAGTCAGGACCAAACTTGATCTGAAGAAGAACAGCCAGTGGGTTTTAACAGCCTATGTTATTCAGCGGGTTGGAGGGAGAATCTAAATATTCGTTTAAGGTCTCAAAGTCCATGAATGGAAGTGTATTAAAAGTAACTCATTTGGGGGTGTAAAATGTCTCCTTTCATAGTTACAGGCTAATTTCCATGTATGCTTTTCATAACGCAAGAAAGAACCATCTTCCTTTCTCTGTTTAAAGCTGTCTATAGAACCACACACAAAAAAAATAGAACAAAATGTAAATTGTAAAAGGTTGAATATGGTGAGTTGAAGGTCTGAAAGCTGGGAGGCTAGAGGGAAACCTGAAATGTGCAGTCTTGAATGCCTATGAACCTACAAACTAATTAACAAAGGCCAGGACCATGCACTAATGTAAGTTAGTTACAGCCCACTGAATCCAGCCAAAGCAGCACCTGTCTTTAATATATGGAAAGAATAATTGTCATGAGGGACTTGAGTCCAGGATGCAATGATGGAAGCTCCACTTCATGCAGAGGGTAGTAAAGCTCCTAAAAATGATGGATGATAGATGATGGTTTTCTAATGCAAAACATACTGGGTTTGACAATAATTTTATGCTGGATCTTGTTCTGATGGATATAGATGAATTAAATGCTGCGCAGCAGCCTTTAGTGGCTACAGGTCTGATGATCACCATCTGATTGCAAGTAATATGCAACTTATACTCAATATATTAAAAGAGAACAGTCCCAACAACTAGTGCATTCGTGGAAGTTAGGGGAAAGTGATGAATAAATTTTGTGGAAGTTAGGGAGAAGTGATGAATAAATTTGCCTCGAAGGAAAATTGGAGATGGAAAAATATGAATGAAAACAGGGAGTTCCTCAGCAAGAGTTTATTGTTTGGCTAGTAAGTCTTGATTTCACATTGAGGAGGTAATTTGCTAAAATAAATTCTGGTCCAGTGGAGAAAGAAGGCTATAATAATCCCCAAATATCTGACATACAGGAAAAAAAAGAGAGAAAGTTGAAAACAACCTGTATAAAGTGGAAATTATGAAATCTGTCTAATTGTTAAGAGAAATTAAACCGATTACAGAAAAATCCCTGGTAAGAGGATAGGGATAAGGATATTAGGAACAGAAGAAACCTTCAGTAAGAGATAGGCTTAATGCTAGAGGAGCCAGAGAAAACAGACAGTGATGAAGTAAAAAAGACAGAAGTAATAAGGATTTCTCATCTCCATTTGGAAATATATACTGTGACATGCTTTATCACCTTCCTAGCTCATCAGTACTGAAGGAAAACAATAAAGATCTGCTAGGGATAAACATTTTTATATCATCTGTCTTGGCTAACTTGCATCTAAGAATCCTGAAAGAGTTGGCTGAGGACATCTCTGTTTCACAGATGTTCATTTTTTAATAAGTCCTGAAATCTTCGGGAACCTCCAGAACAGAGGAAGAATTACAATATTGTGCCAGCAATCAAATAGCAGAAGCAAGCTGATCCAGGCAGTTGTAGGCTGATATACCTGGCATCACCTTCCAGTCAAGTAATGGACAGTCTGGTACAGGACTCAATTGATAAGAAATCCTTTTTCACATGAATATAACCAAAGTCTGAGCAAATGGTTTAGGGATTTACTTTTACAAATGACAAATTAAATTGATTTTGGTAACAGCACAGACGGAGTGTGTGTTACAGAGTACTTTAATCTGTACCAAGTGTTATTCTGACTAAAGGATCAGCACTGCATGTTATCAACAAGGTGAGCTTTGAGTCTGTTACGATCCACCTGACAAAATCTTAAAAGACTTGACAGTGGGTACCTTCATTAAACAGAAATGCTTTCACTAGAGCTCCAGAATGGTGGCTTCTGGCTCCAAAGCCATGTAAAATTTCCCTCAATGCTGTGGAAATAGGTGTGGATTTATTGCTGCCAACATTTGTGAAAGACACAAACACTGTCAAAGTGATCTCTTATGATGATTATACATGGTAATCCAGATAATTTGGTCCAATAAAAAATAATTTGTTTAACTGAGCCAGAGATAGGAAGATTTTTTTTTCTCTTTGTTCTGTTCTGCTTAGTACCAGCCTATTGTTTCTGAAAAGAAAGAAAATCAGTTGGAGATTTTGAAAAAAACCCCAACCCATAAGAATGCTGGACAAAAAGACTTTTGGTGACAGAATTGAAGGAAAAGAGCAGTTTATTTAAAAAAAAAAAAAAAAAGTTCAAGTGGGATAGGAACATTTAACAACAGATATTTTACTGGAAAAAGCTGCTGTGTTGAATCAAAGGGCTGCTAATTTTTCTTTCACTTGACTGATTTTTTTTTTTTATTTGGCAGAATCTTCAGAAAGGTATTTTGAAGATGTTGATAGAATTCATATTAACATTTTTTTAAGCCTTAAAAACCATTTTTATAATTTAAAATGGCTCTTTGTTCTGAAATGTAAGCTAATTCTAGTAATAGGCAGTTACAAAAACAGAAAATGGTACATTCTTCCCATCTGAGAATCCAAAAGTCCGAAGAATTATGAAAATCTTAGTGTTCTCAGAATTTTACTTGTGAGCATTTTGAATACCTTAGATGGGAAAGATAGCTGCTTTGAAAAAAAGAAATTGGAGCTCATAAAAACATTGTTCTATTATGTAAGAGAGAGATGACTTGATTATAGAATATGAATAATTTCAAACAAGGATAGAATACTAGGAGAGAAAGATGAAAAGAATTATTTTCATGACAAAAAGCTGATCTTTAGTACAACATAGCCATAGTAATTTAACTTATTATTTGTATATCAAATCCAATAATTTATATGACTAAAGTTTAGCTTCTGGAAAGATATTCAGTTTTGAATAAATGTCTTCAAGAGGGAGTAATCCATCATTTTCCTTGGTAGGTAATTTCAGTGATCATTGACTCATACTTTTAGTAAGATGCACTTTTCTTCTACTTTGAAGTCATCTGCCTCTTGCATCCAACTGTTGACTCTTCTTATGAAATTATTATATTAAAGTAGTCCTTTAAAACCTGCTGTTTTTCTTCACCACATACATTTTTATGTATTGTAGTCAAGTTGCTCGTTCAAATAGCTATGCAACCCAAAGAGGCAATCAAAACTGAAATGAAGACGTTATGGCTAACCCAAAGACCCAAGTCCAGGTTTTGCATAACGAGAAATGTTATTTAAAATCTAGTACTTTGGATGCCTTCTGTTGCAGGACTAAAAAATACAGATTTATAGAAAATAAAGCTATGTGGGACAGACTTCCAGGGGTCATCTTGTCCTGTGCCTCAGGGCAGAATCATCTAAGCTTATGTCATTCCTGTCAGGTGCTTACCTAACCTGCTCTTAAAACCCTTCAGAGATCCTATAGCTTCCCTAGAAAATCTATTCCAGTGCTTCATTATCCTTACCATTAGGGAGTTTTCCAGAATATCTGATGTGAGTCTTCCTCACTGCAGTTAAAATCCTTTTCATTCTTGAAGACAAGGAGAACAGGTTATTACTGTTCTTTTTGCCTCAGACTTTCCAATATCTGAAGTTGGTCACTTCTTCAAACTTCCTTATACTAAACAATGATAGTTCTGGCAATCTTCCCTTGTAGGTGATGGTTCCTGAACCTCTGCTCAGTCCCCTTCTTTTCAATAGGCTTGGCTTTCCTCAGAGTTCCCCAAACTAGCCCAAGCACTAGCTAAAGTGCTGCTAAGGCTGAATGGAGTATTGCTTAAATTTTAAATGTATTCTTATGATACATGACCTTTCAGAAGGTGTTCATTCAGATAGTGACCACTGCTCTTAAAAACAGAGAGTATGATCTCTTCAGAATGTTCATTTGTCTCTGCTGGAGTACATTTAAGTTCTTATATCACACACATTACCAGAGTTACATGCCCTTAGAGGTTTGAGATGGCATAAAATGTAGTTCAAACCTGTCAGCCCAGCTTTTCTTGGTTGTTGAAGTCTGATGTGATAGTAACCTTGTTTTTTGGAAACATATTTTTCACATTTGAAAATGTCTGTCACAGTTTGGAGCATCTTGCTAGATTACATCACAGTGGCATGCAACACACAGGAAATCTGAAAAATATGCTGCATTAAACTGCCCTTAAGGAAACTGTGGTATTCAAAATAGAATATGTTTTAAATCTTACTTGCTTGTTTGTACAACTGGCCTATGCTACGTAAGCCACATTAAAACTTGGAGGTTGCGTGTAGTAACCAGGTATCCCAGTGTTTTTGGGTAAGTTCACTCGCATTACTATGCACTCTGTTCTGAGGTAAAGGGAGCTGGAGAAGTTGGTGTTTTAACCTGAGATAAGTTATTTGCCAACTGTAGTTCTGCCTGATTGATAACGGAACTTGGATACAAAAGAATGAGACATTTATCATCTGAACTCAACTCAATTTAGCAAGACTTTATTGACACCAGAACTTCTCTAAGATCTGCCAAGGAATGTTAATCGCTGTGCTATCTATCAAGAGGAAA
This sequence comes from Gavia stellata, assembly GCF_030936135.1. NCBI lineage: Eukaryota > Metazoa > Chordata > Aves > Gaviiformes > Gaviidae > Gavia > Gavia stellata. The sequence continues at coordinate 102,028,932 of NC_082595.1, read as the reverse complement.
GGAATAGTTTAGTATAAAAAGAGCCCTTTATTAGAGTGCAGATAAATATAAATGTAGATAAAACCAATGTACTTTGTTATGTTCATCAGGGACTGCGCCCTTTCTGAAATTTTACTCATTGTTGCCAAGTGGTTGATTTACTTTTTTTAAGTCATAATTTCACCACATATCCTTCTTTACAAAATATTGAGAAGACACTGTGAATCCCACTTGATTTCAGACTTCAGCAGTATATAGCTATGTCCAGTTTGTCACCCTCCATCCATTTAACCTCAAGGGAAAGAAAGAGGTACCTTTCCCCTGCATTACCTCTCCTTACCCTCTCCTCCTCCTCCGCTGCTCTCACCTGCATCCCCCCTCCATTTCCATAATGTGAATGTGATTACAAGATGCCTTTGGCTGGACTATAGTATATCGCATTTCTTTGAAGGGAGGGCAGCCTCTCTCCCTTGGTGACTAGCTTGAAGCTGTTCTGATCTGTTTCAGGGCCCTAAATTATTATAATGTGAATAGCAAAAGTAAAAATAACACACAAACAAAAGCACCCCAAAAATAGAAAGGTTAATATCTTGTCTTTTTTTTCTTTTGAAACTAACACATTGAGCAGGTTGGGTTAGTTCAATCATTTTTTTGTTTCTCATTCTTTAGGAGAGAAGTGGACTGTGGCCAGGTTTTCCTATCACAGCCCATCTGTGTTATGTGCTAGGGAGACAAAAGAAAAGATTAAAGATGTTACTGTGTAAAATGCTTTATATTTTGGGGGTGGGAAGTAGAAGAGCTGGGGAAGATAGAAAATTATTTCCAGTTGAAGAGTGTACTTAAAAATGATTATCATCTTTTGTTAGTTTCAGTTGTCTGGGGAGTTTGAGATGAATGATGCCACAAATTGCTGATCAGATGTGTCAGAATTAATTTCTGCTTTCCACAATTTTTTTATAAATCTTGCTCTGGTTGAACTTTGGGCTGCTTTCCTTTGGAAATAAATTTAAAAGTGGCTTGACATGAAGGTGTAAGTATGGAAAAATGGAGAATAAATGCTAGCATAGCACTAAATCTGTATGTACTAGAAAATAAAATTCCACTCATCAAAGGAAAACCCTGACCAATGTGTCAATCCATCGTTTTCCCAAATGCTCCAGAGTCTTTAAATGCAAATTAACTGCCCAAAGTTATATTAAAAAGATATTATTCAGGTTGCAATGTCAAATACTCAAGTGTTCGGAAATTGCTTGTCCATGCAATGTGAATTAAAATCTCATGTGCATATGATACAGTCACTAATTGCATTGTCCAATATGTTTTGTTTCAGTGGGACGTTTACAACTTTTAGGGGAGGGAATGGATGTTACTGACTTAGGGAAGAATTATTCCTTATCATATGGCTAAATATCTGTTCAAACCATGAAGTCAGAATTATTAATATCCTCATGGTATTTTCTGTCCTGTCCATGACTTTAAAATCTGGGGCTTCATATGTCCAAACTTCAAGAGAGTCAATCATCTTCCCCATACCCCTTTCAGGTACAGGGCAGCACTATCACAAAAGCTTTGAGCACTGAGGTAAAACATTATATGCCAAAATTTAAATGCCCAATTTGAGATAACCTGAGTCTGATCTACTGCAAAATTCAGCCTTGTATATGACAGTATATGTTCAAAATACAGGTCTTGTTGTCTTTATTGACAGTTGTGAGCCCTCAGCAGTTATGAAAATCATTCGGTCACTCATACAATGAAGACTACACTAACAGCAACTGTCTAGGTAAAGCTTGGAATACATGGCTTGCCTCCTATAACAGACATAGGGCTAAAATGTTCTGCAGGACACATAACAAAAATCTAAGAATGGTCATGCTGATGAGAAGAAAGGCCCTCCTGACCCCACTTCTTGTATCCAGGAGGTATGAGAAGACTAAGATGGTCATGGAGGATGGAGACTTCCAAGATGGTTGTATTAAAAGTGAGGCCGATTTTTGCTAAGTATACTGCAAATGCAGACTGCTTTCTGAATCTTATGTTTTGACCATTTCTGTTTCTTCGAGAGGGCAAGATCACACACCTAATATAAAAATCTTTCTTTTATGCCTGATTTCAAGTTTCTTAAATGAAAAAAGAAATAATTTCTTCATTGAAAGAGAGTTGCAGATACTTTTCCCCTATTTTCATTTTCCAGAATTGTTAACCATGTTAGCTGAAAATTAAAGGAAGTTTGTGATGGACACCTATTACATAGAACAAGCAATCAAAACTGTTAAACTGTGGTTGAGGGCCACTGAACAGGGACTTAAAATGGGAAATCTGGGGCAAGTTTCTTAACAGGCAGTGTCACCAGCCACACAACTATTCAGAGTCTGATCCAGAGCTGACGCTGACAATGCATGCCCCTCCTTTGAGTTTGCTTGTTTTTTTTTTTATTTCTAGGTTGGAAATTTCTGTGACTCCATCATTGCTGTATATCCTAAAAATACTACATTTGCCTGATCATCCATGTAATCATAGCACTTTACTTAAATGGAAAAGTATCACCCATGCTTTGCCCTTGAGAAAACTGAGCCACATATGGGATAGAATGAATCAGTGACTGAGCCAAGATGAGAATTTAGATCAGGTTCCCCAGCTGTCACCCTTTTCCTTGCACAGCTACCTCCTCCAGCAGCATCAAGAGTGTCAAGGTTTTGTGTTCTCATCTGTATTCCAAAATGCCTCTCTGGGCATATACATGGCCAGCTGTATGGCTTGTGGATTCATTTCTGGTTGCAAGTCGCTGGTTGGTTTTGACATATAAAGCACTAAGTTATGTTGGTTCTCCTGACCTGAGACACCACATTTTATGGAGATTATTGGGGACTAACAGGACGTTAAAGAGAACGCTGGGTGTTTTCAATAAGCCTTGATGTAGGAGGTCCTGAAACTGGTGATATGTGGTCTGTTATATGAGGAATACTTGTTTTCAGAATTTAAAGAGTCTTTCTTGACAGTTCCTGCTGGGTTAGCTGAAAAGCAACAAGTAAATTATTTCTTACGATTTTAACCCTCAATATTATAGCTAGGCCTGCAAGGAAATTTTGCAGGGCATGGAGAAACTGAGGGCTTGATTCAGCCTGAAAAGAGAGGAACTGCAGAGAAGGAGACTGAAGAGAAACTTTACCAAAACTCTTGTATTTAAGCATGTGTTCATAATCAGCATGATTAGAGCTACAGATGTCACTGGAACTACTCACAAGCTTAAAGCTGAACTGATGCTGAAGCATTTGTTAGTGTAGGGCATTCTGCATAAGGCCAGAAGTTATGGTGAAACACAAAAAATGAGATTGGACAAGTCACTTTAGGGTGTGAATGGCAGGTGTTTCAGAATGCAAAACAAGGTAAGAAAGTTATGAGCAGTAATGGGCAACAATTTACAAGAATGCTTATTATTTAGTAGAAAATGGATTTGTTTCTAAAGGTTTTGTTTTGCTTCTGCACTTAAAAGTTTTGAGACTATCTACTTTTTACTCAACAGGATACTCCTAATAGGTTTTCTTTTTTTATTCTGCTTATTTTAGTGAGAAAACTCCCCTTATAATTATCTTAATTACATTTCAGTATAAATAATGGGGACAATTACTATCACTGGCAACATTTCCAGTTAAAATATCCCAGATTTAGTATCAGTTTTTTCTGAAATTCTAGCTATTCCAAAAGTAAATATACTTATTTCCAAGCTCCTCCATCTTAATTTTCACTCCTTTAACAGAACGCTTTTAATAATGGCTTCAGTATAGTTGAAAAATCAATTTCCTGAGCCTCAGAAATGCTGAGATATAAAATTAGTCCTTCATTTTGGGTTTCAAAAGAAGTTAACCATTGATCTTTAGTATAATTTAAACATGATGGATTCAATTTTAATGTCAGAAGCTTGCATACATTGGTCATCTTCTACCAGTGACTGTAGAGCCCAACAGAGCATATCTCAGCTATCCTGACATGTGAAACTCCTGAGAGCTACAGCTCACAACTTGTAGTTAAACAGGCAATCTTCTATGTAAGCTGGAAGAATATACCCTTCAGGTGTTAATATTGCAACTTTGCATTTCTGCTGGTCAACCGTTTCCAGTTTCCTGCAGTTTTAGTGCTTCCTTTAGTTGTCTCCTGCTCCACCCTGTAGCAGCATTGGTACTGTCCATATTTCCACTCCCAGAAGAGGTTGTCTTTCAATTTCTGCCACAAGCTGGGAGTGGGGGAAAGCCAAAAGTACCCTCCGCAGCTGTGGTGAGTCAGGGTTGGTATGGGTCTTAGGAGGCACAGCCTTTCTGGCTATATCTACAGGAGGTGGAGAAATGAATCGTGGACTATTCTCCGGCACTAAGTTCAGCTGGTGTCATACAGCTTGTGTGCATACACTTAAACTTGCTGATCTTCCCCCAAAACAGAGTGGCTACATCCAAACTGCCTGTGAGGGATGGTTCTTGGCTATCTAATCCCTGAACCATGCTGGTGTGGTGTCTCGGAGAATCTTAGCTGGCACAGGCCAAAAATCTGCCAGGGAGTGCTGCCAATGGTTAGCAGTATGAAGGAACGTCTGCCAGTCCTCTGGGCCATGCACTGGCTCTGTTAAGTTTATTAATGTAGATACTGCCTCTGTGGCTCAGCTTGTGTTGTGAAACCTGGGCGTTAAGCACTGTCCTTACAAGTCCTGCGGAGGCAACGTTGCCATGCAACTGATGGAAAGAGAGGGCAGTGGGACTCAGCACCCTTCTTCACACAGGCCCTATGGTGACTTCTGCGCTCAGTCAGGCATGCTTAATCTTTTACATCATGATAAAAAGACTGTTGTCTAAAGAGGACGAGCATGCACAGCTCCATAAGCTTTACTTGCACTGGTGAAAAGTCAAGCCCTGCAGTACCTAACTTTCGTGGCCTGAATTTTAAGCCCATTAGCCACCATGCCTGGCAGTGAATGAGTTCCTAAAACTGAAAGTTCCTCTGAAGATCTCCTTTAAAGGCCTGTATCTCATATCGAGCAGACATTAATGCAACTCTACGAATCTTAGAATAGAACTTTGTTCATCTTCCTTATTGAGTGTGGGCTGCTGGCTGGAGGGGAGCGCTTTTTGGTGCTGGGTAACCATTCAGCATAATGGCCTTTATGAATTTCACTGGTATGTACTGTAATAACATTAATCATGATGAACTCATTCGGCACTAATAAGAATGTCATATGTACTTGTATAAGAATATTCACTGTAGTTCATCATTAATTAACTGAGCTATTATTTTAAAGTGTTACCAGACATGGTATGTAAAAATGGTTTACTTTGCAATCTCCTAGTGTTGAAATCATGTAGGCTCTTTTGCTATGGTTTATGTCAGAGAAAATCACAACAGAAAGAGCAAAGAATCCAAGACTAAGATAATACATTTCAGCTGTATAACCTTTGGAAATACAAGAATGTAGGACTTGCCATATAGGCAAAGTGCTGTGAATGTAGTGGCCTATCTAGTCTGGTATCCTGTTCCTCAACATGTTCTGTGCCAGATTCTTCAGATATAAAAGAGAAAGAACACAAATGGGGAATTATATTCTGAAAACAAGAATTTTAGTATATCCAACTATTAATCTTTCACTGTAAGTATGAAGCTTACATGGTAGTCTTCTGTAAGGGTCACTCATTATTACTTGAACATCCAAATAAATAATATCAGCTGTTTCTTCTTTATCCATTAATTTGCCATCATGCTTAAAGAATTCTAGAGAAACCACTTCTGATTTAGGTAGAGGGGATATAAAGAAATAGGCCTGGAAGAAACTCCTGGCTCCTGATACCTCGTCCCCTAATAGTCTAGCCAACCTTTCTTGAGTGGATCAAGATTTGCCCTGAAATTAGCTACATTTCTTGCTACTGGAAGACTGTTGCAGAACCCCAGCCCAGTTACAAACCTTCTTCTACTTGCCAAATGTAATGTATTTGCTGCTAATTATTTCTTGTGCTAACCCTGACTTTCAGATTAATTAGTACTTATTCCTCTCTGCATTTACTCTTTTGATATATTTATGGAGCAGATCACTCTCAGACTTTATTTGCTAGACTAAACAAACTAAATCTTTTAATATCCTCTCATAAGACAGGTTCTTCTTTTCCTCGTAATGTCCTAATAACTCCCCTTTCCTCTCTTCTCCAGTCATAAGTCACTTGTCAAGAACTAAAACTATGGTTTTTGGGTCAGTGGAACTGTAGACAGTACAGTAAATGTTGTCCTGATGCTGCTTTTGACAAAAAGATCCAGATCTTTTTCATCTTAATCATCTCCTACCAATGGGCCTCCAGCTTCAAGCAAGCGATTTTGTTACACAACTCTAATAGCGATAATCATACTGATGGCTTTGAGTTGTTTCCAGGGACTAGAAACTGTAATCTAGGGTCTACAAGGCTTTTATAAAGTGAATGAAGAGAAGCTGCAGCCTCCCAGGCTGATTCAGAATCCCAGCTTAGACAGTTAACCTGAGCACCCCAAGAGCACCACCCTTGCCCATGTGTGACTTAAAGTCACTACTGCTAACTTTCATCCTTTTTCTGCTATTTCTCAGAATCACCTGGTAGGAAAATTTGCATTGGTGAAATCTCCAGCTCTGTCACCTGAAACTCTAAGACAGCTTTCAGGTAGTTAATGACTATTGGAAATAAAATAGGTCTGAAGACTTATTCTTCCACTGGGCATCTTCAAGGATAAGACTGACAGCTTTCTTCCCCTCCCCCCCCCCCCAGTTATAATCTTCTTTTCAGCTAAACAAGTACCCACCTAAAAACTATTGCAAACTCTATTATCTCTGTTGTAACGAGTAATCCTCAGTGTGGCTCTAATTTTTGTGAAATCTAAGTAGATTAGCTCACAAGATTTCCCTTAGCCATAAATGATTTATTTGATAATCAAAGAGTTGAGTTTTGTGTGTAATAACATGCTTCAGATACATTCACATGCATTTCATTCTGTCCTTTAGCTTCTGTTCCATGCTTTCATATTCTTTTCTTCATAATCATCTTTGTTGTGATACAGTTTTTAGAGAGGTATAAAATTGACTGAGAAATATAACATAATCCATTCACTTAGTGGTTTGATTGTTCTACTTTTATTATGTCTTTAACCAGCTTCAACTCTGGTGCTGAAATCTCTCTCATTGATCTTTGTAATTTCCAGGAACACATTGGCACAACCGCCTTGCATTAAATACCATAGCCTTGAAGAGTTACGTGATGTTATGAAATGAAAATTCCACCATACTGAACTGATGACTTATTCTAATAAAAGAACCTTTTCTCATAGCACAGTTTTTCACCATTGTGGATTCTTTAACTGGGAAGAGAATTTCAAGGACATAGCCTGATCACAGTTACAAAATTTTTTCAGAAGAAAAGGATGTCCAATGATGGAGAGACTAAAGGTGTTTTTAATCTCAAATGTCCTGATTTTTTTTTTCAGCACTTGCATTGAAATTTACTATTTTTTCTCATTTTCTTTTTCATAGATCTAATTGAAAAAAGAACTGGGTTTAAATTGCCCTTTATTTGAATTAGAAAATTACAATGATGTATATACATGTGGAAAATTCCTTTGGAACAGTCATTTTCTTGCTTCAATAGGTTTCCTGGAATCAAAAGAGAAATAGAGCTATTTTTTTCTCATTCCACACTCACTACTGATTCTAAAGAATCAACAAACTTAAGCTAAATGTAAAGCTAAAATTGCTTCATTAGATTTATGCACTGAGTAAAAAGATTGTTTATCCCTATGAACCAGGTGGTCTTGATATAAACAAACTCCAACAAATGAATATACTGATAAGTGAAGTGAAGAAAGACACTTCAACAGCCAATGAGTAATAACTCAAGACGAAGGTGCTTTACGGTGTGCTCCAAAGTTTGCTCCAGGTCAAGGGGAGAATAAGTTCCGAACTAGGGTTGCTGTAGCTTGTGGTCTCCTCGGCTCCTTGTTGTGTATTTCACTAAAGCTTTCATGCAAGCACATCTGCCAGCTTCAGCTAGAGCTTAGTCTTTGGTCAGTGTTTTCTACGGGGATCTAAAGGAATCATTCACTAAAGTGACAATTTGAAGGAATACTCCTCCTATATTATTTCTTAAGAAGAGGAAATTATACAGGTGTGGTGGCATGATGGGAAAGAGAGTGTGTATGTGTGTGTGAAAGATGAGATTATCTACTGCAATATCTGGTAATGAGAACAGTTGTCTGAACCTGGTTTGATACACAAACAACTCACCTTGCTCGACTCATGCTTTGGCCAGTATCTTCAGAAGTGTCCCCTGACCAATTTTTTTTCCTGTGGGAGAGGTGCTAACCCCCTACTTAGCTTCCCTAACTATGCTACTGTGTAGTTTTAATTAGTTGACACCATTCATAGTAAACCAATTGAGGATAATTGTATTATAGCTCTGTCTTTAAGGAGCAAAACCATAATCAATTCACTGTGGTTTATAAAAAAGATGGGAGGACCCAGGCATGACTCATGAAATTTGGTAAGAAAAGAAAATTCTTTATGTTCAGTGTTTTCATTTATATCTCTGTGTGGCTTCATCTATATTGTGTCATTACTTCTTCTATCTTTCTTCTCTCTTGAAAAAAGGCTTGGGATAGGGGAAGTGGATTTTCACAGCTTTATATAAATTACAGCCAGGAGGAACCTTTTGACTGACCGGAATAAATTAGGCCATAAAACCCCCACAGGGTGGTCCTGTCACCAAGTGCACGAATCTTCAGCTGAACTGGAGAATCTCTCTGAGGAAGATGTCCAGCCCAGATGTGTCGCGGTGAGGGCATGGTTTTCTCTATTTAGGACAGTCAAAGGCATCCCATTGCATACTGGCAACTCCTTTATAGTCTGCATATATCTAGTTATAACCAGCTGTGTTGTTTAAAACTCAGAAACTCCATTTGTGTTGGTTACAGTGCTAGAAATCTATTACTGAAAGATTATGAGTAACATATCTCGCTGTAAATGAGTAGCATAGCTCATTGTTGAGCTTTTGTATCTTTTAATAGAGATGGACTTTCCAGACCCCTAAATGTTCTTACAGCTTTTGTTCCATACCTTATTTTTTAAAATTTATTTTCTACCTCTTTATCAAAGTTCTTGGGATGGTCTCACCAGGGCTTTATGAGTTTTTCTTCTATGTCCCCCTGTTTATATCTCAAAAGATCCCATTGTCTTTCCATTCTTTTATTCCCATTGTCAGGAAAAAATACATATCCTGTGCCTTAGATGCTTTAATCATATTAAAATAATACAATCTGCAAAATGAAGACCTTCAGCTTGGATTCATTCCATCTAACTTTAGGCACCAGACCAATTTGCCTAGGGGTTCATACTCCTCAGCTCCCTATACAGGCAATGAGTGTCTGTCTGCATCTGTTGGTTATAGATGAAAAATAGGCTTCAATTTAGATATCTCACTTTAATGTTCAAATGATGCAAGATGAAGCAGGAGAATAGTCTATAATCCTAGTTTCCATGACAAAAAACAGCCTCCCGGGCAGGATGTACTAACCTTTCCTAGAAACTCAGCCACATCTCATTTCTTTACCTTCCCTGTAAACTAATGTGACCCACTAGTATATTTACACCTCCAGGTGCATTTAGTGTGGGAGACAAGAGGAGAAAATAGATTTTAAAAAAGAGCTTTTAACAATTAGCACAAACTCTTTTTTATAAAGTTTGGACATTTCTTTTTAAGATCAGCTAGGAAAGACAAGGGAGGGTGGGGAGTGGAAATCACTGAGAGGTATTGGAGCAATACAGTGCTGCAGGAGCACATCATAGGTTTTGGCTATTTGCACCAAACAAAGCCCAGCATGTCACCTAGCAGAATGCTGTAATGAAACTGGCAAAATGAAATGTAAAAATAAAAGGGAAAATGCCAATGTGTTTGTCGTTAAATCTCTTTCAGAGCTATAATCCATCCTTGACTTTTCCTTTGTTATATTTTCCCTTGGTGGATACAAGCCAGAAAAAACATAGCTGTGCAGGCTGAAAAGGAGGGTAACAAATAGTACTTGTGTGTTCTTGTGTGAGTTGGATGAGAAGTGGCAGGATGGGGCTTTGCTTGGAAAAGATCCTACATACGGGAGTCCGACTTTCACATTCAGTGTGAAGGACCCTGTTTCTACAGTGCCATTACTTTCATGGAGGTTGGCAGAGACTGAAGCCATCTCTGGGCTGTTGCTCGAGTTGTACAAAACACTAGAAATGACAGTGTTTTAATATTTGTTTGCAAACTGCTTGTGACACCTGTTTCCTTCTAAAATCTCTTCCTCTGCCCCATAGCTAAGGCTCTGAGGAGACTCGGCATTTCTGCTGCCAAGTTTGACATGCTCTAGGCAGGTGATGTGGATAACTATTTCGAGGGTAACGGCGTTATTTTGGAGACTCAGGTGGAACTGGGGTTTGAGGGTGTCCAAATCACTTGTGTCATGGAAGCAAGGCCCCCGAATCCCTGCGCACGAAGCTTAGTGTGTTCTTTACTTCAGTTTCTTCTCCCATAAAATGAAATTGATGGCAGTTTCTTGAGAGAGAGCTGAAGAGCTCAGATGTACATTCATGTTGGCAATGGATGGCCAGTCTAAGAATTATGGTTTAGCTACATGTATTACACTGTCACAGGTCAGCAGAGTGCACTACTACATCCATGAAGCATGGTGCTACGTAAAATATTGATATGCTTTTATCCTGAGGGCATCAGAACTGCTTACAGAGGATTTTTCATTAAAGTGCAACTAGTTTTCCTCCTGAAGATCATAAAAGCCCCAGGGAAACTGCACACTTTTCAGTATGAGATTCAGGACCCTTATGATGTTTCATTTCTTAGAAACTGCTGTAACCAGTAAAGTTACGTAAGGTCCTGAATTTGGGCTTTCCTTGGATATATCTATACTAGTAAATCAAAGCATGCCAGGAACTTTCTCTGCACACTGGAACTTTATATTTTCTAGCGTTACTCAGAGTAGTCTGTGACATGCTTCCAGCCCATGCTGACTAGCACTATCCTGAGCAATTCCCAGGCATTTCAGGAATTAGGGCAGGATTATTCCCAGCAGACAGTCTGGTTGCAGCCATCCTCATTTGGAGGGCAGGAGATTTGGAGACGATGGATGTGGAACAGTCCATGCCAGTTGGCCCCTGAGCTAGAAAACTGTCCAAGGTACATTTAATGTATAAAATGTTACAGACGTAGCCTGAAGGTCTAAGATCTTGCATGTTATGCAAGTATCATAAAAATTCATTGATTATTCTGCCAGGGTAGACATTTTTTCTAGCATATTATTCTATCAGCCCTGCAGTTTCTTAAACTCTATTTAAATTATATATATATTTGTATCTATCTACCTATCTCTATATCTGTATATAATTTTATATATATATATGTGTGTGTGTATATATATATATGTTGTATTTTTTCCTACCTAAGAAATAAATACTTGAGCTAACAGGCTTTCCCTTTTGGATTGTGTGACAGAAATATATGGACCAATAATTGACTCATTTTCTGTAAGGCTGTACCAAAATCTAATTCAGGAGCTATTTGGTTAGCAGTCTATGGGCTTGATTTCCTACATTTACATGTGACTCTTCTGTGAAGTGCTATCAGCAGCAAAAGAAGTGATCAGATTTCCCATAAAATTTGCAAATAACACTGCTCAAGATCCCTATCTAGAAACCCAGGGAGGGGAAAAAAGCAGTTTCTGTGCCTTTCCCAACCACTGGTCTCCATCACAAAGCACTGTCTGATATGTAAGATGAAGAAAATTAAACCCTTTCTGTATAGATAATCACAAAAATGTCTTTGACAATAGTAATGAGCCGCTTTTCCAGCCTTTCACACAAATGGCTCTTGGGTTAGTGTTGTTTTCATGCCTCCCTCCTCCTGCTCCCTTTCCTTTCCTAGAACGCTGATTTTGCAGCACCCTGGGAGGACTTCCAGGGACTAAATTCTTGCTTCTTTTGTTATCACTCTCCCCAAAACTTGAGGCAGTATCAGTGATGCAAATAGTTCCAAGGGGAGTGGTGATGAGGGGAGAGAGGTCCTAAACAGGCAGACGTGGTTGTTTCATTTCCCAGCAAGTGGCACAGGGCTGCAGACCTGTAACAGATTTACACCTGATGCAGACCTGTGACAGATTTACGGGTGTTTGAGTTCAGTGACAGAAGGATGGCCTGAAATGGAAGCAGTGCAGGAATAAAACACTGCACTCTTTGAGTACCACTGTTTTTTTGGGGTGCTTACGTTACCTGTACTTACCGCCATCTGCTTCTCCTCTTCATCACTGCTACCGCCACATTAACTCTTTTTCCCTCATTCTCTCTTCATTGCAGCCCCAGGAGCTTTTATTTTCACTAGATATTTTACAATTTTCATCTTAGCTTAGGCAAACTGCTTTCCTGTGTATTTTCATATTGCATTTCCGCTGAAGGCAGTGAGGGATGTAGCCTGCACGCAGATAGGACACGTGTTGCCTCTCTCTGTTATGGTTCTGTTGTTACCAACACCAATATGTTACATCCCCCAACTGACTTGCTTTCACTGCAGTGCTCCCAATTCCCTTGACATGCTTTTGCTTCAAGAAAAGGTCCTTATATAGGGGCTCAACTCATGGGTATTTAACAAAAGGACTTCCATTTTCTTCTGTTGTCTCCCCATATTTGTTAAAACATATAGTATTGCTTTCCCTTAATAAAGCCTTTCTCCCCAGTTCCTTTTCAGCAATAGCCCCACAGTGGGAGTTGAGATTGAAAAGGCAGATTGACCATGCTGCTGTCATGCAGTTGAGCCAAGCTTGATGCATGTGTCCCATAAGGCACAGAAGTTTATTCTTCCAAAATAGATTGATACCGGATTCTTCTTTTTTTTTTGGAGGCTTTATTAAAACTATTACTAATAAAGCATTGGTATGACTGGAGTAATATAACAGAAAAAAAAATCCGTCTCCCCAATCTTCAGATGCACTAGTTTGTACACATATCTCTTTTGTTAGCAAATGGAAATGTCCACAAGGAGCTCTTTTTTTGCTTTCAACTCTTTCCCTCTTACTAATCAGATGAAGCTGAAAAAATCTGGATCAATATTATTTGTCTTGTAATACCCCAGCCTCCCGCCAGTTTGACAGACTCTCCTGGTTCACATACCATCTTCCAAGTGCTACTTATGGGGAGGGAACATGGCTGCATCCCATGGCGTGGTATGGGGAGGAGCAAACCCCTATGCACACTGTTGTGAAGCAGCACGCAGAGCTTCTGCACTTACCGATGAAACATGTTAGAGAGTCAGTGAGAATAATCCAGGTGATCAAATAGGAAACTATTATTATTATCAATCATTGTAGGGAAAAGCTACCAGTTAGTGTTGGTAGGCTCAATTTGTTGCAGCTCTGTATTATCCCTGTTTTAGATTTCATAGGGTTGTCATGTGCCTTTGCTAGTATATACTACTGCTCCTTAATGTTTTATAATGTGGTAGTCATCAGTGGACAGGCAAGTTTGGGATATTTAGGATAAAAGACTGTATAAACTTAAAATAACTTGCAAAGCTATCCTAGGGAGTTTATTGTCCCAACACCACACCATTTGACATTGTTGTGAAACTTTCAGGGTTTCAGTGATTGTTGCCGTCTCTACAGCTTGGTGCAAAAGCTACTGTACTGAGGTTCGGAATACAGACAGATCCTCCAACAGACTCATTTTCCTTGGAAACTGGGATAAAAATCAGTGTGGATTCACTATTTTGGTCTGGAGGTTAAGGAGGAGAGTGAATTTTCTCTGGGCATTTCAGCACACACTTCCAGACCTATTGGGATTCCTTTTCTAAGCTCTACTGGCAGAGATTTTTAAATTGTTGCTGTCTAAGATTTTCTATATCCAAAGCTAGTTGGTTTAGCTCCCTTTACTTGGCTGGTGTGGATGGGTTACCTGTTCTTAAATAAGCAGTCTCTGTCTCAGGGTGCTTGCTTTAAGCTTGAGTTTAGGGTGAAAAATAAAACTGAGCAATACACAACCCTTAGTCACCACCATCCTCCTTTCATTCAAAATGGGGGACCAGTTTTACGTTGCGCTTACACACACGCCTATGTTTAAAAGCGCAAATAGTTCTGCCAACTTCACTCAGCTACTCATATGGTTAATGCTATACATGTGCCCGGGAGCCTTGCTGATTTGTGGCCTAAGGTCACATCTATTAAAGTGCATAACAAAACACTAAAACCTCTCCTACTTATCCAAACCCTGTTAATCTAAACTACTTTCATGTCTCTGTTCCATTTGGCTAATCAGGGTTTCAGTAGAGTTGCTCTGTAAGGATAAATACCAAAATCGGTTGAAGTCTGCCCTCGACAAAGTAGTTCTGGCTCCCAGTGCCTTTAATGAGAGCCCCAAGTATGTATCTGAGGTTGGAATTTGGCTCTAATGGAAGGTGGATTTTTCAAATCTTCTGTGAAGTGCTTCACAAAATACGGGGTTTCAGTTTTTATACCCACACATGATATTATACTTACAGTTACCTTTGGCTGAACGATTCTTGGAATTTCTTGCTATCACATCCAAAAAAATGACACATTAAATTGCATATCAGCTGCATATGTAAGAAAAGATTGTACTGTAAGACAACATAGGGTTGTCAAGGTCTGTATTGAAAATGCTGCTTGGATTATCCCTTGTGTCTCAATTTTGGTTCAGTTTTTTTTCTTAGACTGTTTTTATGTATGTTCATTTGCTTTTTAGTAACCTTGGGGATCAGAACATCTCTGACTTTCTAGATCTTCTCTTGTCTGCTGTGGAAAAAAGGAAAGACAGCCAATTGTTTAAAAAAATAGGAGCTTTAGTTTTCTTGTCAAGGAATGATTTTTCATTGACAATGGAAGCTTGATACTTGGATCACCGAAAAACATATTTAACTCTTGAACTATGAGAAAACCATCAGTTAAAAATGTCTTAATTCTGCTGATAATTTACAAGCAAGGTGCGCTTACATGTGGGACAGAGAAGATGCTGACAGTGAGAAAAACCTTGTATTCGTGGTTCAAAAGCACATCTCTGCATTCAGTAGCTGAATCTATTTTCAGTAGTCATATTCTAAGATCTGCCAGAGCTGAAACAGTACTAATAGATAAGGCCTCACTCCTGCAAAGCGGTATGCAAGCCATTTCTTGCAAAATAAATTAAGAGAAATGTCTAGGATAAATAGAGTGAATTCCTCCCTGGACAGATTTATCTCTTCAGGAGGGACTTCAGAAGGGAGATTGGTGGCTAGTTTAGACTAGGCACCTAACTTTAAAGGGTTAAAAATTAATGGAGTAACTCTCAGCCAAGGTGTCTGGCTGTGTGCTGGAGCTGGTTTCCTAGAGCTGAGTGTCTTCAACACCTGAAGGAGAAATACCCGGGTAGTTATTGCTACTGAAATCAGAGGGAGTTAGGTGCTCCTCCCAAAGGTGCTCAGTCACTTAAACCAGCCTTCAGGCTGCCCAGACTGGGGAATTAGGTGGACATTAGATACCTGAATCTTAGACAATTGTTTCAGTCCTCGTATAGCCATTATGCCTGAGACTCTTCTCTGGCACTGTTCCCTTGCATGGGAGGCTCATATTCACACCAGCAAACTCTACAGGATGGACCTATGGGAGTGGTCCTATAGCATCAATGGTTGTACCAGTCCCTAGTCCAACAACAGCAGTCTTGCAGTCTTTGCTGTCTGATGACCCACCTTTGAGAGAAGAATGAGACCACTTTCACCACCATTTCTCCTACAGCAGGCACTCGCTGGGGAAGGATGTAACTATTTTGCAGTTTTGAAGCCATGCCCCTGTATCCTTTGCTTCCCCACTCAGGATCAGGTGCACCAAAAAATAGTGTAGCGTTGCCTAAGATCCATGGATGGAGATAAGTTCATGCATGAATCATTCTGAAGCTCCAGAGAAACCTCGTTATCTCTGCTAAACCTCAGTTCCTAACTTAACTCTTTCTGTGTCAGGAGTCAGCTTTTTATGTCCAGTGGGTGTTGTTGTTAAGTGCCCTAAGTGTGCAGCTTGCCTACAAATCTAAAGTTTTTGCAAACTGTACCTAATATTTTCAAGGTCTCAGACAAGATAGGATTACTACTGAATTCTAGTGTTGATGACTGCTCAGGCTTTTAAAAAGAACTGTACAGTTTCAGTCTCCTTGCGCTTAGGTCGCTCTGCTAATTTCTCAGTGAGATAGTATTTCATTTCTCAATAGGAGTATGCTTTAATCTCATGATATGATCTGTTTTCTCAGCAAGAATTATTTTTCAGGTCTGACTTTTTTATGAGTCCAGGGTCTCAGAGGGTTTTAAGCTTCTAATTTTCAATGCAAGCAAAGTGCGTAAATGCTTTTGGTAATCTGGGCAAGAGCCAATGTTTAGTTGGGTTTGTGGCAAGGTCTCATAATGCCATTATTTGGATCACAAACATTCAGGGAGAATATTTGCTTGTTTTAATGGGTATTTTATGTGAGAAGTATTTTATTGCTGGGAAAAGTTTCCTATCTAACACAGATTTTGGGTTAGAATCAAACAAAATCTAACAATGTGTATTCATAGTTGACGCGTAAAGCACAAATTCATCCTTTTTCAGTGAAGGTGAAAGTTATTCATTCTTTTAATGGACAGATTCTTCTGACTTTGGAAAGAGATTAAGACAATAATTTTATAGATTTATTTTTTGTCTTCAATACTAGCACAACCTTCCTCTCTTTCCAAATTCTTGCTGTCATCATAGCAATTCAGTGCTGCTGATTTAGTGAATAGGATTGAGGGAGACAAGCAATCCAGCATGTTGAATTTGAACTCTGACCTTCCCTTTGCATTGTTGCACAACTTCTTAGTTTTGCTAATCAAAAAGCATTCACCCTCCCCCTCTTTTCTCAAATGAGCAAAAACTAGAAATGTAGAGGGACAGGGTGGTTTTGGAAACGATCAGAAAAAGACACCTGTACATTGCTCTGGTTTGGCTCTGTGTTAAGCATTTCTTATGGATCTGAAATCTGATATTATTTGCATTGTTCTTCAAATATCAAGATAGGACTAAATTCCTTAAGTTTCCTATTATGCTTAAACACTGGAACATGTCCAAGCACATGACTTCTCATATTCTGTCTTCATCAATACTGAGCTCTTGACATATGATTCATGATAAATTGAGATAGACAAGACATCAAGTGCATTTTAGCTCTACAATAGCTAAATTCACAGAGACTTCCAGTACGGTTGTGCACGTTGTGAAAGACCACGATGCTCTTGTTGGAGCTGTAGTGAGTTTAATGCTTGCTAGTATTCTGTTAGGTCATACAGTGGGAAAAAGTACAAAAATAACAAACTTGTTAGTCTGTTAATTGCAGGCTTGTTAAGTGATATTCCATTTCTGGTGGTTTTTTCTTTTCCCTCTCCATTGCTTTGATTAATGACTAAAGTCTTGTGTAAAAAAAAAAAAAAATCACATTGCACCTGAAAGATCTTTTACTGGATTTTCTAATTCAAATTGTGCATTTGAATATGTAGCTATAGGACTGAAAACACCACTGATGTATCCCATTTGATTTATTCATTCAGGTGATATCCAGCTTTTGAGAAAATCACCACTGAGGTGTGACTTAGGCGTGCCCTGAATTTGGCCTTTCTTCTTCCCTGTCTTTATAACTGCAAATTTTGTTTCTTATGTTCTTTTAGCACAACTGTTGCCTGTGTATTTAGGAGATTTCCCTTCCCTGTGCTCTATGATAGGAACCTGAATGTCAGTGGAAAGTTTCCCATAGACTTTGAGGACTTGTGGATAGATCTAACACAGTAGGAACTCCCAAAACTCTTGTTTCAGTGGAAGTAAATAATTTTGGTTTGGTAGTTCATGAGAGAGGGCTTTTGTGAAACCAGTTTTGTTATCTTTTTGGTTCAGATGTGTTTTTAAGAGCCTTGAGGATTTCGATAGCAAGTACTTAATAAGCAACATTTATTATTATTTGATACAGACACCTAACATGTAAAATAACAGAATTTTGTGTTAATCTATTTCATTCATGTCATTGTTTCAAAACGACTGTATTTCAAAAAGCATCATCCAGGAACACTGCTGAGCCTTCAGGGAGCTCCTCAGCTACACCATGGTTGCCTGTGAAGAAAGTGTGTAAGAAATCACTGATTTCTGTTTGGAACTTTTTGCTTCTGGGTTACCAGGTCAGATCCAGGACTCGCTATACTGGATGAAAGTAATTACTACAGTTATTTGAGATTTGTGAGTTCTTACAAATAAGACCTAACAAAAATTGCCCACAGTTAAGTTGGAGAACATTTTGCACACCCTCCATAGTGCACTTTCTACAGAGGATAGGAAAGTGCCATCTCCCACGCTGTGCAGACCACTCTGTCACACCCCAACTCTGTGGGCATCCCTGCTTAAGTGCAAAATACACCTTCAATTTCACTGAAAGCCAGGATTTCACAGGTCAAAAATTTGAGTGGTGCTACTTCAAAATACAGGCTTTTTGCTCACTGTAAAACTTAAGTCCTTCCCCATAGAATGGACTCTGTTTTGGAGCAGAAGTCAAACCCCTTTGCAATTTTGCTTTCAAGAGGCATTTAATTATGATGCTAAAATGAAATAGAGGAATTTAATAAAAAAAAGTCTTTCATCTGAGATTGGACTAAGCCCTAGTCTGTGTTGTCAAATGTTTTACTCCCTGCTGGTGGTCTCTCAGCAGATCATTGCAAAGTCCTCCTTGCAAATCATGTAGATGACACTTCATGTAACTCTCGTATGTGCTTCTGAAATAGGAAAGAACTGGAGGTTGATCTTTGCTGTGCAAAGACATTATTACTCTTTGAAATGCATGCAATTGGTGTTGTGGAAAGGCACAACACTGAACAGTTGAAAATAATAATAAGGGAGAGCTCCAGACCTAACCACTGCAACTGCAAAGACACTAGCTAGCAGCCTCTTTCCAGCTATGCTGTTTGAGCATGTCTGCAGTCTAACGAGCCATTTACCCGTTGTAACTTTACCATTCCATGAAAAATGACTCACAGATGAAATTCATCAATTTGCCATGGAAGAATGCCATTTATGGGCAGAAACTATTTTTTTTTCATCTGGGGACAAATTTCCTATTACTTTTGCAATTGCCATTTGCTACTATGAGGCTGTGATACTCCTGGCTTCTGTAAACCAGTGAGGTTCATTGATTTCAAGTCATTAGGTTATTTCCTTGAAAATTCATAACTAGATTGAAATGATGTCTGTGAAGACACAGAGTGATGTCCTCACACCTAACTTCAGGCACCTGGGCTTTCTCATAGCTCATGGTGGGAGACAGGCAACTCAAGAGAGGTGCCTCACCTTACTTAGCTTTAATGCCCACCTCCATTGGCTGTTGGTGGTGTCTGAATGAGTAACTGGACAGCCTGTTGCTTTTCTACATGGATACAGTGTGATGAGAGGAATCCCTCCTGCCGTGAGCGGAAAACAAATGGATTGGTGATGGAAAATATCGAAAGCTGTGTTCTGCTTTAAATCAGGAGCAATACTATTTCAACAGGAAGAGTGGGTCTAATGCACTATCTCTTTCATTATAATTTTAAATGGTGTGGTTTTCTGCCTTCTCTTTGCCATGGGAATATGCAAGAAGCTTTTATGATTAACTGAAGTATTCCTTACAGTTTACCTTTCATTAAAACCCCTTCATCTCTTAATTATTCATTTTAACTAGCTTCTGTCTACTTCTTGTGTAGTTCCCAGTGCTATTTATATTTTAAAGACCCTTTATTAGGCTTTTTGTACACGGTGTATAAGACTTTATATCCTTGCTTAACCGAACTGGCCTTTGGTGCACTTTTCTGTGTTTAGATTATAACCAGGATGAATTTCACTTGTGGTCTCTCCAGCTGTTTTTTAAGTAGTTCCCACTTTTCTGCAGTAGATTTCCTTCACATTAGAAGATTCCAATCCAAATTCCATAGGGTATTTTGCCTTCTCTTTAAGTCAGCTTTCCTTTACGTTTCTCTTCCACGGGTCCTAGCTCATATGAATCCTACAAATGCAGTGTTATAATTAGAACTATGTGAACACAGCACTTCCATTTCTCAGAGGTTCCTGCAAACATTTGCTTTGGGTTTCATCCATATGAGCTCCCATTCCTTGATATTTTTTACTTTGAATTTCAGATGGCACAAACCGAATATCACTGAGCTCAAACTCAGCTCCAGTGATTCAATGTTAGGAATCTCTGAAACAAAAACCCAAATTTTGCTTGGTTTTGGGGTAAAATCCATAAAGTCTAAATGTTCACATCAGTAGTTACCTGCCCATAATGAATCTTCAAGCCTGGAAAATCGTGCCTCACTTTTATGATATAAACAGTTGACCTGTTTAAGAAGTTCATGGAGTTCATGGCTTATTTTTTTAGTCTGGAGTGGAGTACCTGGGAGCACCTTCCCACCTTGACAGGCTGGGTGAGAGCTCCCCCTCCTGTTTTAATCTGTTTTAGACTGTGGCCTTGGTTGTGACCCCAAATCTGGCCAGCTGGGTTTTCCTAGTATCAGACCCATCTCAGTATGCTCGTTTTCCAGGTTAGAGCCAGGGTAGCCTCGAGTTACCTTCCTTCACAACAAGAAACTATTCCACCCTCTTATTTTTACATAGTTTTTATTTCTGTCTCCGATTAAAGAGTAAACTCTGTTCATGGAGACAACCCAAATTGCCTAACACCAAATCATGCAGTCTTTCTTGAAAATGTCTTTCGGTATGGAATGGGAACATGACAACGTCTTCTTTTTCCATTTTATTTAGGTGCTTGTACTGTTTCAAAAATAACAAAAAAAAAAAAAAGAAGATAAATTGGAACTGTTTTTTTTTTATTTTTCATTTTAAGTCTCTGTAGGAAGAAAATGAAAAAAGACGTGAAGTGAGGGGAATGAGAATATTTGCACTGAGAGCACTAAAATGTGTAATGCTCTGTCTTAAGAGACGGAGGTGGTCACTTTGCTATGGTCCTTTATTTTAATATTTACATATGCATTGAAATTCTAACACCTCAAAATTCATTCACAATATGTTAGTCCTTTTCCACTACAAATCTATTCCTTGAATCAGTGAAACTTTTCTCTTTTTTGCAAAGCAGCCCAGCCATAAAGAAAACAAAAATTGCTCAGTTAATCCTCCAATTATCAGTCTCTTATTCTTGCTGTGTGGACAGGCCTACAGATGAAATGTCATCTCCTTGCTTCTGAGTTTGGCAATGTCTGTGAATTACTGCCCAGCCACCCAACCTCGTTTGTGGTCACTGTGTGTTGGATCTGGAACTGCTTAAAAAGGTTGGAATTGACTTAAAGCTTCATGTTGGTTTCTTTAGGAAGAGGGTAGCAAAAGGGCAGGGAAGTTTTAATTTATCTAGTGAGTATTGTTGACATTTTTTGTGTTAACAACATTAGGAAGTTGCTGACAGTTTGTTTTCTTTATTTTTCTTGTTTGGCTTAGAATTCTTGATGGGAACTGAGTTTTTCATGCAGAATGAAAGCAAATTGCAAGTCACAACAGAGTACAAGAAAAGGTGGAATTTTCCTTTCCGGACATGGCATTTGCTGGTAACCATAAAAATGAAATAACAAATTACGGAATGGAGATAATAGCATTTTACAAAGCCACATTAAATTAGAACAGTTGAAGGCAAATTCTTTGCAGGCGCTAATGCCAATTTGTGGACAGAAAGCCAAGAGGATCCTTAACGATCTCTTTTTTAATTAATTTAACATTTTTCTTGCTGGTCTGCAGATCTGCCAACGTGAATAACTTGTGTCTTCCTCATGGGCTATAGCTGTCTCGTTTGTTCAGCTTGATGGAGTCCTGCGGGCCGGTTTTCCTCCCTCGGACAGGTTGGAGATGGGAGGCAGAGTCGGTGGGAGCCCACTGGAGGGCAATCGAGCACCGTCTATCTGACCTCGCCTGCGCTTCTGCATGACCCTTTTTAAAGATTTTTGATCTGAACTCTAGTAACAGTTTACATTTCCACGTCCGTATTAGATCTGGGGCTCCAGAAAGCGAGGCCAGCACTATATGTTTTTGCTCTCTCAAATATTACATCGTCTATTTATACTGTGTGTTTTTGTAGCCCATGATGTAATATGACAAAATTTCAGCCATGTGCATCACACATGCAAGTCCGGGTGCAGCTGGGTTGTGTAGCATGGCTGAGGTAATGTCAAGAAATTTCGTATTATATTTAAAATGACACCTGTAAAAATAATCTTCAATTTGTAATTTAAATAGTGTAATACTCAATTATGTGAACTGACAGGAAATGTCCCAGTGGTTTTGGAAAATAACATTCTTTTATCCATCGAACCTTTGATGCATTTTTGAACAGCCATAATGGAAGTTCAGATCATGACCTTCTGCTTTGAGAGAACAAAGTCAGGGAGGAATAAGATCTTCTCCTACAGCAAGGTAAAGTCCTCTCTCTGCATGTATTTTTGCTTTCTCAGAATGAAATGTCAGCCGTGCACGCTTTATCATTATTCAAGCCAAGGAGAGCTCAAAACTGTAAATCTAGCCTCGTTTCTAATTGTGTGCCTTGCTTATGGCAGCACATGCATGTCATCTGTAAATATATACCCTGCTTTACTCCTAAAGAGAGGCTTCGAAGGTTTTCTTACAGTCTACATCAGTAGCAATCAGACTCTATTAATGTGGGAGTGAGATTTGTGACTTGGCCATTGAAAAAGTTCAGAAGTCTTCCAGATGCAGGAATCAGTTTTGGAAATCTACTGAGCTGTTTCTTAAGTATGTCTCTTTTGCTTATTTGGGGGGGGAGGAGATGGGGGGCAACGACAAGACATAGACTTTGTGCAAGTAGGTTATGAATGTGATAGCCCTGGGATTGCTCCCACTGTAAATTACACCTTCTTCCCTAATTCTGTGGCATTTCCCTTATCCAAGAGCTGTTTCTTAAGGCTCTCATGAGCCTTAACACCGCCCCCCCCCCCCCAAACTTGTACCTGTTATTGGCTTCTGCAAAATCTGAGAGACTTCTCTTACGTCCTTTTCCATCATGTACTTTCGAAATACTGAATGTGACTTCCAGAGAGTTGTGTTTTGTGCCACTTAAATAAACTCTGTTCTTTCCATTCAACTCTGGTAACCTGATACCGCACAATAAATGCTAATAAGTTTCCTGCAGAGTAGTGCTCTTAAGACAGCTTATTTTTCATCCCTCCTTTCATGTTGTGCCCTTATTGATGACTCAGTCCATACCACAAGTGTTCTTAAAGAAGATAAAATGTAAATAAAAGTGAAAGATGCTGGTCAGATAAGGCACTCAGAAGGACACAGGAAATGCTTCCTAAAGAACATTTTTTCTGCATCCAAAGTTGTCCCCTTTTAAGTTGTAGTTACTGGCTATTATTCTTCGTAGGCAGTTAAGGACAAAATGTTGCATTAAATAATTAACAACAGCAAATTAATGCTTTGGTCTACTGCAAATCAAGGACATATGCCTTTACTGACCACCTTGTATGTGGAGATTGATTTGTTTTCTATCGATAAAACATTTTCCTAGACATATTCTTTGTGGGTGAAATTCACCCATAGTATTGTAGCAAGAGAAGGCCTGAACGACCCCTGTGGCTATCTCCATGTGGGGAATCAGAAGCGAAAAGTGTGGGAGGGCCTTGTCCGACACGGAGAAACTCTGTCAAGGGAAGCAAATGTGCAGTGGCCGCCTGCCACGTCTGCGCGTGCAGGATGCACCAAAGCTGTGGCCCGTTTCCCTGTCCAGAGAAAGGTGGTCCATTACCAAGGGCACCTGAGGCTCTTCTTGCCTGTATCACAAGCCTTCTCCTTTCCTCTGACAGAGCTCCCACATGCTGAGTTTGCTCCCTTGGATGCTGCTCTACTGGTAAGAGGAGTGCCTGCATCTGTGCGTGCAGGTCCCCAGGAGCACTGTCTCCCTGCGTGTTGTGCGGAGCAGCCTACAGAGGGGAAGGGGCGGCCGAAGGGGTCACCTGCGTAGCGGGAGAGGTGGGTGCAGGAGAGGAAGAGCTGCCCTCCGGGGCGGAAAGCAGAGGCAGCCGGGGCCTGCAGGAAACACCAGCTGCTCCGTCCCGCGGTGAGAGGTGTTTGATGTTGGTTCGTTATTGTACGAGGTTGAGTGTGGCAGTGCCGCGGGGCCGTGCGCCCGGGGAGGAGGCAGAGCTCACAGGGAGAACAGTAGATGGTGCCTGCCCTGAAAGGCTCCCCACGCTAATGCTTTAATGCAAAGAACAACACAGCTGGGCCTTTTTTAATGCTTGGTGAGGAAGGAGAGCACATCTCTCTCTGCAGCCTGCTTGCCTCACGCAAAAGACAACAGGAAGGAAGTGCTCTGCTCTTAAAAGTTTGTTTCAGTCTCACGTTTTGAAAGAGCAGGTCACTTCAAAGTCCCACCACAAAATTACCACATGCCATCTGCTCGTTACAAATGTGCAAGGGAAATTACTGGTGCTTCTGCCTTGTTTCTGTGACCCAAATGTATGTATGTGCCAATTATTTATTTTATTTTTAAACAGACACTTTCAGTTCTCTCCCACCCTTCCATGCTTCTTACACTGAACATCTCGGAATGTCAGCTCTTGGGGGAGGACACCACATGTGCCTGCACTGCTCTGCTTGTGTGTGTGTTCAGATGTAAAAGGACCACAGTGTCCATGACAAAACCCAGGGAGGGCAATTGTCAGGTTCCATGTGGTGCAAACATGTTTTCTGTTGAGGCAGGCTAAATCCAGTGGCTGATATCGTGCAGCTTTCCCGACGGTTGTAAGCCATAATGTAGCTCAGGGTAGGGGCCCTTGATGTGCTATTTCCAGAATTGATGGGCAGGCAAGAGTATTGGTTTGTCCTACTGCATATTCTAGACCGTAGGCTTTTACCAGTATGCTCTGTTAGCGGCCTTTTTTAGACAAAGATTTTAAATCCTCAGCCACTTCAGCTGTGTGGAGCCTCTCATTAGAGCTGAGAGGAGCAGAGTTCAGTTCTTGTGTCTGCTGTGATCACTTAAGCTATTGCTCATCTTGCCAAACTTCAGGTGTCTAGTCCAAGTCAGTTATTCAGGTTGTGTCTATAGCCAATGCAGAGATATCTGCACCTGAAAGGGGCATGTTTTCCCAATTGTTGAGACCTATAGTAGGATGGGTTGGACATGATCGTTTCTCTCATTTTATTTTAGAGGGAGGTTGAACAAGAAGCTTAGATTAGCTTGCTAACTTCTATAGCACTAAAGGTGGTACAAGCCCTGCATTTAAACCCTTGTTGTCAGAGTCCCCTTTTTGTGAGCACTGGATAATAATAAAACCTCTGAAGGGATTGTCCTACTAGGTTAATGGAGCATGGTCTCAATCAGAGCCTTAAAAATGCTTCCTTATAGAAACAGTAACTGATCTCAGTGGGGTTATTCCTGATTTATGCCAGTGTAAGAGAAGGACTGGTTCTCAGGTTTCCTATTGCATTCAAGCTAGCTAATTTTTCTCAGGGCACATTCATACCAATTTGGGGCTGAGTGCTTTACTCATTTGTATGATATATACATTTATTTTTAACCAGTACTTGTTAAAAATAAACTTTTCATCAGTGAACAGTCCAGGGTGGACAGATGACTCACATGTGCTAGTGGGAATGGGATGAATCAGCAACACCGTTTGTTTTGTAGCGTAGTCTCGGGTCGCGCAGCTGTGTCTGTAGAGACTGGACATGCTCCATCTTTCAGCTCATTGCAGTCTTGTCCCTAGCGTGACTGGCTTCTTCTGTCAGCGAACAGGGCTGTGGGGCTCACTGCATTGCGAGGTGCAGAAGGGCCTATGCTAAGCAACCACGGGATGTATTTTCAGCTCTCTCTGGTATCAAAACATGCTTCTCATGGCAAATCGACATGATCCGGCAGTGCTGGGTTACAGCTCAGGTGTCTCTGTGCGATGCCAACCCACCCCAGCCCTGGGGAAGGGGGCTGAAGGTGTGAGGGCTCGACTTCTGGTCTGCGCTCTGTTTGGTGGTGGCTAGGACATCAGCTGTGCATGACCTCTGCTATTGCACCTGCGTGTTGCCTGAGGCTGGCTATACCTAACTGCAAGTGGAGATTGACTTTCCACCTCCCTGCATTTCCTGGGCATGTCCAGGAGACACAACACTCCAAAACATGGTGTGGCCACGATCACAGAGTTATTACTGAACTATTAAAATTATATTGAGTCTACAGATATATGTATTTATGCCCTTCTTTTAGTCCAACTATATGTTTTTCAGGCCTTAAAGCTGCAGGACATTTTTTATATTTGTTATTGAGAGCAGATGTGCCCAATTCCAATCATATTCTACTGAAGAATGTCAGGGTTGTGAGAGGTTGAATGGTGAATGCCTTTCAATCTCCATTATTATTTCCTCCACTCAATTGCCGCAGCAGGGAGGCTACAGTCGTTAATAGACACCTTCAAAATCTTCAAATATATTACAGATCAAAACCTTCCTTGTGCTCTTTCAGTTGCCTCCTTCCACTCCTGAAAACTGCTCTGGCTATGCTGCTGCTTCAGCTTGGGACTTTTGTCCAAACTCACCAACTAGGGACACTGAGGGGATGCTAACCTGGTTTATACAGTCATCTAACTCAGAAACCAACCCTTTTTGGGAAGGTGTGACAAGGCACACCGCTGCGTACGCGCTGCAGATGCATTGCCTCTCTGCCTGGATTTGCCTTGCCCACGTGCCTGCATCGACCTCTGCCTTCGCAGAGAAGGAGCACTCCCAGCAGCCTTAAATGGGAGGTGCAAAACCAGTTGCAAGATGGTTTAAAAAGCTGTTTTCTTTCTGAAATACGGGCCTGGCAGTGACCAAAGGGGAAGGGCAGAGTGCTGGGTGGGGAAGGGCACAGGGACAAGGCCTGTGCGTAAGCCCAGCTCAGAAATACAGTCTCAGTTTCCCCTGCTGTGCTCAGAAATGGTGCAGGGATGCATTCAGGTCTGTCACAGGCCGAGTGGAAACAACCATGCTGAAGACCAGAAAAGTCCAATTTTAGAGCTATGACAGGTTCTTCCCTTTCCTTCTGGGGCCTTGGAAGGAGGATTATGGAGGAACGTGTGATTAATGCCCTCTCTCTGGGAGGAAGAAAACATGATTGTGCATTCTTTCCTAGTCCCGTCCATCATCTTCAGTGATGCTCATGGGGAAGCTTATTCCTTCACATGCAACATTTGCAGAACTAATTTCCAAAAAAATAGGTGTGGTTTTAAATAAGGCAAACATAATTTTACAATTATCTGCAATGCTTTAACGTTTATTGATTTTTCTCACTCAGCCAGGGAAGACTTTTTTTCTCTCTCTGCACAGCAGCTTTTTAATCCAACTGTTTTTTTCCTGTGGGATTTTTGCACTGAAAATGCTCAGTGGGCAAACTGTCTCCATGTTGTGAAGGCAGAGGATTGGAAGTGTAATTGGGAGATTTTAACGAAAGTGTGAGCTTTGCTACTGCTTCTTGTCCTTTCTCAGTCAGGCCCCCGTCTCTGCTATGTGCTGCAAACGCTAAATGTTTCTTCTTTTGATTTCCTGAGTTTCTAACTGAAACAAAAACCAGGCGTGGAATGAAGCTCAAAAACATTTCCAGTTTGGAAAGGAGACATAAGTAAATGCAATATCCTGGGACAGGAGGCTTCTCGTGTTCAAGAGCACTAATAGTCCTGAGGACAGGCCTGCCAACTGGCTTTAGTGCCTTGGGCGTTAGGGCAGGCCTGCGTACTTTCTCTCCAAATCAGTGGTTTTTAGGGGACTGTTAGAAAGCACCACTATTGAGAAACAGTGCCAAATCCAAAGCTATCAAATTCAGCACTTGCCACTTCATCCCTTCCTCTGAATATTAAACTCCCATACTGTGCTGCTCTCGCCATGCTAGGAGCCCTAACTTAAAAATTCTGTGAGCTTACACAGTGCTGACAGGATGGTTAACGTTGTGCTCAGTTAGAAAATACAATAGCTTGGGAAGGGATCTTAAAAAGAGCTGCCCACCCCTTAGTTTATTCAGAAAGTAAGCAGAAGCCAGCGGGAAGCAGAGGGGGTCTCTGCATCAGCTCACTGCAGTCTGCGGGAGGCTAATTATCACTTATAACGTTGGTAGCTAGTTTATTTTTCACTAATTAAAATAAAGACATGATCAGTGAGTTCAACACCTGATGCTAGAAAGCCTTGTGACTAGCAGAGGTGCTCTGTCTATCTGAGATAGTGCCAACGCCCTGGGCAGGACTGCCAGCTCCTGCCAGGCACCTCCAGTGATGCTGGGAAAGCCCCCAAGGCTGCATTCGACCCAGAGGTTGAGAGGGGTCATGGCTACTGAGAGATGGACTCCCACCTCCAGGCAACATCCCTCCTTTTGCCGGCGCAAGAATTGCCAGTCCTGTTTGCCACGCACCTATAGGGAGGTGGGGACATCTGGGACTGGATGTGAGCCACCTCAGCAAGGGGAAGGCTGGGCTGCTCCTTTTGGCAGCAGCGGTTGGCTTAAATTGTTCTTTGAGCAACAGGTTTAATATATGTGCGCTTAGATCTCCTTTACATCCAACAGTGGTGACAGCCCAGCTTCACCTCATAGAAATGTGGTGGCCACGAGTATATCACAGCATGGGAAGTGCTCTGGTGGTGCAGGAATAGGGGCACCAAACTACTTAGAAATATGGGTTTTAAAGCCCATACCCACCTCTCAGGGCAAGTTAATAGGAAAGCTCTCACCAGAAGGCTGCTTTCTTTGATAGATGAAGGACTATCCAGGGAGCAATCTGAGATATACATTAGGCTCTCACACAAATCTAGGGAGTCACTTCAGTTGGAGCAACACTGAAGATTAAATATTATAGTTCACTGAAGGGGCTCTGAGTGGCAGTGAAAAAAGCCAGAATACAGTTACCTAAAATCTCACAGCGAAATACGGAGCACAGTGTTTCATTAACCTTTTTCTCTGATGCCTCAGGAAAAGCCAAAATGGACGTGTTTGCTCCACCAGCCTTTGAGGAACCTGTAGGACAATTGTTCCTTCCTTCAGTGCGAAGTGCACTGAGATAACAGGGATGTCTCCTTTTACATTAATTTGCGGGGTTGGCTAAAAAGTATTCAAGGCAATAGCAGCAAGTGGCTGGAACTTCTGTGGTCTGAGCAAGGGTTTCACTTTTCTCATCTCATTTGGGCGGGTGCATTGATCTGCTGGAGGGTCGGAAGGCTCTGCAGAGGGATCTGGACAGGCTGGATTGATGAGCCGAGGCCAATTGTATGAGGTTCAACAAGGCCAAGTGCCGAGTCCTACACTTGGGTCACAACAACCCCATGCAACTCTACAGGCTGGGGGACGAGTGGCTGGAAAGCTGCCCCACAGAAAAGGACCTGGGGGTGTTGGTCGACAGCCGGCTGAATATGAGCCAGCGGTGTGCCCAGGTGGCCAAGAAGGCCAACGGCATCCTGGCCTGTATCAGAAAGAGTGTGGCCAGCAGGAGTAGGGAGGTGATCGTGCCCCTGTACTCGGCGCTGGTGAGGCCGCACCTCAAACACTGTGTTCAGTTTTGGGCCCCTCACTACAAGAAGGACATTGAGGTGCTGGAGTGTGTCCAGAGAAGGGCAACGAAGCTGGTGAGGGGTCTGGAACACAAGTCTGATGAGGAGCAGCTGAGGGAACTGGGGTTGTTTAGCCTGGAGAAGAGGAGGCTGAGGGGAGACCTCCTCGCTCTCTACAACTACCTGAAAGGGGGTTGCAGAGAGGTGGGTGTTG
Organism: Gavia stellata; assembly: GCF_030936135.1. Classification (NCBI taxonomy): domain Eukaryota; kingdom Metazoa; phylum Chordata; class Aves; order Gaviiformes; family Gaviidae; genus Gavia; species Gavia stellata. Next base: position 101,999,135 of record NC_082595.1, on the reverse strand, counting down.
GTCTCTTCTCCCAAGTGACTAGTGACAGGACAAGAGGAAATGGCCTCAAGTTGCGCCAGGGGAGGTTTAGATTGAATATTAAGAAAAATTTCTCCACGGAAAGGGTTGTCAGACATTGGAACAGGCTGCCCAGGGAGGTGGTTGAGTCACCATCCCTGGAGGTATTTAAAAGACGTGTGGATGAGATGCTTAGGGACACAGTTTAGTGGTGGACTTGGCAGTGTTAGGTTAACGGGTGGACTGGATCTTAAAGATCCTTTCCAACCTAAATGATTCTATGATTCTATGATCTCCAGGAGATGCATGTTCAGTGCGGGGTCATTTATAACTAGGACACTTGGTTCAGGTTTTTTTAAAAAAAAATCCCTTGCAGCAGTGAGCTGCGTTGTCAGAACGCCTTCAGCAGAAAGTATTCATCAATGAAAATATATGGATTTTTTTTCCAAGGCAAATCTTCAGCATTTTTGGCCCAAAGCTGGGGTATTGTCCACCTGAAAATGTCATCCAGGTGCTTCACACTGCTATTTTCCTGCAGGACGGGCTGTCTGCCGCGGGCTTACCTGCCTCTGTGTGGCATCTACAGTGTGTTGTAGGAGTCTGATGGCAGCAGGAGCTTGTCGGGATGACAGAGGCCCATTGAGTGGTTTGGCTGGCAGAGAGCAGCAGTGTTGAGGAGTCACCTGAAGCTCTCATTTCTGAAATTAATGTTTATAGCTATGACTGCTGTTTTTTTGTCTGAAAAACCAGCAACTTCTCTGTCTTATTTTGGTGTCATTTTGGTATATATTCTTTTTGCTTTTGTTACTAAATCCATTCAAAAGCTCTTTAGAAAAATACTGTTTCCTGATTAGAAAAAAAAAAAAAGCTGGAAAATTTTGACCCATTCACCCAACAACCCTTCCCAACACTGCAGGTGGAAAGCTGCCCTTGCAGAGCTCCAGGGTATGCCTTTGAGTTTCAATTACATGAACCTCTGAAGCTGCAGCCAGAACTCTATATTTTCACTGAAGACCTGTCCCAAGAGGAGGCTCCTCAGTGTTAGAGCAATGGCCACCCAGCAGTGGTGCCAGGGGAGAACTACAGTGGTATCAGGGAAGCCCTAAATGGGTGCTCCATAATGCATGGGTTAACCTGAAGACAGCCTCACTACCCCACTGATCAGACTTAGTTTCTTTTATGCATTTGGTGTCACAAGTGAGCGAGTTGATGGATAGATTCCATTTTTTCCCTCTCTAAAGTAAAAGGCCACTTGCCAGGGTTGCTTACAGCTACTGCTGGCCTCAGCAGGCCCCAGCAAGGTGAAAGGTCCTTGTTCCCCCAGAGGACTGACACATTATGATGGCTTCATTTGATTAAAAGGGGATGTTGATCATTAGTTATGACCCAAATCTCTTTTTTTTTTGGCAATCATTCAAAGTGTTCCCAGATGCCCATAAGGCTGTTGTTACCTGCAAATAAAACATATCTTTATAACAAGGACATTAATGTTAATGAATAATATCAAAATGTGCCATGTGCCTTTCCCAGGCCTTTTTTGCATTTTGATGGATTGAATGATGGAAGGGAAACATATGCTTTCCAGATTGAACCCAAAGAGCTCACTAATTCAGAGTCCATGCTCCTTCAAGCTGGAGCCAAGCAGAGAATAAATTGCATAGCATTTGTCTTCCACTTGGGATTAATTATTGACTTTTAGAGGTAAGTAGCTGCACCAGTGAAGGTTACTAGTTTGTTCTTTAACATCTAGTTAGAGCATTGAAGGAACTAGGAGGGGGGAACTGGCCAAACACAAATAACTTGGATATTTCTGTCCAGGGTAAACTGGGCAACAATGAAGGAGGTCAAATGTTCAGCTCAAGAAATAATATGCATGTATGCACTTTTGTTAGTGATTAGTTCAATTGTATGAGCAATGGGTACTCCCTTCAGGTTAACATTAAAGACCATTGACAGAGCAACAGGAAAAGTCTTTGGGTTTTTTATAGTTAGTGCCATAGTTGACCTGGAGCTGGTACTGGCTTGGAAAAATATAAGTATTGTTCCCTGAAGGACTCCTGTCAACCTTGAACTTTGGATTTGTAAGAAAGGAATCTTCCATCTGTCAGACAGGACAGGGTTAGGACACTGGTCCCTGGGGTCCCCTTTGATTATGTGATGATGTTTTAAGGAAATTAGCTGATGACTGTGATAGGGAAAGAACTGGATCTGAGCTTGAAAATTAGGCAGTTTTTTGTTTCATTAAACACACATCTTAGCAGGAAGTTGAAAAGATAAGGTCAAGAGAGGAAGGTTGTGCCAGGGGTGACGGTGAAAAGGTGATGGATTAAAATATAGTCTGATTTAGCTATTTTTGAGATGAAATGAGGTGCTTGAAAAATGAGTTAATTAATCATCATGTCTTAGCTATTCAAAGAGCATTTCCAGTGATCCAGAAGGTAGCTTTTCATACTTACTGTGGCCACAAGCTGCAGAACATTACAACCCTTTGCTTATTTTTGGTCCTTCAGTAATATTGTTATAGGAATAGGTGAGGTCAACTGAGACACTGCGAAGGGCAATAAGTTTTCAATCTTTTTGTAGTTGTATCTGCTTTAGCATTGTGGCTTGAAGCAACACTGTGCTTTGGAAGTGACTCCCTGGACTGTCCCATTTGCTGCATGCTATTTCCATCCACGGAGTAGCATTTGTGTGCACAAAGTAGATTGCTTTTGGGGTAGACTCAACTGGAACCTCTGCCCCAAGTTTGTACCAAGAGGTGCCCCTAAGTAGAACACAGGGATCCAAACCAACCACAGGTCCTTCATAGAGCTTCAGACCCCATGTTCAGTAGGGAAGTTTGGTCCATGGAGCCAGACTCAGCCTAATCCCAAGGAACCCCCTGAACTGCATAAAATACAGATGCAGAGGTCTCAGCACAAACTGATTTACGCTTTATGCAACAAATTTAACTCAATGCTCTCTCCCTCTCCCTTTTTCAGTCCGTGTGACTTGATGCTTTTGGCAGTTACCTTATGGCTGCCTCTGCAAAGCCAGCTCTGCTCTGCTAATGATGCTGAAGCCAGAAAGACCCACTTTTGCAGTCCAGGCATAAGCTCCTGATTGGTGTTGGTGGTACCTTGTGATAATATGAGTACTTGCGGCTTGCGAAGGCTGAAGGGGAGCAAGGACTTTTGTTCTGCTCAATATATAGGCAATGGTGTCGTGTGATGCTTTGCATCATGTCTTAGTGTACAGTGATATAAGAAACCATTAAACACTGACATTCCTTTAACCTTGTGTTTTACCTTAGTCCTGACTGGCTTGTTTTGCCAACTGGTACTGCAAATGCCCCATCATACCCCTGTCCACCTTCCCCTCTCAAGCTCCAAATCACTGTCCATGGACAAAATGGGGCATTGGGGTGGAGGAGGAAAAAGCTCCTGGGGCAGCACCCTGCTGCCCAGGCATGTGTCCTCTCCCAGTCTTGTGTCCAGGCTGCCCAGCTGCCTCTTGTCCTCTCTCCTTCCTCTCCAGCCCCAGTCTCAGGCACTGAGAAGAATGGCAGTCAAAGCACAGTTTGGGTTTTTTTTCCAGATGTTAGATGTGATCAGTGCTGTTTCAATCTTTTCTGCCTCATTTCAAGATGAACATCTCAGCAACTTCAGCTGAACTCCCTGAAAGCTCACTGTGACAATGCAAATTCAACAGCATTTGCTCTAGGGAGCATGCAACATTGAGAAATGTAAAATTAGCACATAGTCATGCTGCCCTGCAAAGTAAACTTCCCAGGCTGCAGTCAGAATTTTAATTTCAAGCATTGCATTTTTTTTTTTTCTTTCGGACAAATTGGAGGTGAACTGAGTCTGCCATCTCCACAAAAAATGACACATAGAGTAGAACTATTGAAGCCTGAAAACTATTTATTTTCTACATATTTAAAGTTTAAAAAAAATTCTCTAGAGGAAATTGCAGATGAAGTCAGCAGAAGAGTGGCCATATACTGAACATGGTGAAACTCTGCTGATGAAAGGATCTGGCCTAACTGCATGTTTAGCAGAAAGAAGCCCTCATCCAATCCTACCCAGGAAAAAATAAGTACAACAAACTCCCCTCCTGTTTATTCTTGCAATTCTGACTCCAGGTTTAATTTACTCTCCCTCACTAGCTGTGCTCTAGAAAGCATGAAGCTTGTAATCACATCTTTGTTAACAGCCCAGTGAAAATAACCAAATAATCTATTTTATTCAGCACTTGCCTTCTCCTAGTAGCATTTCCTTATAAATGAGATGAAGTGAATAAGACACTAAACAGTAAACACTGGACACTCATGACTATTTGTAGGAAATGTCTCATTTGCCTACCCTACTTCCTCCAGCACTTATTCGCAGAAGACGATGTGGTTGCTACCAGTGCAGATGTGTTCACAATCTGTAGGAGTCTGGCCAAATGCACCATCAGCCTTAGAGAGCTCCATCCAACAGATCATTGCCTGTGCTGAGCAGTGGAGAAGAACATAGTTTTAGATAGTGTTTGTCTCTCTCTCTTTCTACAGACTAAAATGGTTATGCCAGCTGTTGCTTCTCTCCTCCTTCTTCCCCTTCCCCCAGAGTTATTTATCATAACTTGCAAATAAAACTACCATAAGCCAAATGATCTCTGCACATTGCTTGATCTGCAAAGGGATCTGCAGTGTGACTGCTATAGAAGAGAGGTAAACACTTTCTTTGCCTGTTGTAATAACACATTAGGGAGGAAAGCTGCATACATTGATTCCTGATTTCCCAGAGTATAACTTCAGTCTTTATTGCCACCATGTTATGAAACAGAATAGGGATGTCTGCAATATCAAATATGGCAAGTCGGTTTTCCCTCTGAAAAGCAGATGGACTATGCAATATTTAGCCACGATTCCATAATTATCCAGTCACTGACCCCAAACCTGGATGACCACTTCCTCAGTCACCTGCACAGATACGTATGTTAAATTTCTATTGCAAGAAATGTTTTTGTTTGTTCCAAAGAGTCAGGATGCTACAATTGTGTGCCTATTGCATACCACTTTTTATAGTGCTTTTATGTGTTGTCAACTGTCAATACTGAAATTATGCTGAACTGTGTGGTTTAGCATTTATCATATGCATAAGTCAATTCCCATGGTTATGTTTTCAGAGTTGATGTCTTTAGGGGTATAAGTTGAATTGGGTTGAATTATTTTGCCAAGCGGTGCTTGCACTCTTGGTCCAGTGAGGATCACGGTGGGGGAGAATATGCTGGCTTAAATGTCAGCTACATCAACCAGTGCTGAGGTGGTACCTACTGCCCTGGACTGAGGGGGGTAGTAGCACCCATGAAATATGTTACACTAGCTCAGGAGAGAGGCTACAACTGTTAAGTTTGCAATACTTGTCACTCAGTTTCATTGCCACACCAGAAAAATGGTACCGAAGCAAGAATCAGGAATTTGGTCCTGGCTTTGTTAGGTAGAAAAGATCAAGTCTGATAACAATCTGTTTCTTGAGGAACATTTAGCAGAGAAACTACAGCAGACATCAGTGAAATGCTAGAGGTTGGTACATATTTCTAATCGTTACAGATGAAGTTTAGAGTTGTCAGTGAGAACCAAACTTGCTTCCAATAGCAGGCTTACAGATCATTTAACATATTTCATAGTTATTTTAGGCCTCAGCAACAAAGATAAATCGGGGGGGGGGGGGGCTAGGAGTAAATTTAGTATATCATATTTGCAATAACATTTGCTCTCTCAAAAGAGTTGTATCTCATTGACTGGCAGCCTCTATGACTGTAGGTTAGGGAGCTGCCTGTCATTAGTCATCAGATGAAAGGTGTGGAAGCTGCTTATCCAAGGAGATAAACCTCTATTCCCTCTCATACACAGCAGAGGGAGATCTGGAAAACCATGACAGAGTGATGTAAAGGAGCTCAAATCTGTTTCCAGCTAGTTAAAAAATATTTCATCTCCTTATTTGTTTATAGAATATCCATTTATCCAATTATGCTAACACTGGATTTGTCTGGGCTTTTCATAATGAATCTCCTATTGGATTCCTTATTGATGTATCCGTAGTTTAAGGCACCTGCATTAATGGAGAAACTGTTTCCTAACAGACTGTACTTTCACACTGTTTTCCTCTTGTTTGAGTGTTCTCCAAACATGGAATAAATGCCTTGAAAAAGTGTCAGCTACAGCCTTGAGAATGGTCCTAGTGATCCTGGGACAGCTGGTGTGCCTTGCTGATACTGCAGACAGGGATTTCCATAGGAAGGAAACGGGGGTGCTCATATACAGGTGTACGGACTTACATATCTTCCAAGGACAGGGTCAGTCATCACACAGTGTCACCATAGGTATGACAACAGGGTTCAAAAGCTGAACCACAACATGAATAAAATATACAACCAAACCCTCACATTTTATGTACAAAAAGAAGTGTTTGTAAGACAGGCAGTTTTTCAGGGTGCAATAGCCTCTACTTCTGCATCCTCAGAGGTGTCAGCAGAGGTGCATGTCTGTGCCTGTGCAAGGAATTAGATGTGTGGGAGCTCACATCTCCAAACTGGTCATCCACAGCAAGCTTGTGTGCAGCGCTGTGAATGTGAACAGATGACTCCTGTGCTCAGTTTGCATTTGATTTGTGATGTGATTTCCCCCAGCTCTGGCTTCTAAATGGGAGCATAGTGACTCTCTTGCTGGCTCAGCCTCATAGTGTCTTCAGCTCACCACGCTGACTCTGATCTGCGTCAGCTGCTTTAGAGGGAGATGCATAAAACCCCAGTTAGCAGAGCTAGGGTATTTATCACATGGGACATTTTCTTAATCTCAAATAGCTGGAGATTAAACACTGACAGATAAAGTTGTACCACTTTAGCAGTGTGCTGCTTAGCTTTAGCTGTTATAACTCTGGTTATTTTTGTTGACTTTCTGAGCATCCAAGGCATCTTTCCTGTGGCATTAGATGACACCAGTAAGATGTATTGCAACAAAACCCATTGCCTTTTTTCAATGTTGAGATGGTAATTTTCTCTATTCCCCTTTTGCTGTGAGCACCAGGAAGCAAAAGCTTGCTCTTGCGGTCTGTCTACACTGCGGTGGAAAATCTGAACTCTTCTCCCTTAATTCCAGGTAGAAGAAAACTTTCTCTGAGGAAGCTTTGTGGGTTTCCAATACTTATTCCGCTGTCACTACTGACATCAACAGATGGTGCTAGCACAGAGCTCCATTCTGGAAAGAAGACCTCTCTTTCCTGTCATGGGGAACTATTTTCTGCTCTATTGCTTATTTTTATTTAACACACTTTTAGCTGTCAAGTAACAATAATGTATTAATACAGTACTTAGGATTTTACAAGGAAAATGGACATTATTCCTCTTTTCTTCCTCAAACATAACCAGTCTCAGGCACAAAGATGAAATGTGTTTAGTTTCAGCTCACTCCACAAAGCCAATGAAGACAGTAAGGGACCTGTATCAGTTTACACACAGGTGGAGTGATTTAGTTCATGTATTTGTCTTTTTTTTTTACTATTTGCTGGATCATAGCTTGTCCTATTAAAATGGAATGAAGTGGCAAATGCCTTAATAAAATAAGATCATCACTCTATTTTTAGGTAATAAAAAGCATGTATTTTTGGGCATTGATTTAATAAGTTCTATCTCTCATCTTTCATATGCAGTAGGAGCATGACATGTATTTTTGATGGAACTGTGTATTTTGATCACAACAGTGACCACAGTCTGTATTTGTATCATGTCACTTAGGAGGCGTAATTGTGGATTGGCAGCACAGTGCGCTGGATGCAGTAGAAACACGCAGCAGAAGAAATGCTCTGTGTCTCAGAGAGTTTACAGTCTAGGTGTTGCACAAGAGATGGTAGATAGATATAAACAGAAAGGTGGGAGGTTGTGGAAAGCCAGGACAGTGTTGCCAAGCATGATGGGCAACCTGGCACACTGTTCTGATCTACCAAGGTCAGCCAGGAACTTCGTTGGTGCAGTAGTCACTAATGAAGATGTGGGATTGGAAGGTTTTGTGAATAAGGAGTCTTTGAAACTGGTCCTGGTGGGTAGTTAAACAAGGCCCTATGGGGATGTTGTTTGGCCTTGCTGCAGGGACTGTAGGTTAGAAAGGTCTATAGGTATGATATTTTCTTTTTTCCAATTTCTGCCTCTTTTCAAAAACTAAGAACTTTTTGCACTGGACAGTCAGTTGCTGCTGATCGAAACTAGAGTTTATAATAGAGAAATGTATTCGTACTTTTAAACGCGATTTTGAATTCTGATACTTGCATACCAAAAGAACAGCACTGAAACTAGAAACACAACAAAATGTTTGGCACAGTCTTCACAAAAGCTTAGTTTAGCCATTAAAATCTGAAACTGTAGTAAAACTTAAATTAAAAAAATCACAATTTCTGCATTTTTTATTGTTCTACTACTGAAAATTGGCAGTAGTAATTAACTTCTGTCATTCCTCAGATTTTAACCGCTTGGGCCTTGTTAATGGATTTTGGTCTAAGCAAAAGGAAGCAAAGTAGATGTACATTATGTTGCAAGAGGCATTTCAGCACAGTGATCATACGTCAGTGGTCTGTTGAAAGGGTAAATCACACTTGCTCTCCTTTCCTTTGCTCGCTCTTTTGGCATGGGATACATGCTATCCAAGTAGCTTGCATTTGTTCTCAGTGCTACTGTTTTGCACAGGATTGATTTTCACCTTGGACCAGGATTAGACTGTCTCCCTGCCTGCTGTACTCATAGCTAATGTATAGGCAAAAAACACTGCCAAAGGGCCAGTGAGTAAAACTTTCAAGGGCACAGCAGTAGTCCAAGTCTATAAGTCCTATTTTTGGAAGCAGCTTTGGCTCTTTGGAGTTTATGAGCTGGGTGTGATCACAATGTAGGCACTGACATTTGCCCTCACTGTATTTGAAGCCAGGCAGTGGCAGCAAGGGCACCAGCGATACATGCAGAATGAAGCTCTGGCAGTCAGTAGGGTGGGTACACCAACGTGACGCTTGTATGAAGGGGTCCTGGGCCTTTGGCATCCTCATCCCTCTCATGAAGACTACTTCTGAGGTGGGTTTCAGTGAAGCCAGACTTCTTTGGTGCCTGTGTCACTACTGAGAACATCCCTTGAAGAGACATGCCAGCTTATATTCAATACTGCAGTAGAAAATAAAATTAAACAGAATCCTTTTTTAAATATATTCCACAAACTTGCTCCAACCTTTCCCCTTTGACCCTCCATGTTCAATTCGCTTGAGTGGTACCACTTTTTGGTCCTACCATAATATTTCTATGGTGTTTTTTTCTTTTTTCCCCTGTAGTTTCTGCTCATGGGAATCATTATTTCAATGACAAGCCATTTCCTCTCAAAAATGTAAGTGAATCTTCTGTTTCTCATGAGCTACGTATGGATGTCAGGTCCTGGGGTCAGTGATGCACAGGTATGGACTAGCAGGATGGCCCCATGCTGATTGCTGTGCAGTGGCCATAGCTACACCATAAAACCAACTCTGGGCTCAGAGGTGATTAAGAAATGAGAAGGCCTGTTTCTCCATCAGAGTGCCAAATGCTGCTAATGTAAAATGAAAGTAGAAGTGAAAAGAAACAAGCCATGTAAGTATGGGAATAGAGTTAATTTATTATGGCAGGTCTATAGCTTGGCTCTAATCCCTCGTTTGGAAATCAAAACCAGATTGCTGGAACTCACCTGCCAGACTCAATCTGTTTCATAATTACCTGTGAGTTGCTATTTTTGTTTACCTTAATAGCACAGTAAATACTGCTTCTGCCTTTGTTTATGACCTATTTAAATGATGCGAATATTTTGAAGAAATCCTGCTTTTAATAGTGCCCCAGTGACTACCCTCTTTCACCTCCCAAAATAGAAGCCAATGGATCAGGCCTCCAGCCTGAGCTATATTAGAGGGGAAAGAGCTTTTAGTATGCTGCCAAGCCTGATGTTTATAATGATCTTCAATTTTTAGTTGCTGCAAGTGATTAGAAAACATAGGGGATTTTTTTTAAGTACCAAGCCCATTTCTGTAAGGAAAGGTCCAGCGGTCAGATGAGTTACTAGTAAAAGCTTGAAATCTGATTATCATTGCCTCTTTCTAGATAGCTGAGGCTGGGAGAAGGGACAAAGGGCTCTTCCTGTCCCTGGCAATCGTGCAAAAAGGAGGTGCATGAGATAGGAGCAAACTAGTTCATACACTGGTAGAAGTGCCTGTATGTATGTGCTTGAAAGTTAGAATTGGCTTCACTCCTCCCATTGTATACTGTGAATCCCAGAATGACTTTATCACTTGTTGGAGAGAGAAATCCATCCCTCTCCTGGGCTCAGAGCTGTGTCTCACAGTACTTCAGCATGTAGATAGTAACAGAGTAGAGAGAAATACACTGCTTTGCCCAGCACTTGGTTGCAGGCAATGCTCACATCCTCCTGCTCTCTTTTTTTACTTGAGTACCTTTGAGAGCTAACATGATTTTCCTGTGTTAAGGAGGCTTCCTGGTGTGACTAAGGAGATCTACAGGGTCACACCATTGCCCCAAACTGACCTTGATGTCCTCTAACAATGATGTGGTGAAATGAACCCATCTACAGGACAGGACAGGGGACTTCTGAGAGGTTTGGGCTACAGGTGACTTGAGAAAAATCCAGGTTATGGCAACTAAAAAAAAGGAAGCATTTATGTGCAAGGAACATTGTGAAACTTCTCATCATAGCTGCTTTTGTATCTGTGTTGGATGAGGTAATTACGAGCCAAGCCCAAAACACTTTGCATGCTAAAATAGCTCCTTTCCCTTTGGAAAATCTTACTGAAATGCTACCATCTGTAAACAATGTAAAATAACTCAAATTACAGCTCAGAGAGCCTATTATCTTGGGATTTGGTCACTTCAGGTCACACAAAGATCTACGTTACTTCTTGGTTAAGGTGATGTAACCATCACTATAGTATCAAAGTGCCTTCCAAGTAAAGCAATACTAATAAGCTAATAATAAGGTTTTATAGAGTCTCTACCACTTCTCCATTTTGGGTGGTGGTGGTGTCAAAGCAGACATTTTCCTGAGAGAATCAGAAAGCTGGAATGATTTCTTTTTAACAGATTATTTATTTTGAATTATTTCTTTTTCTATTTGACAGTTGTGTTTTCTGAAGGTGGACTATTAATGAGTTTTACTTTGCAAAAAAACTTAGCAGTTGCTATTTATGAAAATAAGAGGGAGCTGAAGAGCCCTTAATCTTTTGTAACAGCAGGACACTTCTCTGAGTGGCCAAATTAAGGCTGGGTTTCAGAGTATGATTTGAAATCATTACCTTCACACTTTCATATGCTTTTAAATGAGTCATGCCTGAAAAGTAGTTAACGTCTCTTTGATAATGCACAAAACCCCCAGTTTCCGTTCAGTGCCTACCTGGTGTATTTTTCTCATAAAGAAACAAAATCACACTTAGAAACTGCACTGTCCATCTTTACACACAGAAAGTAATAGGCATTTCCACCAGTTTTAACTGGAGTGAAAGATTCTTTAAAGCCGAAGGGAAAACTTTACAGTCTAACATTTTAACGGGTTGCACCAATTAGTTTTTTATGAAATCTGATCATCTTGTTCTAAGTTTTTAACTTTATAGCTAAACTCCTTTAATTTGGACTTTGGAATCAGCAAGGATATAATCAATTTTATTAGTTTCTCAATTTTAAAAAGATTGTAAAGATTATATTTGAACCTGCAATTGAAAATGATCATTGACTTTTTTCCTTCCATCTAAAACAAATTTAAGAATGCCTTCATTAATATGTGAAATTTTGTAGAGGAGGGATGGTTGAAAACATATGAAATGTAGCACTTGTAGACAACTGGTATCCTTTCTTGAAGTCTTATCTGGCAAGATATCAGAACTGAGTGTTATAAAATGCTATTTTATTTATGAATCTATTAGGAATCGTGACTCCTATAACTGATCTAGTAAGAAAAAAGAACAATTAAAATACAAGATTGTTATTTACTGCTAGTGGAAAGATTGACGTCAATAAAATGGGAAGAACTGTAGGGAAATAAACATATATACGCATGATCAAAATTCATTAAAAATAAAATCAATTTCCTTCAATCCTAATTATCTTCACTATGTCTCTTACTTCTGGCAGATTTTCTCGGTGTTGGAAGCCGTAACGATAGAGTTTTTCACTTCTTAGGAGGAGTGATAAATCTGAAATCAACAACTGTTAGTATGATTGGTAGGTTGCTGGAAGAAAATGCTTTTTGTGCAGCATCTTATCCAAGATTCAATCAGGCTTCAAACCAAAGCATTCCAGTCAGACAGTTCTCATGGATTTTCAGTAATGAGCAAGATGGGGTGGGTGGGGAAATATTTACCAGTGTCTCTAAGGCTCTTGAACTTCATGTTCCTTTGCATACTTGATTTACTAATGTCAATTATTACAGTTGGGATTTTCAGTAGATGGCTTCTTTGCCCATATATAGTCCATGCAACATGCGGCAGGGCACGGCTTGAAAAGGCAAGCTCTGCTTTTCCCGCTTAATTACTTGTGTCAAGTTACAGATCGATGAAAGTTGAACAAACTCTCCTTAAACTATTCATGATGAGGGGACAGGCTCTGAAAAGGTTCAATCATTATAGCTCCAATGACTTCAGGACTTAGGGAGTACAGATGCGTGTATAGACACACAGGCTAGTGACCAAGGGCAAAGATGGATGCTTCAGCTCCCATGGTGTGAAAACTAACCTTGGGCACATTTCTGGAAGAAATGGTTTGAGCTAACAATAATGAAGAAAGAGTAATGAAAGTCCATGAATCTTTCTATGAGTAACTGTGAATGTATTGTCATTCTCCATGACTTAACGTTGAAATAAATGTAATCAAAGAACATTTTCTTTTCGGTTAATATTCAGTAGTTCATCTTAATTTGGATATGCCCATTTTGACATTTGATTTTAGGCTGATATTCTAAATGAGAAAACCCAACAAATGAAAAGACCAACCCAGATGAGACAGGGTCATTAATTTCAAGGTGTATTTTTGTCAGTGTGGTGCTGATCATTTCCACAGAGCCATACTTCCCTCCTTCTGTTAACAATCAGGACTCAGTGTCTGCCCTAGACCCTTCACTCATTTTCTGGCCAGGTAATATATGATTATATACCCTCCTGTTGCATGGATCACAGTCTTCTAAAATGGTGGTTGCATTTTTCTATGATGAAGCAGCAAAGTTTACACAGAAATGTGCAAAACAACAGCAGCTCCTACATCACAGGGAGAAAAAGGCAGGTTGCTAGAAAACAGCATGGAAAAGAAGGACGAAACCTGTCAACCTTTACATTTGTTATCCACATTCACATATCCATAGCCACAAATTCTTCATCAATTCATCTCTTGCCATTTAATTTATCTACTCACACTCTAGGAAATGTGTTGCTACTGAGACCTCTGCAAAAATCATAGCTATTATCCATTAGTTAAAAAATTCTGTTGAAAAATCTTCCCATAAGACTGAAAATTTATGTTGTACAAGTCTGTGGTAACAGAAAGTGAATATTAACTATTTTTTCTTTTCTTTTCTTTGGCTGGTACTAGATGTTCTGTTTAAATGCCTGAAGTGTCTAAAGCACAGCATTAAAAGAACAGCTGTTTTATAAAGTATTTAACTTGTGTTCTTACATCTTTGACAAGCATTAAGTTCAAAATATTTGTTTATAGAATACTGTACAATATGAATATTCAAATATATAACAGCTTATCTCCTAGTAGAAAGGTCAGCCGAGCTGAAAAGGCTCCAAGAAAGAGCAACTGACGTATGGGAAACTGATTTACATCCACTAAGGGACTGCTAACTTTGCATATTGATTGTATTAAAATCATGAACCATGGTGTAAAATGAGAGTAATTCAGTTTAAGACAGGAGAGCTGTTTTAGATTTACATGAGGATTAAACTCCAGTATGTATCTAGCAACCTATGAATACTGTCATTGCAGCAGTTTCCTACTAATACTCTGTTAAACGTCTGTGTTTCAAATGCAGTTTGTATTTTAAAATGTAAAATGCACAGTCATTTCATGCTTTTTAAGTCTGGCATGTGACAACGTGTTGGTGAATCACAGCTTAGTTATTTTGTCTTCTGTTCAACTATCAGGACTTTAGGAGAAAAAAATGCATGGAAATTTTTGTGAAGACACCTGTTTGTTTATTTCTCTTTTTCAGCAGGGGAAAAAACCCTTTATATTGTGAAGGCTTGTGCTTTGAGATATAAGGAGCTCATGTGAAAGACAAAGCACCTGTCATGCCCAGGAGAGTGGAGGGGAAGGGAGAGGCTGGGACTCCCAAAGCCCTGCGGCTTCTCACTGCTCTCAGGGAGCAGGAGACCTGTCAGAGCCCAATATGGTCAGAGCACATGTGGAAGATCTCCAGTACCCTCCATCAAGGAAGCAAGATTAGCCCCACAATGCCATTCCTGCCATTCCCCATCATGTGCTAAGCATTGGTGAGAAAAAGGGGAGCTAAAAGCCATAGCACACTTCATCTCTGGCTTTACATCCTGTACAAACATTTCATTTAGCCTTTTTTTGGCTCTATAAAATAAACAAATCTGTATGCAGAAATGTCAGTGAAACATCTTTTAGCGTTTTTAGTGGGCTTCGCATGGGAGACACTGGATTTGTATTGATTTACACCAGCTGATGAGCTGGCACAGTGTGTATTCTCTGCAGCTTCTATGAGATAATTAATGAATAATTCAGAACTCCAGTGCTTTGTATGGTGGTTGTGCCTCACAGAGGGAGTGACTGCCATCACTGTGTTGAGAGAGATGTTTCAAAGGTTCTTTACTTTGATTGCAAAATTCTGAAATGCTTCTTGGAAGAAATCCAAACAAACCCAAAGCACAGCAACTTCTGGTCAAATTCCCACCCAATTCCAGTATTTCAGATCTGAAAGCTTTCAACATTTTTATGTGTCAAGGCAATTAATATTCCCTCATCAGCTCTTCAAGATGACATATGTAAGTAATGTCATCAGCGTCAGGCATCGTCCTCCTCTCAGTTGCTGCTTTTCTCTTTAACTTTTCCAATGCAGGCAACAGTCCATATGCTGAACTCTATTTGGGATAGTAAAAGCCTTACCTTGTTTAGATGGCTTGTTCCCACTTTTTCCTAGCAGGATGAATGGAGAATTTTGGACAGAGCATATCCCTGGCCTTAGGCTGACCCCACCAAGGGACCAGCTGTAAGACACTCCACTATTGCTTTAAGCAGATTTTGATACACTACTGAGCATCCCTGGAATTCTGTCTTCACCCCCAGAATTCACACTCTGGCATAATTTCTGACAGCAATTCTAATGCAAGTGTAATGATGGCGAGAGATGCCAGTTTGACAGATCTGGAGACTTGCAGCCCGTGAGCCTCATTCTTCTGTTTCATGAGGACACATAGCAGGAATTTGATCCCATCCCTATCTGCAACATCTGCATACACAGACTTCTGCCCGAGCTGGAGAGATCAGCTCTGGAGCCAGCCAGATAGTTTTCAAGCAGGGTAAATATAGCCTTTGGAGGAAGTTTTCTTGTGTAGGGAAGCCAAGGTTGCCTCTTTACAACTGGTTTCCACAGTTCAAACACCAGTTTTCTCTGTTACATGAATTATTTTACTAGAACACTTTAATATCCAGTAATATTTTATTAAGTGAATCATGCAGCTGACAGAAGGTTTTTGTGCTAAAGAAGTATACAGCTGCAAGGTTGAAAGGAATATCAATGGGTGATGTTTTCTGAAGCTCTCCTTTCTAGATTCTTTCTGCTGTCCCTCCAAAATTGGGCACGGGATTTAAGATGCGGCCTTGTCAGTTCTAAGAAGGGCTAAATAAATACTCCATTTCTTTTATGGAACAATCCTCTTAATAGAGCCCAGAACGATAATTGTTTCTTCTGCAAAACACCACGTTTGACTCATCATGAGCCTGAGATCTGCAGTAATTCTGAGATCTTTCATGATGAACTGTTGCCCAGCCACAAATATTCTCCACTTCATATCTGTGCACTTCAGTTCTTCCAAACTGAAATTTATCTCACCTTACAAAAGCCACTCAAAAGCTAACCATTTTGTCTACGCAGTTCCCTGGGCTTCATTTAGTCGCAAGGCAGAGACACAGGTGTCTCTAGAGGGCAATTCACCCCAACTGTCCGCGATGCCTGGATTTCACATGAACTATTGCGACTTGCCTTTCAAGAATTTCATCGTGTTTGGACTATTTCTTCATTCTCCCAAGACCACATTAAATTCTGAGCTTGTAGGCCAAGTGCTTGTCAACCTTTTCACCTTGATGTCGTACAGGCAGGATGTAAAGATCCTATTTATAGTATCTGTCTTTACGTGGTCCCCTTTATTGATAGGTATGCTTAGCGTAGGGTTTCCAATTAGGTGTATAAGATCTTATGGATGTTTTACCTAAACTCTACTTCCCTAGTTTGTTTATAAGAAGTAGTGCCTGTGTCAGGACATCTTGCAGGGACTATTTCTGGAATCTCTATATCCAGGAGGCTGCAGTCGTATCTGAAAAGGAAATTTGGTGGGCTTCATATGATTTCTTTTTGATACACCTACAGAACTCTCCTTTTAATATTTTAATAATTTTCTCTGTGTATTTAATTTATTTTAAATAATGACTGAAAATTAGGCTCCCTGGTCTTCTAAATCCTGCTTTTAAAGTATGGTGAGATTGACTTTTCTGAGATTCATACAGTCATCCATGAATCCTCAGAAATAATCATGACTGGTTCAGGTTAATCTAGCTAAGTTCTTAGCAGTGAACTTGATGGTATGCAAATTCTTTCATTCTTTCAACATATTTTTCCCCTTTCCGATCTCTCAATTTTTTTTTAAAAATGTAAGCATTGATTAATTGTGTGATTTATGCTGATGTAATTAAAAATTATTGCAAACAGTGAAACAACTAACAGTCTTCTGTCTTCTCTGTGGAATTTTCTTCTTTGTAAGGAGTGAATCTCAGTCTTCCTCTGATTTCTAATGCATAGATGGATTTTGTTGTTGTTTCCTGTATATTCTGGCCTTAGCTTTTCTAGTTTTATCCATGTGTGTTTTGTTCCCATCCCTGGTTGCTTTTCCTAGATCTCAGTTTTTATGGTTCCTTTTCAACTTTCACATCCTTAAGGAGTTCCTAATGGACCCATATCAGCCTTTCACTGTACTTCTGAACTCTCCCCTCTTTCAGGTTGTCTCATCTAGAAACTCTCCCTCTCTTGTCTTTGTTTTCCTGTTTCTTTTCCCCAAAAGATCTTCCAGTTCCTTGAGCTTTTGTGTAACCCCTGATCCCTATTGTGCTATTGTCCCTATTAAAGAAAATGCCATGATTTCTGATCTGATCTTCTCAGTCATAACCTAAAATAACCTCTCCTTTTCTGCTACCTTTTGCTTTCTGAAGTAACAAATTGTCCTCCAAGTATGCTGCAAATATACATCCCCAACTGACAGTTAGTCAAATAAAGTCACTGATCTCCAGCAGATCCTGCTCTTTGAATGCTTCAGCAGTTTGCCATCAGAAAATATCATTCACCTCTTCCTTCTCACTGTGTATTTATAGTATGCTGCAGTGTTGACACCCCCCTTTTCTGTTGCCCTTCTTTTCACCAAGAAAGACAGGAGACATTCAGATCTGTTTCTTGCCTTCTCCTGGATTTCAGATTAAATATATTTGCTTGTTCTTTGTGTACAAAGCAATTTCCCTAATTTTTAAATCTTTTTTTCCCTAAGCTTCTGTACCCATATTCAGATCCTGCAGTTTAGCATACTGTCTCTTGTGATGCATCTTTGCAATGTCATTTTCTGTTAGAAAGCTTCAAGGGGTCACTTAATTTTATTCTTCCTGAGCAGCATCCTGCAAATATAAAACACTTCTGGCACCAACCTTTAATTTCTTTGGGAACTACTCAGTACACTGTATATGAAACACAGAGCTGCCACTTTATCCAGGAAGAAGACAATGTATTTCTCTCTTTTTATAAAGTATAACCTCTGTTACCTACCTTTTCCCTGATCCACATCTTTCCCCTCCTCTATCCCACTACACATAGCATGTACTCAGTGCTAGCAGTTTCTTTACATTACTCTAGAGCTAGTTGCTTGGTGCCTACAATACGAATTAAGACAAATTTAAAATTGAATGTAGAATTTTATAAGCAGTACAGAAACTCAAGGATATTTCGTTATAAAAGTTATTTTTCTGGTTTTGTTTCAGTGATAGTAGGGGACGTCCCAATTTTTCTGCCATAACTTTCATTCTGGATTCTATCCTCATGTCCACTGAATTATTATTACAAGATACAAAGACTTCACATTATACACAATATTTTAAAAAAACCCAACAAACCCTACTGTGGAATACTGAATGCTTTGTAAAACCTTTTTTCCTGTTGCTAAGGGTAGAGGATGCACAATGTTTAACAGTTGTAAAATAAGTTAGTTTTACATACGCATTTCTGCAGAAATAAATCAGTCACTAGAGAATCATTCTCTTGGAAACCAAACAGTACGGGTGAGTAAAGAGGTTTGGGAGTAGGGATAATCAGCCATGGCTACATCTGCATGGCAAGGACCAAGAATAGTCTATCCCAGAGCATTGCATAATACAACAAAAGTCTCCCCCTTAACCTTGAATCTGTCTTTGTTTGAGCAAAGTCCGTACTTAGTTCATTACTCACAAACACACAAGTGTTAGTTTATGAAAAAAAAAAAGGTGAAGCTGAGTCCAGCTGACCCCTTTCTTGTTTTCCCTCACAGTCTATTTTTAAAAAAACCTCAGCATGTTACAAACAACTCTTATGTGAAACAAATCTGGGCATGAGCAGATAAGGGATGCAGCATGATCTTTGCTGCCATTTAATCTTCCATTGTGCTTCCCATGAGACCAGACTCCAGCTACAATGCAATAATTAAATAAAGAATTATGAAATACCCCCTGCCTCTGCTGAAATACTCCCTTTCTCCTCTAGGCTACCCCTGTGAATATTGGTCAGATAGCACTGAATATCCATGAGAAACTTTGCTAGCATTTTTGACATTGGAACTAAAATTTTATTTTCAGCTGTGCTAAACAATTTGTTTGCTGACTATTTATGACTCTCTTGTCCTGTTCTTTGCTCCACCTTTGTGCCTTTTTCCAGGGATGCAAAGGGAATGGAGATTGGGAACTTCTTGAAGTAGTGCACCCCTCTTTGCTAGCTGCTGTGGTTGATGTCACCGATTCCCAGCTCTTCTGTCTTCACAGAATGTGTCCACAGGGTTGAAGGAGGCTTGAGTTGTCTTGTGGACTTGTTATGGCAAGTTGGGTAGACCATTACATAGTCAACTATTTCTTCTGATGCAGAGAAGATGTTTGGGCCGCTTTATTTCTTGCCTGATTAAAATATTTTTTGGAGGACCAGAGGACCTGGGATGTAGCCTCTAGTCACATCCTCTCATCTCACATTTTGCGCTGGACCCAGAGATCCTGTCCTACCTCTCAAAAGGGATTTCTACATTTATGCCAGAGGGCAGCAACCCTGTGTCATACTGAGCATCTTTGACCTCTACTAAAACCAAGTAAAGTGAGGCTGTAAATGAGAAATATCTCAGAAGAAAAAGAAAGCTGTTGTTTTGTTTTGTTTTGGTCTTTTATTATGGCTATTATCACCATAGTAAAAGAGAAGGCAACATCCATTGGGATTTTCCTTGTATATAAAGTGAATTAACAAACAAGGTAAATATACTGACCTGTGGTGGATACAATGATGACATGTAATGGAAAACTGTCAAGCTCTGGAGGTTCAGTTTGTATCAACGGTAGTTTTGAGGTTCACTAGATGCAATATCCTGTATGTATGTACCCAGTATGATAGAGGGATATAGGATAATTGTTCATAGAGAAGATATGACATTCTTTGGGTGGATCATACATAAATGCCTAGGTATTTAAAACCTCTTTCCTGATTTAAGAAGAGACGATTGCTTTGTTTGTGGTATCCAGAATGGAGGAGTCCGAGGCATTAAAACACAACAGAGAGGACAAACCCCTATGAAAGTCACAGAATTATTGACTGTTTTTGCTATGCCTGGTACGGAAAGTAATGCTTGCTTAATTTTCCTGCTAGAAAAAATTACAAATCTTGTTTGAAATAATTCAGAGCACCACAAAAGTTTGAAATTTAGGCTGCTTCATTTAGTTCTATTTTTATTTGATTAAACTTTATTTTAACTAGAAACTTTGCATTTCTAAAAATAAATAAGATAACCTAGAAACATATTTTTTTTTTTTACAAACATACTCTCTCCTTTCTCTGCCAAAACACATATAACAGCTGCAGATTTTATAACATTATCTAAATGTTCAGACTGGCTATAAAAGATTAAATATAAAATTCAAGTGCGTAGAACAACTGGTATAAAGAACAACAAAATTGAATTGACTAAAGGCTGTTCATTTAATCTACCTTTGTTAATTGAAACCTTCATCAGGGAACAGAAAGAATCTGTTTTCCTTGCAAGGTGCTGTGGTGGTGGTAGTAGTTCTGGAGAAAAAGTACAATGCAAGCAGAATTCCCTCTGGAGAGATCTGGCTTGAGAAGAAGACAAAACTATAATTTTACTTTAGCTCATGGCTCCCCCTTAAGTAGGTTGGGAGTTAGGGAATTCTGTAAGAAAAGAAAACCTGGAGAACATTTACTGTTTTGTTCCAGCTCTGCAGTCCCACCGGACTCAGCTCTGTGCCAACATCATAACAGATAAGACAGTGGAAAGAGAGAGCCAAGAGTGAATAAGCTCGCAGCTTGGGGATACTGCACTAAAGAAGATACATTTTGCAACACGCACTGCTCTGCCCTTTTTGCATCTATGCTACATTTAACAGCACATGATCTGTTTTCAAGACAGTTTCCTTCTGGAAGTCGTTCTTGCAGCCTGGTCCTGGGAGGTGTTAAGTGCCTTGAACTTCCACTGACGTCAGCAGGGCCGAGCACGCGGCACCTGGGATGGGGCCCGCTGCCCGCCCCGCTTGCCGTCCCAGCTGCTCCGATGACATCTAGACACTTGCAGGAGTTGGCCCGTACTTTACAGCCAGCGTACCTGCCTCTAAATGTTGGTGCTCTCTGCTTTTGGTTGCAAACCATTTTGTATCGCGGCTGCTGAGTCCTGCAAATGTTATTTATCTGTGGCTCCAGCGAATGCTCTTTATCTGTGGCTCTCATGAAAATGCAAACAGTCTACCACCTGTGGCATTTAAATGCAATTGCTGGGCTTGTGGTAGTCTCCCATGGGTGAGCTATTGCATGTGCCATCAGTGCTGTACATCTAATACAGCAAGGGGATGAAATGGACTTTTCATGCTGCCTGCACCAATTGCTAAAGTACCTGAAGAATAATGACATTAATTTTGAACGTTCCCTTCATGCCTTGCTGCCTGCTCTTCCTTCAGCACAACCGTGTTCCTTGTTTCTCTTCTGTCCCTAAGCCCTGTGCTTGAAACCATGAAGGAGTGCGAATGGCATTGTTAACATCTGGTGGGAAGGTGAAAAGCAGTTCCTCTATGAGAACGTCGAAATAAGCAGAGATGCCCCAAGGGAAGGAACAAGTTTCCAGTGTCTTCTGGAAAAGTGAAAAGTTCGCTGGATAACCAAGGCCTTATTTGCATTTCTTTTACATAACAGTCTGGAACTTCTTTTGTCTAGCATGATTTTATTGATAGCACATCTGAAGGTAAGTTTTCAAAATGCCTGGGAAGAGACCCTGCAGCAGGGTGAGGGACTCTCAGAAAAGACGCAGGGCAGAAGGAGGAGGGAAAGGAAGGCATGGGAGGATGCTCCCTTTAGCGGAAAGGAGTCAGTGAGTGTGTCACTGTGCTACAAGCTCCTATCGCATTGCCCAGACGCTGCCAAAGTGTCAGAGGGGAGAAGAGGTGACGTGAGGCTGAGCCCAGAGGAGTCCTGTTCAGGAACCAAAGCATAAACCTCCCTATGCGACCAGTATAGGGGGACTTTTAGTCTCTGGTGAAACTATTGCCATCTGTTCTTATCCCTGACGGGTCATGTTGAGCTACATCCCTGTCTGAAAAGCTGCTAAACCCTCGGCAGTCCAGTGATGGCAGGAAATGGAGCTGCTCTGTTTTCTTGGTCCTTGCTTGTGTCTTCTGTCTGGTGATTTCAGCTAGGCTCAGTTGTAAAAGTCATGGAAATTGCATGTCCCTGAATGCCTCCAAGCTTGGACACTGAGCTGGAAGTGGTACAACAAGGAAGGTATAATCATGACTTCCTCAGTAGCCAGTCCTAGCTACAGGAGAAGGAAAGGCTCAGAGCTGTTGCCAGAGCATCCTGAAAGATGAGAGTTTTTTCAACTGTTAATTATTCAGCTTTTCCAAGCTAGTGTTATGCTTCTCTTCTTTGGCCTGCTCCCCCAAGAAAGTCCTGTTTGTTTAAAAATATAGCTTAAGAGTGGGGAAGCATTGCTCTTTCTCAAGTATCCAGATGGTGCAGTTTAGGTCATGTCAACCAGATGCAGAGATTCCAGGACTGGCAAAGACCCGAGCAGTGAATTCACATGTTCCAGCCCATCAGCTGAATGGGGACTTATAAGCTGGAGTCTGGAAGTACTTTAATCATGTTCACTTGAGGCTGCGTTTAAGTTATTTTATCTCTCTGCTAGACCTGCATTGCTTGGGCACAATGCTGCACAAGTGGGAGTATGCTGCACCTGGAGCAAAAAGAGTTTATGTCTGGTCAGGTTCACTACCCACCTGTGCACTCATCAGCATGAATAGAACAAGTTGGGTCTACCTACTTCTGCTACTGCCCTTCATAGATAAAATAATCAGGATACCCTGGTTATTGATTACAGACTTTTTTTTTGTCTAACAACAGTCTTACAGAAGTCTTAAGACCTCTTCTACATCCTACTTCTCCCCTTTCTTCTCTACTCAGTGTTCAGCTCCTTCTTTCATCTCATGTTCTAACTCTTTCCACCTTCCTTTCAAATATTCTTTCCTTCTTCCCTCCCTCCCAAATTAATAAGTTTTGATACTGACAATGCGGGTGATTGCATCTGGGCTTCAACGGAAGGAAACTGTCACTTTTAGCGTGTGATTCATCATACCTGCCTTTAACTGTTTGCATTAGGATGAGACTAGTTGTGCCCTAGAAGTATGTAAATTTGCTCAGGTGAATCCCAACCCTATTGCCTAGTTCTACCTCCCCTGCCTTCAGTGGGATTCCGCATTTCTGGCTACCGATTTCTCCATCTCTCTCGCTACTGCATAACCTTCTTAATCTATCTTCTTCAAACTCCATCTGCTTCTCCAACCTTCTCTACAGTTTACCCATAGCCCCTTGTTCATTCTTACTTTTCCATTTTTCTCTGCACTTAACTCTTCATATAACGTCTTTATTAACTTCTGCACCACAGGCTCCTTTCTAAGCATATTACCCTGACTCAGGAGGTCTGACTGCAGTCCAGAGCCCTTCCTTGCCCTCTTCTGCTCTCTAAACACTTCATTCTTCAAAGCTCTTTCCGTGGGGAAGTCTTGAACATCTGAACTGTTTTTTAACGTTCTTCAACTTTTTGCTGTTGTTGATAGCCTCCCTTGATACATGCTTCTCCTTGTTTTCCATGACTTTCCTCTTGGTTCTCTTCCACCTTCATAGCTCTTGTTCTCTTGTCTCCTTATTTCTCTTGAAACTCCTCAGAAGACATTGTCAAATTCTTACCTTCCTCTTTCTCTTTTTTCTTTCTCCTTTCCTTTGATGACAGAGATGTAGCAAACCACTATTGTTAGAGCTTTCAAAGTTGTCTCTATGCTGAGGATCCATACTCTGTGATTTGATCTGTCATCTCATTTCCCTCTACTGTCTTATTCTGGGGGTTGGCGGTCACCTCAAACACAACTTGCTGTCTGAAACATCACTTCATTGCCACTGACAGCAACTCACATCCCTTTCTTCACCCAGGTCTCTCTTCCATGCTTCAGCTGAGCTTTTCTGCTTCTTTCTCCACAATATTTGCCAAATCTACTCTCCAGTCAGTGTATTAACAGTGCACTGTGTTACTGAGATACACTAGGTGTCATGATGAAATATGTCAGTTAACTGATGATGTAGAAAACATAATATATGGAAAGACGATAGTAGCCAAATGCAGTAACACATATCCCAAAAGTTTTCTGTGGTACCTATGGAGGGAAACAGCTTGCCCAGTGCTGAATGTACCTACCCAAGAGGATGCAATTTGTTAATTCACTTACATCTGTAAGAAACATTCATATTTTTACAGAGTTAGAGACTACGCTATGCTGCTTGTATCTTAGACTTGGAGGTTCACAGCAATAGTTATACTGAATGTGTCACTGAAACAGAACCTGAATTTCAGATGGAGTTTGGGAGTCTGTAATTTTTCAAGCATTTGTCATATGAACCTGCTGACAACTTTAGCTGCTATTCTTCTTCAGCATCCCTCAGCAAAACCCATGTGGAATTTCCTGGGACGATACGCATCACACACCTCTCCCTGCTTAAGATTGAAGTCTGTGGCAGGCAGTACAGATGTAATTTTCTTAAACTAATGGCAAAAGAATCCATACACAATTCACAGTCTGAAGCCCAAAAGCATATAGGTCTAAAATGGTGCTTCTTTACTGCAAAAAGAAACAGTTTTATGTTCCAAAGTTGCTCCAATCCTGGATAAAATTAAATTTTTTCCCAGCCATTTCACTTGTCCCTTTATTTAGTTATTTATGGCTTTTTCTTTCCTGTGCTCTTGCCTCTCTCCAGAACTGAGCTCAATGATACTTTGTTCCTTTTAAAAAAGTGATTTTTTTGCTGGCATATGATGACCAAGTGGGCAGATTTCACCAGAACTCAGATCTCAGGTCAGTTTTGAATGTAACATATTTGGATTATTATTACCAGCACACTCAGATTCTCCAAAAGTGGGAGTGGGAGGAGGAATGGGGTCTTATGACCTTCAAAAGGATGCCAGCGTATCCATATTCCATCACCCTCTGCAGCCCTCAGTTGCACAATAACATGTCCTGCAGCAGCATCGGGTGGAAAATGAAATTTCCAAACCTCTCAGAACATCAAACAAGTTTATGTTCAGGTTCCTGATCTGAACAAAGATTCAAGGAGCTCTTATTTTATCTGAACTTTTTTCACCCGGCCTTGAAATAACACTGGTTTTTGTTTTGCTTGAGAAGGAAAAAATTCTTAGCATGCGTGTGACTCAGAAGAAAACCTGCTTGTTTTCTGCAATAAGCACGCGATGAATCATTGGTGGTTTACCACATTTATTTCACTGCACGAGATGTGTTGTGCAGTTAAATTTGGTAAGTCTTACTACCTCAAGGCCTGATTCTGCAGCCCTTGCTTGCACTGGTGCCTGTAGAGAAGCCATCTGCTTCAGTCTGACTGAAGTGCTAGGGGTCACAAAGCCAGCGGGTTCGTTCCTATGCCATAGGGCAGGGATGCTGAATTTGTCCCTCCGGGCAGAACAACTTTCAATTAACAGTACAATCCAACAGCTTCGAGAAAGGCCGGGCTGGAAGTAAGAGTATATTTCAGAAACTGGAATAAGCTAACATCCCGGTGCTCCTCCCTAAGGGAGAGGAGACTGAGAACAAATAGATTGAGAAAGCCTGTATGTTTCAGGACACAGTAATCCAGTTGTAATTAGTTGGTCTCAGCGAGGCTCTCTGGCCATCCTTCAGTGTGGTGGCTGCACAGGGCTACCTTGGATCACCATAAGCCACCTATTCCTCCTTCTGGGGTCACACCTGCGGCTGTTAACTTTAGATGCTTCCTCTTCATTTTAGGAAAGGCTGTTTAAAGTAGTTGTACTGTGATACACTGTAGGGGCCAGGCCTATATTGGCAAAAGGTAGACCAGATGACTTCATAGTCCCTTTCTAGCAAAGATTCCTGCAATTTCTTCTCTGTATTTTCCTGTTAACCCTACCAGTGCCCAACTGCATGATACAAGTAGCAGCCCACAAAGCAATCAGTAATACATGCTTGACACTTGTATACCATATGCCAGAAAATCTCGGAGCCTTTCCTTTCCTAACTAATGAGTAGTGTATTTGGAAAAAAATGCCATTTGTGTTATGATATAGTGGCAGATATTAAAAGTTTCCAGTAGGCAGGAATCCTGGCATGCAGTTTTGGTGAATGTCTCATATTGTACTCAGGCAATGGACAAATGAAGTTGGATGAACAAAGATCAAACCATGTTGTGACTCATCCCTTGAAATGAAACTCGGGGCATTCAGGAAAATGTAATTTAGCTGTTTTTTTACACTTTTTACTTCTTTGGTGACTACAACTTCAAAAGAAGAGCTTTGATAATTCTGATGCTGTATTTACTTAGAAAGGAAACTTCATCAGAAATGTTCTTGTAGACAGGTCAGGGTCAGAATCCATGCTGTGGGGTGTTTAACCTAATGAAATTGATGACTTTTGGATTCAGCTGTTACTTCAATAATGAGAATGGTGAAGCTGATGAAGGATAAACTGAGTAGAATATTTTTTCAAGCAAACTGATAAATGGAAAAGAGATTTTATACTGTTAAAATAATGATAATAAAGAGGATGAAAATCATTGGTATCTGGTTGCTAATCATTATGCCATATGCTAGCAAACCTTCAGAGTTTATATATTTGCTTCAAAATGTTTTACCTGGATAAATGTATTTTAAGGTTTAATGTATAAGATTTAGTGCCCTACAAATCTTCACAGCAGCTGACAGCTTCCTTGCTGTTCGAAGAGATGAGCTTGGAAGATGGAAAATAAAGGTCTCCCTAGGGAGAGCAGATGGGGTGAGAATGATGAGGGAAATGGATTTATCATGAGATGATTTGAGCTGAGATTTAGAGTGAAAATTACCAAACAAGATAGGGACTTACAGATGTCACTTCTACAAACCAGGACAATCAATAAGGACTTAAACACCAGATTCTAGCAAGGAAGAAGGAAAACTGATGTCTTGGCTATAGAAAAGTGCTCTGGAATTTAACTTGTTTTACCATACATACAAATGTAGCTTGTTTGGAAGTGTGTGAGAGGCTGGATGGGAGGAGGTAAGTAACTGCAATGCTCTGAGAAACCTGAAAAAGTATGAGTGCAAGCTCTGTGTCTTTCAGAAAAACTCATCCGAAGAGGAGCTGAAACACAAAACACTCCTCAGACCACTTTCTGATCTTTCCTTAGGGCTGTATTTTGGGCTCAGGGAACATCTCCATATATGCTTGCAATCAAGTAGTCACAGCTACAGCACTGGTTTCTCTCATGGTTAATCTCCTCCCTTACCCCCAGCTCTAGCCCTACAGTGAAGTCATTATGCTAAACCTCTGACATCCCAATAACTTCCATAGCAACAGAGCATGATGTCCTAAACACAGGATTAGGTGCTTAAGCAGAGCCTGTGTAAAAGAGGAAACCAAGTTGTGAGGGCGAAGGCTGTCAGCTGGACACACGCAACACACCTGCCTGCCCCGCTCCGGTGAGGGAAGAGCAAAGCTGCGGTAGTAAAAGCTGGCGAACTGAGAGCCAAGCCAGTGATTCGGTTTGTGGCACTCCAGGGAGGCATTGCTGGAGCCCTGTTATCCTTCACCACTGAAGGCAATTTTTGTCTGGCTTCCTTCTGCCAGAGTGCTGCATACTTGAGCTGTCTGTGCTATCCCTTGGTAGGCTAGGCTTGAGCACTGACAGAAACAGCACCATAGCTAAGCAGGACTATAATGCTTCCTGTACTCAATGCACTTCAGCCAAATTCATGGTTTGTTGTAATCTAAGATGGTCATACAGTAATTTAGACCCCCTTGAACTCACATTCCCTTATGCAGTTAGATTTCCTGAAGATAAAGCCCTGTTGACATGGGAAAGTTTTACCAGTTATATAGACAAAGTTAAGCTGGTGTAACCACACCCTGAATATCTTTGAGCGTGTGGAGACTCCTTCGGGTATAAAAGTGACCTTTTCAGTTTAGCCTGTACCTCTTCTTGTGCTAAACCAGAAAATGCACATTGATACTGTATTGAAGGAGTACCCCTACTATCTGAGCATAGACATCTTTACTGAGTTAGTAAAGTGAGGAGCCCAGATGCCCTGGAAAGTCCCTGGAGGCACGTGGGTGTATCTGAAAGGTGACTGAGAGTTTCAAAGTTATGAACCTAACCCCTGTTGCCAAACTGGTGTGCTCCGAATTTATCACCATTGTTTATTACAGATTGCCTTTTTCCATCAGCGGTGTAATTAGTTTCTCTAGGCTAATTTAAACAGAGAATAGGTGGCATATCAAATAAGTAGTCCATCTTTTCTAACTTGAACTAGCTCCATGTTAGTATTAGCTTAGTCTCAGCTGGTTCAGGAAGCTCTTTGTAGTCACATAGAGAGATCAGTAACCCCAGAGGACAATCAATGTTGTTGCGAGGGTAGATTTTCTTAGGGAGAGCTGAAAGCATATTCTTGACAAAAAGGGTCTCTGTCCAGTATTAGGTCTTTTCACAAGGAGGGGAGGCCAACTACTGAAAGAATAAAATCTCCCAGATTTTTTAAAATATGAACAAAAATATATATTTTCTTCTGGCTGAACTCTTGGAAATCCTTGATGGTTTTTGGCTAAGTATTTTCAAAAGAATATTTTCTTAAAGGCAGCTCAAAATTCAGTCTGAAGCAGTTTAAGTGGTTAAAGTTTAATAATTTTCTGAGTTACTGAAAACACTTATGGTGGGGAAATCGCTGGCCAAACTTAATGATAGTTAGTACTATTGATGGTTGATAGTGCAAATTCTTGCAGCTGGATAGAAGCAATCTTATTGTGCAGATACAGTTCTAATCTGCCTGGAATCCCTGAGTTTCTAGCCTCTGTCATACCTTGTGATAGTCTTGGTAAATAGTCCACTGATTAGTGGTGTTTTTGTTGGACTTGATTTCATGGATTGCTTTCTTTTTCTCGTACTACACAGGCAGCTCAGTGGGAGTCTGCAGCTTAGTTTCCCTATCTTGATAAGAAATCAAGGTTAGATCTAGTTAGCCTAACTTAGACATTTAACTTGTTCCTATATTTTATGAATCTGATGAAATAGCTCTCCCAAAGTAACTGTGCCACTTGCTGTTGTAGTCAAAAGAGGACAGGTGACTTTGAAGGTTTCCAGAAGAAAGTCTGTCTAAGTGGTCAGACTCTTTCTCTCTGCAGCCCTTCAAACACACCTGTGTTTCTCCTTCTGACTGTAAAGGGAATTTAAGCACTTAACTCAGTGTCACTAGGTGCCTAAAATTTAAGGTGCCAAGTGAGTGCTTGAACGAAGGCGATATAATTCTGTTTCAGATTTATGGAGTTTTAACACTGTACAAATGCATATATATGCATATATACACACACACATATATATTTATGTATGCCTTTAGCCAAGTTGGCATGCTTCTTTTGAGATCTTTTTATTTATAAATATCAAAAGTTTATATGGAAACCTGCCAGGTAACACTGGTTTTTTGTATTTCTGATTTCCATTTTGACAGAGTTCACCAATGCTATGCCTCCCAGAAGCACTAGCTCTGTTACCTCTTATTAAGTTCACTGATCTGGCTTCAGTGTGTCTGGTTTGCACTCTTTTTTAGCCGTCAGAAATTTACTGCCAGAAAGTAGCACGTTTCAAACTGCACAACTTACAGAAGCAACAGTAGAGGGTTCATCGGTTGAGCTTTAACTTGAGTACTCAGCAAGAAATACCATGCACAGATCTTTGTGGTAAGGGCAGCAGATGCAATGTGTTCCTTTTGTATGCAATTACTTATTGTAAATTGTAGCTTTCAAGTCTTGATTGCACTGTAAAGAGGTGTGTCTCCACCATTGTCCATGTACGGTAAAGATGTACTGTAAAATCCACGCTTTATATTTAAACCACCCCCTTTGCCTGCCAGTGAACAGAAGCCAAGAAAAATAGTTGTGAATATTTCATAAAGCCAAATGTTTTGTATGCAACTTTTTCTGAAATTAAACTGCTACCTAAACTGGGTAGCAAATATTAGTTCTAGCCAGCTATGGAAGAAAAATGAACTTGATTTCATCTTTTAAGCTCACCACAACACTTTAAATGGTTCCTTCTGTCATTTCAAATGGAAAAAAAACATTTTAAGCTAGCGTATATTTATTCCGAAGCAGTAAAAAAATCAAAAGTTATGAAAAAATAAAGAGAAGCTGTTCATAAAATGTAAACATGCAGTATATATTTCACATGTTTTTCTGTTGAGACCCAAAACCTGAATCCCTCTGGTTAATTTTGGTAATTAAATATCCCATGACATTCTTCATCTGATAGTGTCAGACTTGTGTATTCTGGCAGAAACCTAAATGTTGAACTCTTGCTAGTGTAAGAAGACACATCTCAAACTTCATTTTGGTTCCCAATTCATCCAAGCCCTAGCTACGTGTTTGGTTTTAAGCACATAAATGGACCCATTGAAACTGATGTGCCGTGAGAGTTACACACCAGACAAATGACCAGATCTGACTTGGACTGTGGCTGTGCAACTTGACAGAAGCTAATGGTATTGCTGAGATATAACTGAGGGCAGAATTTGGCCCTGGTCCTGTGCTTGTCATAACTTACCATACCAAGCTGAATGTTAAAGGTTTTGTACAAGGAACTCCATGCAGAGCTCTGATGATTAATGGGATCTGGATGCAGAAACTCCTGTGGGCTACAACTGAAAATTCATTCCTCTATTTTGATGGCTGTTCATTTTAATATAGGACTTTGATAAGACATTGTGCCGACAACTGTGGAATAGTCTGGCTATTTTTATTTATCACTTTGATCTTCATGAGGCTTGTGAAACTGTTATGGAAGCTATGAATTGTGCACTGCATGCAATTCTGAAGTATCCAGAAGCTTAAAGCTGCTGTTTACTCCTTCCCTTGAATTTTGACAAGTCCTGAGAGATGTTGTTTAAGCTTCTGTAGAAAACATTACTAAATTTGAAAGGAAGGTAACAAAGGATAATTCTGTTTATGTATGTACCGGTACAGCCGTGGCAGACAATGAATAACGTCTTCCTTTGGTAACTTATGCAAAAAGATAACCGTGATCCATTATATAGGGAAAGGTAAAACCCAGCTAGTTCTTTTTCTTGTATAGGATGTTTTACTAATGAAAGCATGGCATTTTCCCAGTGGGACATTTGAATCTATTCCAGACATTATGAGCTGCTAATCTGCTGTCAGAACAACACCAAAGGCTTTCCTTCAGATTGGGCTGGCAATAAGGGTGTGAGCTGGAAATCTGATTGAGATGAAGGCCATTTTTAGCTGCTTTTTTCCCCCATCTTTTACCTGTAAATTATTTCTTTTAATATTCTGAGGTGTATTTCTCCAGTGCAGGACACCCGCTTGGTATAAAGAAGACCTGAATATTGCTTAGCTTGCCCTTATGGAGTGGTCCACCTAGAGCTGGCAGAGTGGTGATGCCAAGAAATTTGGTCTTTGACCCTCGAACTCTGTGATTACATTTATAATCCCACTGGTGACCCAACCACGTGTGGACAGTTAGCACTGTGTGAGCAAAGCAGAGGGAATGACAGCAGACTGGGTATGGTGTGATTACAGCTGCTTAGAGATGGCACTGTTTGCATGGCACAAATGTTGCCTGCATATCTTGCTCCAGCAGGTTTTTTTCTGCGTGGTGTGCATTGGAAAGATGACTTGCATCCCTGTGGAGCAGCAACAAAGTGCTGCAGAGTGTTTCTTCTGGTCACCTCCATTTCTGCTACTGCAGAGAGGATGGGAAAGGGGAAGGAGGAAGAAAGAGATACAAGCCTCAGCTAGATGCCTGGTGCAAAGCCCAGGAGCGGACAAACTAGGCAAAAGCAAACTACGATTTGTACTGGTGCAGCTTAGCAGAAGGAAGCTGCTCTGGTGCATTTTGCAAACTATTGGGCTTTTTGTTTGTCTGTGCTGCACAGTTTCATCAACACAACTACTGAGTGCTGAACTCAGGTGCAGACCAACCTCTCGAATCAATGGCCCAGCAACTTCTCTTGAGTGGAAGGGTCGGGGAAGTGAATATGGGTGAAATGGAGAAGGGTCTCATCTTCCCATAAAATCCAGAGCTTGTCAATACCAGAAGAGAAGCAAAGTTGCAAAACATGTTGGCAGGAGTGCAACCCAAGTGAAAAATCAGTACAGGACTGCCAGCTGAATTGTACTCTTTAACTTTGTGAGCCAGTTTCTGTTCTCATAGGGTGCAAATCTGGACCAGCTCTCCTGACTCCAGTGAAGTATTTCAGGATTTATATCTTCTGAGTGGAGCTGAATTTGGCCCTCTCTTGTGCAGACTGGAGTTATACTGTCACTCCACAAACTCCAGTATTTTTAGCAGCAGTTGTCACATCTAATCAAACACAAAATTTAACAGGATGAAGTGAGAAAAGTGCATGGTTCAGGAGATTTAAAGCCAAAATTCCAAACATTTTATCCAATCTCTATACTGACACATAAGTAAAGAAGTCTGTATATGTATATATGCATTTAAGAGTTATTTACTGGCACTTTTATGCTCTTACCAACATTTCACTTCTGAAATCTCTAGCTGACACCTCCTATCCTGCGACTAGTTCATTAAAATAAACCCAAAAAACCTAACCCTCAACAATGATATGTTACCTTTAAAGTGAACCATTTACAACGTTAGTTCAAAGACTAACCACATTCATTTAGCAAGAGAGCAGAGACAATATTATGTAATCTATTTTCCAATGCAAATTCCAAGTCATAAATGCTCACAAGTTTTTAAAAAGAATCTACAACCCAAGAGCTGATCATATAAATTAGCTGATAAAAGAGTTAGAAAAAGAGATAACAATAGTAATTCATAAGCAGAACCATGTGTATAGATAGGGAAACAAATTTGGTTCAGTAGGCTATTCTTTATTGTCTATTCATTACTGATTATTCACTCATCTTTATCTTTTAATTCCCCATATCAAATCTTTTCAATTCATCATCAACTATGGAGATTGGCTGACATATGTTTGCCTAGTCCAATCTGGCATGAGGCAATATCACAGCTGGAGGTATTTCATGGAAAAAATGACCTATCCAGAGTGCATTGTCAGTTATTCAAATGATATAAAGTCGGTAATCTTGAAGAACTGATTTTGAGGCGTTGGTGTATTCTTTTTCCGTGGTTTTAAGGAAAAGGCTTGGAATAAAGCAGGAGGTATCAAAGAGGTGAGTTGATTGAGAATCCTGAATTCTCAGTGAGCATCTTAAAAAAAGCAATAAGTACAGTCTCCTGTTCTCATTAATTTACTGCAGGACTATTTGGAAATTTATCTTTAGAGTTTGGTTACTGTTGTGAGACTGATTTGTTGAGAAGAAATTTTAAGTCCGTGTTGCAAAAAGCGGCACGGGAGTGCCAAGTGAGACCGTGATCTCATCATCCAGTTGTTCTTTGAGAAAAAGCTCAAGTTTTGCAGTTCCGAAAGCAAAGAGGCAAATATCTGTGAAAGGAGACTGAAAGTGAGGTTTCAAATCAATAGTTAATTCTTTAAGAACTAACTGTAGTTGGAGACCCTCAGGAAGGCAAACTTCAAAATTGCACCTATTTTTTTCTTGGACTATATCAAAGATCTCACGGTTTCCAGTTACTTCTTATGCATCTTACTAAAATGGCTGTATATGTGCAGTTGCAGCTTTTCCGTGCATACCACCCCCACCCTTACGTGGTCCCGCTGGTATTTCTAACTGAGGTTGTGCAGCCTGACTCACTCCACACATGTTAAAAGGAGTCATGCTGCTGATTTCAGTGGCTTTTCGAGAAGCCTTGAGGAACCAAATGAATTCTGCCTTTTCTCCATTTCATTTCGTACTGGTGCTTGAATGGAAGAAATGTGGAACAAGATAGTCCATTTGGCTGCACTTTTTCTGAGTTTAAATGAGGTGGGTGAGCATGCTTTAGCATGTGTTTGAATGTCAACAACTTGCAAACAGGCAGTCTCTGTGGGAAAAAAACCTCACAGCAAAAGGAAAAGCTATTGCTGTAAAATTTTACCTGATAGTTCATTTTTTTTATCCTTTAAACATCATGGAAAGAATAAAAGTTTACTGGCAAGAGCGGGGTGAGGGACTGCCGCAGCAGTACCTTGTTTCCACTCTAAATCTAATATGGGAGAAAAAAGCGTGGAGAAGGGTGGGTGAAACATGGCACATATGTTATTAGAGAAATGCAGGATCTGAGAAAAATAACTTCCAAGAGGATTTATTTGGCTATGTGTCAGGCTGGGGAGTATTTCTCTGCTTGAGGGGAGCCAGACCGCTGTGAGAACAGGGTCTGACTTGACGGTCCCAGAGACAACTCGCTTGGTGACAGAGCAGGAGCTCTGCCATCCTTGTGGTCCTTTTCCACATCGAATGACAAGCCATCAGCCTCCAGGGGAGCCTCAGACCATCTTGGGGCGAATTCAGTGATTCAGGGTGCTGATAATGTGTAGGCTGTGCTTTCCTGTTCCTTCACTTGGTACTCGTCTGGGTTTCCGCTATGAAAGTGCGCAGATGTTTACACGAAGCACATCCATGTGCGATGTCCCTTCCCAGGCATCTCACACCTCCCTCTCCCCAGGACACACATTGTACGCTCTCTCTTAAGAGTGGCTGATCTGGCCCAAGTCCTCTCCCACCATGAAACTCCAGTTTCCCATCGCAGCCCTGGCAGACATCCCCCTCCCCATCTGCTCCTCTCACCTCCCACCTGGACATCCCACTTGTGGCCCACTCCAGGGATCTGTGCCCTGGGGGTTTATTCCCTCTCTGGCCTCTCCCTTACCTCCACTGCTTTTCCACAGCACACTCCTGTGGTGTCTTTGGCTGTCACTTGCTGTCCTAGAGCTGCCAACACCAGTTGCCATTTTGCTAGCCTTAAGGGTACCTTTGTGAACATACACCCATCCCGCTGGATACTGCTTCTGGAGCAGTAGCACTTCTAACTGCACTTTGCAGGAGGTGCCTTTCGAATCCCATCTCACTAGCATCTCCATGGAGACCCTGCTCCTTTCCTGGCCCATCTTCCTACAGCATTTCTAACAAGATTGTTGTTAATATGTTGGGTAATTTATTTTCCTTCCATATTTCAAGTTGTCTTCCCCCCATATATCACTCATAGACAAGTCTGTCAGATCTCTTTGGATGTCCTGTTATCTGAGATCAGTGTTGTACAGCATGGCCTGTAATGCATGAAATCGGAGCAAGCTGTATGCTTCTGCCGTGCAGCATGGCTAATCATTCTCAAATGCTATCATCAGTTATCTTGGAGGAGTTAAAAAAAAGAAAAAGACTCAAGCAGCCTGTGGCTGATTTAATCTTTAAAATCAGGAGAGACTTTGCAGTGATTAAAGAGCCATTTCCTGACTACAGATTGATATGAGTTGCTTCCAAGTCAAATATGAGGGAGACTGACAAGCATTCAGTCTTGGTCTGATTGGCAGGTCCCAGCCCCACGAACAGTGATCTCTTTCCTGCTCTTGTTTAAAGGCGTTCTGGGGTGGTCTGTATTTAATACATAGCCATCTCAAGTAATGGTCCTGGTATTTTCTATTGTAATTGACAAAATTGCACACTTTAATTTTCAGCATCCATAAGGACAGGTGGAAAGTTTTATTCAGAAACTGAAGGCTTCGTGTTGTTTTCCAATAGCTTCCAGAAGCCAGTCACTTTGGGAGCAATTCTGCGTTCCAAGAAATGCCAGAAAAAAATGTGTGCTGAAGAATTTCTCCAATATTACCACAGAGCACTCAGTCCTTTTTAACATAAATCAGTAAGGCAAAGCATTGCAAGCATGAACAACAACGGTGTTGTGCGACACCAGTCTCTAAAATCTGGAAACCACCTTTAGAAGCCCTCAATCAGTGCAGGGGCTACAGCACGGGGAGGATGCTCGGGAAAAGGGTGTTTGGTCCAAATATTTCTTCTGGGCTATTGGATGGTCATGGCTTTGTCATTTCACCCCTCCAGGGATCAAGTTTCTTCATCTGTGAAATGGAGGCTGTGATAGCGACCTCCTTCATAAAGGATTTCAGGATCTTCTTCAAGTTTATGAAAGATATCTTGCAATATGGTGCCCAAAGTAACAGGAAACGAGACTCAGTGATTCTGCGCTTTCTTCCAGTTCTGCATTCCTGAGCATGTAGAAAGGTTTGTGTGAACTCAAAGTTTTTATTAAGGATCGCCTGGATTATGAGTTTACAATAGATAATCATGTACAAATGGTCTTCCATTTTTAGATTCCCCTCCCTTCAGAGGCTGCCTCACTGCACTGACATAGTTTTCCCCTTAACTGCAGCGTGGCTTTTGGGCAGAGACAGAGTACTTGCAGCTCTGGGAGACTTAGTGCTGAAACTTCCTCGGTTGCAATTGTTCACACAGTCCTGCGCTTTCCTCAGAAATCAAGTCACTCCTACTCCCATTCCTGTATCCCATATCCTTTCCCTTCAGAGATCCCAAGCCTATCCTAACAAATCACTAAATTCACAAAAATATCCAGCACACTCAGGCAAAACAGCATTAGAGATTTAGTCTGTTTTTTTTTTTCTCCCATCTCGTCCAGATCTGATACTGAAGACAAAAAGGAATTTTGCTGTCAGGATCATCCTCTTTCAGTTATTTACATTTTATTTTATTGCTAACAGTTAATCAATTCAAATAAAACCAAATACTTCTCCAACCTCAAATGTGAATAGTTTGTGTGTGTTTTTTTATATGAAAGATAGCTGATAGTTATAATCCCAGGCAAACAAAAGTTTGCCGCAAAGAACTAAAAATGTACAAAGACACGAAAGAGAAGAGGGATGAGGGATTCAGGAAAAAAAAAAAAAAAGGGCTTCAGGGAGTCATTGTGCTATTTGCAAAGCAAAATTGCCGTTTCTGTAAACGATTATTTAATTGTTGATATGAATTTAGCCTGGTGATAAAATTTTTTCCTGGCTCTGACAGACATTCTCTAGTGGAAAGAAATAAATCTGGTGAGTTTGAATTATGCACAATTGGATCACTGATTTACTCTAACTTCAACATCAGTTGGATGTCATTGTACTTTCTGTTATACTTCTATATACGAAAACGCAACTTGAAAAGTATTAAAACTGATTGAATGAGACATCCTTCACATAATGCTAACAAAAAAGGCAATTCCAAACTGTGGGACACACCTCTTGAGTGCCCTGCTATTCTCACAGAGGCTGGAAAATGTGCTCTTGTCTCAGAAAAGGTATTTTGCTACTTACAAGTAATGAAAGTATTTCTCAAACGATGATTTGTCCAAGTGTAGGACAAGACCTGAAACATACTCTGGTCAGGAGGCAAAATTAATCAGAGTTATCACACAAGGAGAAGTTAGGTTGAGCTTTTTTATATGTTTGTGGAAATATCAGATTCTAAATTTATTAATAGGCCAAATCCCGAAGACCAATCTTCAGTTGAGGAATATGGGTGTACGAACCGCAACACCTGTAAATTTAGGAAGCACCAGTGAAGTGCTGAGTGCCTCTGAACTCCAGTATGCAAGCTGGAGTCAAAGGGGATAAGTATTTTATGAGAATATTGAGGTATTTAAATAGGAAGTATTGTTCACATTCAGTCAGGAGAAGTAGAGCCACAGAGGTGTTAGTTTACCTAGCTCAGAGTTGTGACGAGCGTGAGCACGGAGGTAAGGAGCACATTCCCAGCTTGCCTGGAGCTTGAGACAGAAATCCCTCCAGTTTCAGTGGGATAGGACTTCGCCCTGCTCTTCCTTTCTTTTTCTATTCTCCATTCTAGCCATTAAGGATTTCTTCCTCATTTGGTTCAGCAGATGTTGCTTGCCTTATGCAAGAAGATGTTGTCTTAAAAAATTTCAGAGGAAAGTTCAGCCTGTGGCTTGTTACTACCATTATTTGTTTTGAACGAGGTCCAAGATTATAAGGCACATGGACAATCAGGCTATGGATAAAATGATTAGGATAGGGCTGACTCAGACCTGTTAGTCTGGCAAGGACTCAGCAGTGTATATTCCAGAAAGTGAACTCCCTAGGAGTAATTTGCCTTATCAGAAGCTTTTATAATTCTGTATGAGATGATAGTGGCTGGAAATAATCCTGCTTGAATCAAGGATGCAATTTTTTTTTCCATTTTTTGTATCTCCAGAGGTGAGAACTGTAGTCATAGCTACACATAATGCTTTTATTTCTATCCTGTCTTATATTTATGTCCTATACTTCTCTGGCTAGAGAAGCTGAATCAACAACTCGCATTTATCTAACTGTGTGAGCCTAGGAAAAAATCTGTCACTGCTGTTCTGAATTCCCCCACATGACGATGTGTGAAAAGATGTAACAATTTGATTTCCTTAGCTAGCTGTCTTTAAATTCTTTTCAGTTCTTTGCTTTGATTTTCAGTTCAGGAAAAGAAATAAACTGAAGTTAGATTTTGTAAGAATCATCTGAATTTACCTGCATGAACTGAGCACATAATATATGCAAAAGTATTAGCCTGGTAAGGAACAGCTCCTTTTTTTAGGATTCATTTCAACATGTTAATGGAAGTTGGAGAGAGTGTGCAAAAAAATAAATGCGTATCAAAACAACTTACTTAATTCATGTTTATGCTATTAAGTATTTTCTTTCACTAGTGAAAGGGAGTTTCTGGGTTATGAAAAGCAGAAAGGAAAACTGAAAAAACAATTAAGGCTGAATAGGGCTACTTTATTATCTATGTCTACCTTCTCTGGGCTGCATCCAGGAATTAAATTACTTGGTTGTTGCTTTTTTTTTTTTTTACATAGACATTTCTCCACCGTGCTATATCACAGCAAAAATTAAAAAAAAAAAAAAAAAGGCAACAAAAACCTACCATGCTTTGTCTCCAGAGGATTTAACACTGAGATAGCTATCATGAAGGGGAAAAAATAATAAAGCATTGCATTTATTTAATTTACTGGTACATTTAGTTTTGCCTTAAGTTGCTCATAAAAAATGTGTGCAAGGAACATTTTGCCTAAAAACAACTTCTAAAGAGAAAAGTTAAAAAAAAAAATCACTGTGATGAAAATAGTCTTTGTGTTACTTCAGTGATGAGGAAATTTCATCACATTTCTACAGGCATTTTTACTGAAACTGTTTTGAAACAATTATCTATTTTTATTCTGAGAATAAAATTCTATTTAAACCAACAAAAATAATTTTAAAGAGTGCAGAATATTAAACAGTAATCCTATTAAGTATTTATTGAATAAAAAATGTTCAATATTTAGAAAAATAAATTAGAAAAATAATCTTAAATCTGCATGGAAAAATGAATTTATTCTTAACATTCAAAAGAACACAAACATAAACTGTGAGTTTTTCATGAAATCACTGTCCTATTCGTAAGCATCTGCAACACTTCTTTAAAGGAGAAAATTACTTCAACAGTAGAAAAAAACCCCTTTCTTGATTATTTAATGTGCACTGAATGAATAAAGTATAAAGAAGTATGTGGCTCCTATGTTAAGCGGAATTTCATATATTCTTATCAGAATATTGTGGTTAAAGAAGTAGAGCCATATTCTATCTTTCTTTGCCCTGAGGACTTTTCTACTCAAAACCAGATGGACATTAGAAAGAAGCACTTGAGCAAAAAGGGTATATGAGTTTCAAGGAGTGCTCTGCAAAAGGAAAGGTCTGCTCAGAGAGGGAAATCATCTCCCTCTGTGTCCTGAGCAGAGGAGCCAGTGGATGGCGGGGAGCCACCTCCCTGGGCATCCCTTGGCACATCCCGCACAGCACCCTCCTCTGAGCCGGCAGTGCTGTACCCAGCACACTTGCACCACCTGTAATCTCACAGAAAAGAAATACAGCGAACTTTCTGCTATAAAAGAGCTCTAATAAGAAAAAAAGAAAGTGGCAGAGAACAGCTTCAGTAAATTAGAGCTGAAAGAAGAAGAGTCAGAATGATTTTGGGGCTCTTTCCAGTTTTACATAATCTGGACTTTTTAGTATACTTGAGAATTGGTATTGCTGCATAAAGGGCTAAAACCTCTCTCTTAAAGCAGACCCAGCACA